>NC_052329.1:42817010-43125473 GCF_016432855.1 Salvelinus namaycush
TATTCACCAGGCACTGATGAATCTGCTGCTAACGGGCCGAGCCAGTCCCAATGTATTCAATGGAACTCTGCAGTGTGGTGACGACGGCAGCCCTCTGGAGAAGCCTCTACACGGGGTCCTGGCTCGCAGCGCCGTAGGCTACCTGCACTGGAGCCGCGAGCTGATGGAACGTACAAAGCTGCCCATGGTACAGTAACAGTGCCTTCCTGTCTTTTCGTAACTGCTGCTAATCTCAGCACCCAGAACCGAATCTCGTGCGCACTCGCCAGCTAATTATTAATTTTGTCACGAGACACTAACCTGCTGCTGACACTGCATCTACAGCTCTACAGTCTATCTGTTCGCCTGTCTGCCTGCCTGTCAATCTTTGATCTGTTGATCAGCATCACTCTTCCAAAGTTAACATGGTGGTCCCACAGGCACTAAACTGTCCATGCTTTCTTAGCCCGTCCTTTGATATTTCATTAGTCATTTAAGGGCTGAGGCTGAGCTACTAGAAATGACTCAATAGATCTCCTAGATCAGTGTTTCTCTATACCTGGTCCATGGCCCGGCACCGGTCCTTAGGATGTTGCTAATCGGAACCCCAGATGCTTAGTTGACACTGATTTTGTCAGTTCTACAGTGTTCATTTTGATCTGCAGTCCTCCAAAGAGGCAGCATCATAGCTTGCTGGTCCCTTGCACCAAAAAAGGATGAGATGCACTGCTCTAAGCCGATATCCATAAAGCGTCTCAAAGTAGGAGTGCTGATCGAGGATCAAGTTTGCCTTTTTAGACCAGGTCTCCCCAATTTAAACAAAGCTTAAGGCTACATGGACATGGGGGACCTGATCCTAGATTAGCACTCCTACTCTGAGACGCTTTGTAAATATGGGTCCAGGTGTAGATCTCTCATCTATGCCCTATGGCGCCCTCTAGGTTGGAAGCATGCTGAAAACACCAAGGTTGCCAATTTGGGTGTGCAGTATCAATGGCACCTACAGCGTCCTCTTCAGTCCCAACCGCTCCCTGCTCTCTGACTGGAAGATGGAGCACCTGTTCCACATGTACTTCTACAATGGCCAGCCATCGCAACAAAGCACAGCCCTGCTGACCATCGGTAGGGTGGACTACATGTACCTGTATCTGACTACCATTTGATATATTCACATACATGTACCCCTCAGTATCAATATTGAGTATAATATAATGTGTAATGTGAATTTTATTGCATCTTAATAATCTATAGGTCTAAGTGATTACACTTTTGCTTATCAAAGCTAAATGATGGCTTGAGTGTCATCTCACAAATAACAATGGGCATAGGGCCCAGAATTATTCCCTGCTTACTATTAATACTATTATATATATACTATTATATAATATATTATTATTAGCTTATTCAATCCTCTCAGATCTATACAAGTGCCTAGAGGTTAGGGGCTAGGGGTTGATTTGGGATTCAGCACTCGTGTCTTTACTGTTAATTAACACCTCTCTTGTTACAGACACTCACTCCCACCACTGGGAAGTAGGGATCAAGGACACCCAGGGAGACCCAGAGAAGAGGTTTCCCTCTGTAGAGATGGCCGTTAGGACCAAATGGGAGGGAGCTGCCATCGACTGGAACGGAACCATGCCTTTTTTCTGACCAGGGAAGATACTTGATGATCGTAATGTTCTGGATTCCTAATCATTTTTTTAATGCATTCGTTTGTCTGGTTTGAAGGCGTCCTTATGCTACCAACCCATTCAAGAAAGCCACTAAATGTTCAGTTCCAGCCGAAAACACAAAAAGTGTGTTTGCAACTTTTACAGCTTAGGCCGGGATTCAATCCTATCATGCTTTGCGGAAATGCACCATTTAATGGCTATATTCCTGCGTTCACAGTAAACACTGCATATACAGTATGTCAGCTCAATCGGAAATTACCTTTAAATGGAGCGTTATCGATAAAACGCGATCGGATCCCGGTCATAGAAAGATAAGAGGTCAATGTAAAGAATTTCTTACTGTGTAATATTTGTCAGGCATTCTATTGTACTTTTTTACAAGATGTTCTGTAAAATAGAACTATACTTTCAATGTTGTTGACCATCATAGGTTTTTGCTGTGACATGCACTGTCAACTGTGGGACCTTTTATAGACGGTTGTGTGCCCTTCCAAATCATGTCCAATCAATTTAATTTACCACAGGTGTTTTTTTTCTATTTAACCTTTATTTAACTGTGTACTCCAATCAAGTTGTAGAAACATCTCAAGGACGATCAATTTCGAGTCTCATAGCAAAGGGTCTGAATACTTATGTAAATAAGGTATTTCTGTTTTCTATTTGTAATAAATTTGGTAAAATGTCTAAACCTGTTTTCGCTTTGTCATTATGGGGTATTGTCTGTAGATTGCTGAGGATTTTTATTAAAATCCATTTTAGAATAAGGGTGTAATGTAACAAAAGTTGGAAAAAGTCAAGGGGTCGGAATACTTTCCGAATGCACTGTATGTTAAAGTAAAAAAAGTGATTGTAGGGTATACTGTATGTGTACTATGTTCCCTTTATCCAGTCTTGTCAGACAGTGAATCTGACAATATTTGCAATGTTGTTACTCTGTATGTCAATAGGTCTATAACCAGGCTACAAAATGTTGAAAGAAAATTATCCCTTACTTTGCAATTGTACATTACATTTCATTACACAAACACAATAGGCCTAACTGTTGGGCGGGGACTGTACACACTCAAACTATAGGCCTACTTTCTTGTGTAATCCTCGTGCCGTGGGCCTTGTTTACACAAGCAGCCCAATTCAGATCTTTTTTGTCCGCTAATTGGTCTTTTGACCAATCACATCAGATTTTTTGACACCAGATGTTTTTCAGGCCTGATCTAACTGGTCAAAAGACCAATAAGTAAAAATAAAAAAAGATCAGAATTGGGTTGCTTGTCTAAACGCAGCCGTGGAAGTCCATTGAGAGAAAATACTGTACAACCTGGGAATTAAATATGTCCACCATAATCATGAGAAAGATGACGATATTGACGAAATTAGACGCTATTGCAATATAATTTTCATGTCCTTGGTGATTTTAATAAGGAATCGCGCAGCTGAGTGAGTGATATCAGTAGTCTCCTGACTGTAGATTTAGATATTCATGGTTGTCAGCCAAATCAGTAGCAACTTTGGGAGTTCTTTTACCAACGATGAGTGGCCCGTCCATTATAGTACCCGTGCCAAGACCTGCATCAAAGAGCATCTCTCGCCCTCACCGGCCACCCAGACGATACAACCAAACGGCAACCTCGGCGGGTCTCATCCCTGAACAGGGTGCAGTGTCCCTGCAGCAGCACGAACTCCCCTCCGTCTCTAGTGTACTGTGTGCTTCGACTATGTTCTATCTCTGATCCTGCAGTGTCGAGCTGATCATCTAGTCTGCAACCAATGTCGGCAGAAGCTGAGCAGCTGCTCGATGTGCAGGGGCTCACTCACCCCAAACATCCGGAACCTGGCCATGGAGAAAGTGGCATCCACGGTGCAATTTCAAGGTGTGTATACAGTATGCTTCCCTCTCACCCTCAGTGAGGAGGATGAACAGAATGAATGTTCAATGCATTTGTGTTTTGCATTTGTTCTTCTGTTAGTATTTTGAGGTACAGTGGAACTGCAACAATAACAGCAATAAATGATTCCTGATAGTGATAATGGTGTGATCAACAAGTGTTGAACCCAGAGGGACATACTACAAAGCAGGATCAATGAGTCAACCAGCAAACTTGCCTAAATATTCTGAAATAATGAGCTTGAAATTGACATGGTCTAATTGACTCATCAACTAAAAACACATAAGTCTAGCTTTCTTATTGAACCAGAAAATAAATAGTTATTTCTGGTTGTTTATCAAAGATGGTTGGCTAACTCATTGATCCTGCTTTGTCGTATACCCCTCGGGTCTACTGCACTCCACTAGAGCGTATTAGCCCACTGAGCTAAAGCCTGAAGGCATTAACCTGGGGAGACGAAACAAGTCTTCAGGGAAATTTAAATAGTCACACAAGTGTGGTTCTGAACCATCCTGGTTACAATGGAATAACGTGAGCTAAGTACGTTGGCTCCCGAGTGGTGCAGCGGTCTAAGGCACTGCATCTCAGTGCTAGAGGCATCACTACAGACCCTGGTTTGATTCCAGGCTGTATCACAATCGACCGTGATTGGGAGTCCCATAGGGCGGTGCACAATTGGCGTCATCCGGGTTAGGGTTTGGCCGGGGTAGGCCGTCATTGTAAATAAGAATTTGTTCTTAACTGACTTGCCTAGTTAAATAAAGGTTCAATTAAAATAAAAAAAGTGAAAGGTATAAACACTGTAAACATCAGTAGACTGTCCAACTGGCCTAACCTATGGCTACAGTAGCCTACTGTTCTGTGTCCTGTGCAAGATGAAAAGGAGATAGTTAGTCTCTATGATGGCATGACAAATTAAATCCACCAAATTAGAGACCAAATTCTATCTATTCTGCTTTGCAACTGGAGTTAACGTTTGTTGTACTGTACCAGAACATTGAGCTTTGTACAACAGCTGATAAAACTAGCACTGTAAAAGTGTGCTTTTTTTTTGGTTGATCCATTTTATTTCTTGACATAGGACCTTCTAATCAGCAGGTTTGCATGTGCGAGAGTTTTGGCTTGCGTGGTGATAAATGTGTTAATGTTGATCAACGGAGGCAAATTGGTTAATAGAACAATAAAGACTTCCAAACCACACTGCCAATAACAGCTAGTTTTCAGTTTTCCCCTCCCCACTCCCACACATTCTTGCTTTTTTCAATTTGAATGGGAAACTGTTACAGTTTATTACAGTAAGATACTCAAGAAAGCGAAGGCAACAGAACTAAATGACTTTCGCCCCATATTCTGTCATCATGAAGTGGTTAGAGAGGCTAGTTAAGGAGTTTATCACCTCCACCTTTCCCGACACCCTAGACCAACTGCAATTAGCATACCGCTCCAATAGATCCACAGTTGGTGCGATCACCATCGAGCTGCACACTGCCCTATCCCATCTGGACAAGAGGAATACCTATGTAAGAATGCCTTTTCATTGACTACAGCTTAGCCTTCAACACCATAGTACCCTCCAAGCTCATCATTAAGTTCGGGGCCCTGGGTCTGAACCCCGCCCTGTGCAACTGGGTCCTGGACTTCCAGATGGGCCGCCTCCAGGTGGTGAAGGTAGGCAACAACACTTCCACTACGCTCATCCTCAACACAGGGGCCCCACAAGGGTGCGTACTCGGCCTCCTCCTGCACTCCCTGTTCACCTATGACTGCGTGGCCCCGCACGCCTCCAACTCAATCATCAAGTTTGCAGACGACACAACAGTGGTAGGCCTGATTACCAACAATGACAAGACAGCCTACAGTGAGGAGATGAGGGCCCTGGCAGAGTGGTGCCAGGAAAATAACCTCTCCCTCAAGATCGTGGACTTCAAGAGGGAGCACGCCCCCATCCACATCGACGGGGCGAGAGTGGAGAAGGTGAAAAGCATCAACTTCCTTTGTGTACACATTACTGACAATCTGAAATGGTACAACCACACAGACAGTGTGGTGAAGAAGGTGCAACACCGCATCTTCAACCTCAGGAGGCTGAAGAAATTCGGCTTGGCCCCTAAGACCCTCACAAACTTTTACAGATGCACCATTGAGAGCCTCCTATCAGGCTGTATCACCGCCTGGTACGGCAACTGCACCGTCCACAACCACAGGGTTCTCCAGAGGGTGGTGTGGTCTGCCCAACGCATCAACGGGGGCACACTGCCTGCCTTCCAGGACACTTACAGCACCCGATGTCAAAGCAAGGCCAAAAAGATCATCAAGGACATCAACCCCCCGAGCCACGGCCTGTTCAACCGCTGCCATCCAGAAGGCAAGGTCAGTACAGGTGCTTTAAGCTGGGACCGAGAGACTGAAAAACAAGGCCATCAGACTGTTAAATAGCCATCACTAGCCGGCTACCCCCCGGTTACTCATCCCTGCACCTTAGAGGCTGCTGCCCTATATAGACATGTTACAGACTGCTTTACTAATTTCATATGTATATACTGTATTCTATTCTACTGTATTTTAGTCAATGCCACAATGACATTGCTCGTCCTATTATTTACAGTTGAAGTCGGAAGTTTACAGACACTTAGGTTGAAGTCATTAAAACTTGTTTTTCAACCACTTCACAAACTATAGTTTTGGCAAGTCGGTTAGGACATCTACTTTGTGCATGACACAAGTCATTTTTCCAATAAATGTTTACAGACAGATTATTTCACTTATAACTCACTGTGTCACAATTCCAGTGGGTCAGAAGTTTACATACACTAAGTTGACTGTGCCTTTAAACAGCTTGGTAAATTCCATAAAATGATGTCATGGCTTTAGAAGCTTCTGATTACTTTGGAAGTATGCTTGGGTTCATTGTTCATTTGGAAGACCCATTTGTGACCAAGCTTTAACTTCCTGACTAATGTCTATAGATATTGCTTCAATATATCCACATCATTTTCATTCCTCATGATGCCATCTATTTTGTGAAGTGCCAGTCCCTCCTGCAGCAAAGCACCCCCACAACATGATGCTGCCACCCCCGTGCTTCACGGTTGGGATGGTGTTCTTCGGCTTGCAAGCCTCCCCCTTTTTCTTCCAAACATAATGATGGTCATTATGGCCAAACAGTTCTATTTATGTTTCATCAGACCAGAGGACATTTCTCCAAAAAGTACGATCTTTGTCCCCATGTGCAGTTGCAAACCGTAGTCTGGCTTTTTTTATGGTGGTTTTGGAGCAGTGGCTTCTTCCTTGTTGAGCGACCTTTCAGGTTATGTCGATATACACTACCGGGTCAAAAGTTTTATAACACCTACTCATTCAAGGGTTTTTCTTTATTTGTACTATTTCTATATTGTAGAATAATAGTGAAGACATCAAAACTATGAAATAACACATATGGAATCATGTATTAACCAAAAAAAGTGTTAAACATTCTAAATATATTTGAGATTTGAGATTCTTCCACCCTTTGCCTTGATGACAGCTTTGCACACTCTTGGAATTCTCTCAACCAGCTTCATGAGGTAGTTACCTGGAATGCATTTCAATTAACAGGTGTGCCTTCTTAAAAGTTAATTTGTGGATTTCTTTCTTTCTTAATGCATTTGAGCCAATCAGTTGTGTTGTGACAAGGTAGGGGTGGTATACAGACGAAAGTCCTATTTAGTAAAAGACCAAGTCCATATTATGTCAAGAACAGCTCAAACAAGCAAAGAGAAATGACAGTCCATCATTACTTTAAGACATGAAGGTCAGTCAATATGGAACATTTCAAGAACTTTGAAAGTTTCTTCAAGTGCAGTCGCAAAACCCTTCAAGCGCTATGATGAAACTGGCTCTCATGAGGACCGCCACAGGAATGGAAGACCCAGAGTTGCCTCTGCTGCAGAGGATAAGTTCATTAAAGTTACCAGCCTCAGAAATTGCAGCCCAAATAAATGCTTCACAGAGTTCAAGTAACAGACACATCTCAACATCAACTGTTCAGTGGAGGCTATGTGAATCAGGCCTTCATGGTCGAATTGCTGCAAAGAAACCCCTACTAAAGGACACCAATAATAAGAAGAGACTTGCTTGTGCCAAGAAACACGAGCAATGGACATTAGACCGGTGGACATTTGTCCTTTCGTCTGGAGTCCAAATTTGAGATTTTTGGTTCCAATCGCTGTGTCATTGTGAGACGCAGTTTGGGTGAACGGATGATCTCTGCATGTATATTTCCCACTGTAAAGCATGGAAGAGGAGGTGGTATGCTGTGGGGGTTCTTTGCTGGTGACACTGTCTGTGATTTATTTAGAATTCAAGGCATACTTAACCAGCATGGCTACCACAGCATTCTGCAGCCATCCCATCTGGTTTGGGCTTAGTGGGTCTATCATTTGTTTTTCAACAGGAAAATTACCCAACACACCTCCAGGCTGTGTAAGGGCTATTTTACAAAGAAGGAGAGTGATAGAGTGCTGCATCAGATGACCTGACTTCCACAATCCCCCGATCTCAACCAAATTGAGATGGTTTGGGATGAGTCGGACCGCAGAGTGAAGGAAAAGCAGCCAACAAGTGCTCAGCATATGTGGGAACTCCTTCAAGACTGTTGGAAAAGCATTCCCGTTGAAGCTTATTGAGAGAATGCCAAGAGTGTGCAAAGCTGTCATCAAGGCAAATGGTGGCTATTTGAAGAATCTCAATTATAAAATACATTTAGATTTTTTAAAACACTTTTTTGGTTAGTACATGATTCCATATGTGTTATTTCATAGTTTTGCTGTCTTTACTATTATCCTACAATGTAGAAAAAAATACAAATAAAGAAAAACCCTTGAATGAGTAGGTGTTTTTGACCGGTAATGTAGGACTCTTTTTACTGTGGATATAGACCTGTTTCCTCCAGCATCTTCACAAGGTCCTTTGCTGTTGTTCTGGGATTGATTAGCTTTTTTTCGCACCAAATTCTGGAATTTTCCAAGCTGTTTAAAGGCACAGTCAACTTAGTGTATGTAAACTTCTGACCCACTGGAATTGTGATACAGTGAAATAATCTGTCTGTAAACAACTGTTTGGAAAATGACTTGTGTCATGCACAAAGTAGATGTCCTAACCGACTTGCCAAAACTATAGTTTGTTAACAATACATTTGTGGAGTGGTTGAAAAGACAGAGTGGAGATGAGCAGATGCGTGTTGGGTAAGGTGCTGTAAAATCTAAAAACTAATTATTTGCTCGTCATCTCAGCTAAGGCTGGAAATAGCTAATAAGAACCTTGATAGTGCTGCTGCAAGTTCTATATTTTAAATTTTGTAATAATTATTCTTTGTGTGTATGTATATACATATATATATATATATAACTTCTTTTTTAAATTAAATTAAATTATTATTATTATTATTTTTGTTTAAGTCTGTCACATCTGTGAATGTGGAATGTGTTTGGTTGGTTGATTGAAAAACAAGAAAACTTAATAAAACTTTAAATTGAAAAAAAAAAAGAGTTTTAATGACTCCAATCTTAGTGTATGTAAACTTCCGACTTCAACAGTATATAGTGGAACTACAGCGCCTTCAGAAAGTATTTCCACCCCTTGACTTTTTCAACATTTTATTGCGTCACTGCCTGAATTTAAAATAGATTAAATTTAGATTTTGTTTCACTGGCCAACACACAACACCCCATAATGTCACAGTGGAATCGTGTTTTTAGAAATATTTACAAATGAATTAGAAATGAAAAGCTAAAATGTCTTGAGTCAACAAGTATTCAATCCCTTTGTCATGGAAAGCCTAAATAAATTAGCCTAAGTCACATAAATTGCATGTGTGCAATAATAGTGTTTAACATGATTTTTGAATGACAACCCCATCTCTGTACCCCACCCATACAATTATCTATAAGGACCCTAGTCGAGCAGTGAATTTCAAGCACAGATTCAAGCACAAAAGTCAAGAAGGTTTTCCAATGCCTCACAAAGAATATCCATTTGAGCATGGTGAAATTATTAATTACACTTTGAATGGTGTATCAATAGTGTATCAATACACCCAGTCATGACAAGGATACAGGCATCCTTCCTAACTCAGTTGCCAGAGAGGAAGGAAACCACTCAGGGATTTCACCAGGAGACCAACAGTTAGAGCAGTGGTCACCAACCCAAGGCATTCCTAGTCGATTACCAAACATTTCTGTTGAAAATCCAACGTTAAAGGCTTGCGCTCCTTTTTTATTTATTTTTTGTGTTGTGCTGTTGGTAGGTGCACTTTCTTTATTATTGAATATTAAAACATACAATCTACTTGCAGTGAAGCCGCTCAACATTTACATTACATTCAGTCATCTAACAAACTCCCATCCAGAGCAACCCACAGAAGCAACCAGGGTCAACGACCTGCTCAAGGGCACGTCGACAGATCTCCCACAAGGTCAAAAACGGGAACCCGAACTAGTGAACTATCAGCCACCGGCCCAAGCTCCCAACTGCCAGGCCACCAGCCCTCCAAGATCCCCCCACAGTTCCCCGGGAGCTGCCCCTCAACCATCCAAGACTCCCCCAACAGTTCACCCCCCCCCCCCCCCCCCCCCCCCCCCAAAAAAAACATAATAAAATAATTCCATTCCCCACCCCCCAGCCCATCTCCAAATTCACCAACAACCAACAAAATGAACAAAATAGAAAAGACAAAGACAAAGGAAAACAGACAACAACAATGCAGATAACAAAATACATCAAGAACAACAAAAATCATGGTAGGTGCACTTGATTCAGAAGCCCTGTGCGCCATGTAGGCATTTTGGACTATTTCGTTACTCTGAAAAGACAAATAAATTCTAGCCAACGGACCAGGAGATCTGTGGCTAAATCAAGTGTATCTACTGCTGGTCAATCAGATAGCTCAAATCACTGTGCTTACAGATTTTACCACCCCGGCCACAGCAAAGTTTGATACTAGCCTACGTGAGATTTCATAACTTTTAAAACCATGACCAGAGACACACTGTCAAAGAATAGAGCAAAGAGCTGCTGTTTTTATGAGTGGGTTCATGTTTAATTTTTTATTCAGCACTGTCAAAAGTTTTTATTCAACGCTATTACAAAACATAAAACACACTTCTCACTACTTCCTCTCATGCTGCAGCTGCAGTGAATGAGTAGGCAAGTGTATCGACAGCCCGGCATTTTTATTATTATTAGCAGCTCGTCATGTCTACTTTAATATCAAGGAATATTTCACTTTCTCTGGTCATAGGAAAAGACATGAATTTGTGCATGAGGCCGATGCAGATGCGACTTGAGTTTCACCATCAGGTGGAAGACGGTGTCTACTCTCTCTGGCCAGTCTTACTGGGAGAGGAAGGAGAGAGCAGGGACAATGAGAGGCAGACCCTCTGCTGCACTCTCCCTCCCTCCTCTGAGGCTGTTGGTGCGTTCAAGACAACTGCGAAATTGGAAAAATACGAGGTCAAATCATGACGTCAGTGATCTTCAGGTCGAACAGTCGGAGCTCTAGAAAGAGGCCCGAGTTCCCGTGTTGCATGACCCTTGAAAACAATTTTCCCAGTCTGAGCTCTGACCTGAAGATTACTGACATTATGATTTTACCTTTTTTAAACAACCGCCCACTTAGCCCGGAAGCCAGCTGCACCAACGTGTCAGAGGAAACACTGTTCAACTGACGACCAAAGTCAGCCTACAGGTACCCGGCCCATCCACAAGGAGTCGCTAGAGCTAAGTGAAGCCTGCCCGGCCAAACTCTCCCCTAACCCGGACGACGCTGGGCCAATTGTGCGCCGCCCTATGGAACTGTCGGTCACGGCCGGTTGTGACACAGCCTGGGATCGAACCTGGGTGTGTAGTGACGGCCTCAAGCACTGCGATGCAGTGCCTTAGACTGCTGCGCCACTCGGGAGGCTTAAGTCATGTTTTTTTTATCTGTGCGGTAGATCTAGGCTTGCTTTTTGACTGCGAAAGTGATCTTCAAATCAAAATCAAATCAAGCTTTATTTATACAGCACAGACATTTCAGACATGGAATACAACACAATGTGCTTCACAGGAAAATAAAAACAATGAAAATAAAAACTGAAATATTTACTACACAACAAACAAGAGGATAAAAAAACTAAAGAATAACAATAACAACTGAACAACTAAAAAGCACACTAAGGAAAAGAAAAGCTAAAAAGGTGCTTTAGGACCATGCGGATGTCTCCGAGCGGTGAGATAACCACTCCAAACAGCCTATCTCTTTTAAAAATGTCCACAGTTTCGGCCTCCCTCAGGTTCTCTGGCAGGCTATTCCACTCGTTATGCCAGTCACATTCTGAGGTCCCCAAAGCACACACAACAAACACTCAACCTGGACAGTTTTATCTCAATCTATTCATTCAAAGACTCAATCATGGACACTCACTGACAGTTGTGGCTGGTTTGCTTGATACATTGTTGTCTCTACCTTCTTGCCCTTTGTGCCCAATAATGTTTGTACCATGTTTTGTGCTGCTAATGTTGTGCTGCTGCCATGTCGTGTTGCTACCATGTTGTTGTCATGTTGTGTTGCTACCATGCTGTGTTGTCATGTGTTGCTGCCTTGCTATGTTGTTGTCTTAGGTCTCTCTTTATGTAGTGTTGTGTTGTCTCTCGTCGTGATGTGTGTTTCGTCCTATATTTTTATATACTTTTTTATCCCCCGTCCCCTTTAGGAGGCCTTTTGGTAGGCCGTCATTGTAACCTTTAATTTGTTCTTAACTGACTTGCCTAGTTAAATAAAAGTATTGGGGTGCACAATCGTGGATTAATTTATAAACCAATAGAAGAATGTTAAAATTCAGGGGAGCAACTTTGGTTTTAGAAGGGGGGCGGAGGGTCATTTTATTTATTAAATTTTTTATCCAGACGGATAAACGCTCCAAACAGCCTATCCGACTGCTCGGAGGCATCCGCATGGTCCTAAAGCACACAATTGCCTTGTTTTGTATCACATGCCAATGCTAAAACTAGGGGGTACAAAAATGCAATTTCACGTCCCCAGTGAAAGTTGAGCCCCCGTTCAAATGATTTCTAAAACTCACAGGCAGCTAGTGCAGAGACCTAATACTGCAGCATTCTGTATGTTTTGCAGTTGACCAATGGCTTTCTTGGGTAGACCAGACAGGAGAGCATTACAGTAGTCAAGCCTGCTTGTAATAAAAACACGGATGAGTCTCTCTGTATCAGCCTGAGAGAGAAACGGCCGCACCTCAGGTGATAAAAGCTATTTTGGTCACATTCCTAATGTGTGAATCGAAATTGAGTTCAGAATCTAAAATACCACCTTGGTTTTTTACCCGGTGTTTTATCTTTATTGCCCGTAAATTAAAATCAGCGGCCAGATTCTCTCTCGGTGCTTTGCTCTAACAATAAGTACCTCGGTCTTGTCTTGGTTTAGCTGGGGGAAGTTGTGAGCCATCCAAGTATTTAAATCTCTAATAATTTATCCGTGGAGCTAAAATGGTGACACAGAAATGTAAAGTTGTGTATCGTCTGCGTAGCAGTGAAAATCAATGTGGTGCTTTATGATAACGCTGCCTAGAGGGAACATATATAAACTGAACAGTACTGGACCCAAAATCAAACCTTGTGAAATGCCACGCGATATGTATTTCCTCTGAGTTATGTTCACAAAGAGTGACAAACTCTTGACTGGTTAAATAGGCCCTAAACCAATTTAGAACTGGACCGGAGGCCAACCCACCTCTTCAGTCTGTCTAGAAGGACAGAGAGCTCATAATTTACCACTTTAACGAAGGCTGTCTCTGTGCTGTGGTGGGCCCAAAAACCAGACTGGAATTTTTCCAACATACAGTTGGAACATAAAAAATTATTTAGTTGTTTGAAAACTAATTTATCCAGAAATTTGCTTAAGAATGTAAGGTTGGAGATTGGCCAAAAAAAGCTAAGAGCTAAATAATCTATATTGAACAAAAATATAAACGCAACATGTAAAGAGCTGAAATAAAAAATCCCAGAAATGTTCCATACGCACAAAAAGTTCTCTGATTTTGGCCAGAAATGTGTTTACATCCCTCTTAGCGAGCATTTCTCCATTGTCAAGATAATCTCCAGTTTTGGCAAAGCGTGCAGTTGGCATTCTGACTGCAGGAATGTCCACCAGAGCTGAATTTAATGTTCATTTCTCTACCATAAGCCACCTCCAACACTGTTTAAAAGAATTTTGAATTACTTCCAACCTGGCCTCAAAACCGCAGACCATGTGTAACCACGCCTGCACAGGACCTCCATCTGGCTTCTTCACCTGCGAGATCATCTGAGACGAGCCTCCCGGACAGCTGATGAAACTGAGGAATATTTCTGTCTGTAATAAAGCCCTTTTGTGGGGGAAAACTTATTCTGATTGGCTGGGCCTATCTCCTAAGTGGGTGGACCTATGCCCTCCCAGAACCACCCGTGGCTGTGCCCCTGCCCAGTCATGTGAAATTCATAGAATATGGCCTAATAAATTGATTTAAATTGACTGATGTCCTTGTATGAATTGTAACTCAGTAAAATCGTTGAAATTACTTTTCTTCAGAAAAGGTTGGCGTTAAGAGTTTAATGGCTGATAGCAGAAAACTGAGGATGGATCAACAACGTTGTAGTTACTCCACAATACTAACAAATTATGTAAATTATGTTATGTTTGGGGCAAATCCAACATATCATTGAGTACCACTTCATATTTTCAAGCATGGTGGTGGCTGCATCATGTTATGGGTATGCTTGTCATCGACAAGGACTAGGGAGTGTTTTAGGATAAAATGGAATAGAGCTAAACACAGGCTAAATCCTAGAGGAAAACCTTATTTAGTCTACCTTCCATCAGACACTAGGAGACAAATTCACCTTTCAACAGGACAATAACCTAAAACAAGGCAATAGACACTGGAGTTGCTTACCAAGGCGACATGGAATGTTCCAGTGGCAGTTATAGTTTTGACTTAAAATCGGCTTGAAAATGTATGGCAAGACTTGAAAGTGGCTGTCTAGCAATGATCAACAACCAACTTCACAGAGCTCGAAGAATTTTGTACAATCCAGCTGTGCAAAGCTGTTAGACTTAACCAGAAATACTCACAGCTGTAAACGCTGCCAAAGGTTATTCTAACATGTATTGACTCAGGTGTGAATACTTGTGTAAATTAGATATTTCTATATTTCATTTTCAATAAATGTCCAAAACATATTTTCACTTTGTCATTATTGGGTATTGTTTATAGATGGGTGAGAAAAATCTATTTAATCAATTTTGAATACAAGCCAACAGCAAAATACGATGTATTGTTCTAACGTGGATGTTTGGTCATATCTATTTGGTGTCATGTACAGTAAATATACATGCTTTTTCACACCGTTGACCATTCTCCAAGAAGCCGACAGTTTTATGTGGGGCAGTCCAAGGTCGTGTTCATTAAGCACCAAAAAGAAAACCGAACTGAAACTGGGACTACCTGGAGTGTTCATTAAGAAACACTCATTTTTGTTTTGTTTTCCACCACAAAATGTTTTCAATTGCATTTCCTAATGCAAGTGCTTTCCTTTTCTTCTGTGGTGGCAACTCTCTGTCAGGTATTTCTGAACACAAATCGGCACTCAAACAATGGTTACACAAAAGTGAATTGTCTTCAAATATATTTTCAACAATTGTCACATTACAATCCACACACACTTCAAAGTAAATATTTTTCCAAGGAAACACCCCCCCCCCCCCACTCAAGCCAAGCCATGACCGTTGGCAGTATTATCGACTTTTCATCTTTGATAAAAACCAAGATACTTTACCAAAATCATACACTCTTATTCACAAACTCCTACTGTACCGCTGCTAATTGTTGTACAATAATAGTAGCCTCCCCACTGGACTGGAGAGCAACGCACCAGGGGTGTATTCATTAGTGGACACTAGCTAAATGTTTTGCAACGAAAACAAGTTTCTTATTGGACAAATTCAGATAAATTCCGCCCCGTTTGCTTCCTAGTGAATACACCCCTGCTGTCTGTAACCGTCCCACCTGTTCAGTGGCTGAAATTACAAATGAACCCTAGACTCTACACCCTTGGCACTCCTGTTGTGTTGAATGTATTTGAAAGATATAAGCATTATGACAACTTCCGCATGTGAACGATATCGCCATATATAGTGTCCCACTGTGGTGCTGCCTACAACATTCCACTCCACTGTAGTGACGTGTAGCCTCTGGCTAGATGAGAGATGTCGCCATATTGCTTCCACCTATAGTTCCCAACTGTGATCCTACACCATTCCACTCCACTGTAGTGACGTGTACACCACCTCCTCCCTGTCATCTTCCTGGCTTTCCCCTGACGAACACAGGAGGACAGTCTTCTTCACATTGGACCCTAGCCTGGCAATGGCCAGAACGTCACAGAGGGGCATCGACTCGTCCATGGAGATGCACACGACAATGAAATACGCGTGGAAACGGAGGGGGTCACCTGAGAGAAAGGGGATACAGAAGAGGAACAGAAAGACTGACACGACCATAGGTTCTGTTTTGTAGAGAATGATAGGCTACCCAAGTCGGCAAGATCGGACCAAAAAAAAGCCACTTTGAAACTACTGGAATCATGCACTCAGCTGAGCTCAATCAAATTTAACCATAGATCAATGTGATTGAAGTACGGAGCTCACCTGGGTACACCAGGTAGTCTCCCCCAAACTTCCCGGCCGAGGTGAGGTAAAAGCCCTGGCGCCTCAGGTCCCTGAACACTCGGAACCGGGTCTCGGACCTCTCGTCCCGTGGTGTGGGCCAGTCTGCGGCCAGGAAACGGCGCACCTCGGGACAGTGAGACAGTCCTGCTCGGGCTGTGCACAGTTGCACCGCCATGGCCGTGCGAGGGAATGAGAAGCCGTGCTCCAGAGCTTCGAGACGGTCTCTCACCGCACCGTCTGAATCCTCCTGGCTTCCAGAATCCTCTAAGAGAAAACATAGCGCCATCAGAGCCAGGACACTTGATTCACTTGTCTCGCACAAATGCCTGTATGTGAGTGATGATGTCCCCTCACCGTTATGTTTCTCAGTCATTACTCTCAGTAATGTTGTCTTCCTGTCCGCCAAGACCATGGCACCCTGTTCCTGAAAGCTGTTCTCCAGTCCTGCATGGTACTGCTCCACTTGCTCTGGATTCACCTCGGGATCCTCATTCTGTAAGGATCAATTAACCAAACTGAGCGTGAAGGGCTTGAGGGGGAAACGCCGGATTAGGGCTTGAACCCACAACCCAGTTATATGGTAAGACACTACCTACCCCCTGTGCCATAAATGTCTTTGGCAGAGGCTATACTATGCTCACTAAGTGGCTAGATCTGTCTTTTACAATCCCAACCACCAATTGCTTTATTTATACAGTACAAATCGTAATGTCAAAGTATTTGCAGCCAATTAGTTATTATAGCATCACCACTACACTTGAAACTACTGAACAAGTGAAAAAAAAGTGTTTACTGTCGAGTCAGGAATAACTGCAGCTCTCCCCATGTCCGCCAGCAGTCGTCCCTCCTCCGGCAGCAGCTCGAGGGGTCTCCCCAGCCGGGTGTTCTGCCTAGGTTGTCGGGCCAGAGACCCCACCAGGGTCCCTATGATGCCCAGTTCACGGGCCGATTTCAACTCGTCCGCACGCCACACCAGAGGCGTGGGCCCACAGAAATGTATTCCGATGACATGGCGGCTGTTCGCCATGCTTTCTTTACTCGCGTCCTCTCTGGACACAGTTTTCGTTATCTTTTGCTCCGGCGAATCCATCTGAATGTAGCATACCCAAACATATGATACTTTTGAGGTCGATTTTGAATTAAATGTTCACGCACTTAACTGTCGCATACACCGGGGTGGTGTCCACATGAGTTATCATGATGCGTATTGGCTGAAAAGCACAATAATTTAATGATTCCTTGGGTTTAAGAAGCTATTTGCAACAGTAATATCGAGAGAAACGACAAGACAATCTCTTAAATATTGAGCGTACCTTACGTGCAATTCTAGTGCGGGTGAGTTCTGGTACTTCCTTGTTGTGTGGAACAACTTCTTATTCGATGAGGTTTAACGGCGGATGGCATCCAATATGTTGCATTACCGCCACCTACTAGACTGGAGTACAACTCTCTTATACTTTGCTTGTAAAATAAATAAATACCCTACCATCTAACACTACACTCACATTTTTTTATTCCCCAAATAAATACTCCACTATTTAAATCTATTTAGACCTACCTCATGCCAACAACCTGATAGGATAGGACATCACCTCTTAACACACCATGTAACTCTTCTGATGTCAAGTCTCATACACCCAAATACCTCTCTGCAGCTGCCACCACAACCTCAATTTTCTGCAACTTACATTCCATCCCTGCAGTACAATTGATAACCATTGCTATAAATGCTAAAAATCCAATCTTACTGAAACATATATCACTTGTTGGCCTATCCCTCTGTACTGGTACAGATCTACTACATTTACATTTACATTTAAGTCATTTAGCAGACGCTCTTATCCAGAGCGACTTACAAATTGGTGCATTCACCTTATGATACTAGTCACACACTCCTCTCAGGATCCCTCCACCTTGAACCATCTTCCTCTACTTTCTTCACTCAAAATAACAGACAATGTCTCTTCTGTTTCACCACTCTTGCCACCCTGTCTGCGTCACACAATAAACAACGAGCACAACAAACACCAGGAATCTTCCCCTTCAGTTGGTCAACTTTAACATTTACTGCTACCCCTGTAATCACTCCTTTCAATGGTGCCCTTTGAGAGCGAAACAATTCTCATTTCTTGCCCCCATTTGTTTAATGCCGAGCACCTTCTCCCTCTGATCAGCAGAAACACAAACTATCACAAGACCTCTTCTGGTTACAATACCCAAATCTGTTTTCACCCACCCTGAAACCACAAATGGATCAGCCAAAAGGCACTTTTTCCCAAAACTTCACTCCTACTGTCACAGACTCATCTTTATCCTGACCCTCGGTGCAAGCCTCGGGCTCCGAGAACTTCACCACACCTACCACCTCTGATACTTCGACCTCATTCACTTCCATTCCTCCTCCTGTCTTCAGCTCCCTCTGCTTACACTTTCTACCATTCTTCTGCCATTTTTAACCGACCATCTTCTTCTCTCCCTCTCTTAGACCCCTCCTCTGCCTCTCTTTTTCCCATCCATTCCTCCTCCGTATTTCAAGTACACAACTCCTTATGATAATACTGCACTTCTCCTGACATACATCTTGTTCTTGCTTTCTCAAGGGACGCCATTTAACCGGCTGTCACAATCTCTGTACAATCAGCACGAACCCCGCAGGATCACCTCCTAGAACAATTACTAGAATTCACCACAACAACGCTTATTATATGCAACTAGAATTTACTTAAGACTAAGACTTGGGCAAAGCCTTTTGTGTGGGAACAACCTTCTTCTATTATATGATTGCGGTCCGCAAACAAACGTTAAAGGTGCATGCCGCTACCTACCGTGCTGGAGTGTGTGGTCAATCACGGTTTACAATATTAAATCCTCCTACCTAACTCAGTACTACTGGGAAAATAAAAAACAGCCCTATTAACCTTTAATAGACCCCATCCCTCAAATCCCTTCCTAACCCCCCAACCTCAACTATCAAAATGGCTCTGATCTTACTTTTGCCCTCACCTTTACCCAGTGGACCATTAATATAATTTATATATCTCATTTTAAATGGTCTACAATTTCATTCCCTTCCACACCCGAATGGGCTGGGACCCAGCAGAATCTCACTACTACACCCAGTCTCTCAATTCTCCATAATAACATTAATACCTCCAATAGTATGTCACTCCTATTAGATTTGCCAAATGATAAACTATTCAATACAGACAGGGAATCTGAGCCTACTATAATTCTGACAGGTTGTACGTCCTCCACCCACTAGAGGGCAACTACTATCGAAAACAGTTCAACTGTATACTGACAGAGTACACTGACAGTTCATCTGTTAGTCTTCTACATATCTGCACATCAAATTCAGGAACGTCAACACCTGCTCCTGTGCACCAACTATCTGGGTCCTTGGATCCATCTGTGAACAGCGGAAAAAGGCATAAAAACGTCTACCATTGTAATTAGCAACCAGTTTCCCTATATCCCTGACTTCTGACCAATCTTTCCTTTTCTCTGCCAAGGTTAGATCCTCCAACCTCCAACTCCCTCAAACCACTCTCATCAGCAAGCTTTCCAACTGTCCAACCAAAACCACTGCCATGTCTACTAGTATATTCCCAACAGTCATCTAGAACAGTAGCAGTGGGATGGTCAACCTCACAGCCTAACCTAATAAGGTAGTGACAATGTTTTACGTCGTATATCCAAAGGCATCTCACCTGCCTCCACTAGTAAGGCACATACAGATGTTGATTTAAATGCACCAATACATATCCTTAAAGCTATATACTGGATTCTGTCCAGCCTCTGAAGCCATGTCTTCGCCGCCATTATATAAACTATACACCCGTAATCAATGTCCGTCCTGATCAGAGCTCTATAAATATCCATCAACAATTGTCTGTCAGCACCCCATTCATAACCTGAGACCGAGCGCATAAGATTCAGCACCTTCTTTACACTTTGTTTCAACATTTATGACATGATCTTTCCATGTATATCCCTCATTGAACCATAGACCCAAATATGTGTACTCAGAAACCCTCCCCATAAGCTGTCCATAGAGAAACAACTGTATATTATCAGCAACTTCCTATTTCCGAAAGACTTCGCCACTGACAATTTAAAACCCTAGTCAATCGACCATCTTTCCACATCCACTATAGCTTGTTAAATAGATTTGGTCACGAGAGACATTCCTTCCCCTCTTCCAAATAGCTCCATCATCAGCATATAGGGAAGCCCCAATACCCCTACCTACATTCGAAAACACATTGTTAATCATAATGTTGAACACAATAGGACTGATAGCACTGCCTTGACGAATGGCATTGTCAAATGATAAACAGATACAACTTTACAACCTATTTTAACTCAAAAATAGTGATTAAATAAGGCCAAAACCCAGTTATATAATCTCCCACCAATACCAAGTCTTTCCATTTTAATCAGTAGGCCTTCTCTCCATAGAGTTGTATGCCTTTTCAATATAAAAAAAAACAGCCATTACATCTTTCATGACCAGGGTTTTTTCAACTTCATTGCTCACCTTTAATTATGCATCCAAAGTAGATCTACCTTTATGGAATCCACTTTGACATTGACTCAATAAACCTTTATGTTCCAGGAAATATGACAATCTGTTGACTATCATCTTTTCCACCAGTTTACACAAGTTAGAGGTCAGTACTATTGGTCTATAACTATCAGCACATGAAGGGTCCTTACCAGGCTTTACAAAAGGTAATATGAAATCTCATTTTATTTGTCACATGCGCCGAATACAACAGGTGTAGACCCTTACAGTGAAATGCTTACTTACAAGCCTTTAGCCAACAATGCAGATAAAAATTTTAAAAAGTGAAATGTTAAAAAAAAAAAATAATAATAATAATAATAATTAAAGAGCAACAATAAAATAACAGTAACGAGGCTATATACAGGGGGTACCGGTACAGAGTCAATGTGTGGGGGCACAGGTTAGTCGAGGTAATTGAGGTAATATGTACATGTAGGTAGAGGTAAAGTGACTATGCATAGACAATAAACAAAGAGTAGCAACAGCAAATGTGTGTGTGGGGGGGTTCAATGTAAATAGTCCAGGTAGCCATTTGGTTAGTGGTTTAGGAGTCTTATGGCTTGGGGGTAGAAGCTGTTAAGAAGCCTTTTGGACCTAGACTTGGCGCTCCGGTACCGCTTGCTGCCATGCGGTAGCAGGGAGAACAGTCTATGACTAGCGTGGCTGGAGTCTCTGACAATTTTTAGGGCCTTCCTCTGACACCGCCTGGTATAGAGGTCATGGATGGCAGGAAGCTTGGCCCCAGTGATGTACTGGGCCATACTCACTACCCTCTGTAGTGCCTTGCGGTCGGAGGCCGAGCAGTTGCCATACCAGGCGGTGATGCAACCAGTCAGGATGCTGTCAATGGTTCAGCTGTAGAACTTTTTGAGGATCTGAGGACCTATGCCAAATCTCCTGAGGGATTCTTCAAGACTCTCTTGGTGTGTTTGGACCATGATAGTTCGTTGGTGATGTGGACACGTTCATCTCTTTTGTCTTGATCACGTTGAGGGAGAGGTTGTTATCCTGGCACCACACTGCCAGGTCTCTGACCTCCTCCCTGTAGGCTGTCTCCTCGTTGTCGGTGATCAGGCCTTATTGCACATTTCCAAACAGAAGGTATAACCCCCTCACTCCAAATCGTATTAAATAATCCCAGGAGAACATGTATGACCTCATCAGGTTGATGCTTACACATTACATAGCACAACTGATCATGACCTGGTGCTGTGTATCCACAGCCTTTTAAGGCTGAACGCATCTCATGTATGGTAAAAACAGCATCCAAAGAAGAGTCAACAGTATCCCTTTTCTTATACACATTAACATGAGAATTTTTAATCTCACACCTGCATTGCTTATATACTTCATCCAAAGTAACCCCACTATGTACCCTAGCAAATGTCTTCCCCAACAAGTCAGCTTTTTCTTTATCAGTTACAGCCATTTTTTGACCCACAATTAAAACTGGAATTCGAGTGGACTTGCTTCTTCCAGTCATTTTCTTGAACATAGACCATACATCCCCCAGCTCTGTACCCCTGCCTATTGTAGAGCAGGACTGTCTCCATGCATTTCACTTGAAAGACTTAATGACCCTACGTACTAATGCTCTCATCCTTTGGAAATCAAGTAGATTCTCAGGAGTCATTGTCCCTATGCAACGTCCTGTAAACACAATTTATTTTCTCGAATAGATGCAGTGCACTCTTCAGTCCACCAAGGAACCACCTTCCTTTCCTCACCCACTTCACTTACTGGCAAATATACATTCACAGCACTCAAAATCAGAGAGGTCACAGAGGCAGCACATACATCGACCAGCCTCTCTAAAGACAACTGTCCAACAGACTTAAGCAATGATCACTAAACTTTTCCCAGTCTGCTTTTTGAAATCCCCATCTTCTGAATGGTACTCTATCTAGAATAGTAACATCAATGTTCATGGTACATGAAATCAGGAAATGATCACTTCCAACAAGTAGAATCATTCATTACATTCACACATAGATCCAGTAGAGTTAGAAGCCATGGTGAGATCCAGGCAGGATGTAACCCCTCAAACATCAACTCTTGTACCACATCCATCAAAGACATACTAATGCTCGTTTCCATCAAATCTTCCACAATAGTACCATTAGCATCTGTATGTGTGCTTCCCCATAAACTACGTGTATTAAAGTTGCCGCACCGTATCTCTCTAGAGCCCAATTCTCCTGATATTTCATCAAACATCACTACAGATAGTTGACAAGGGTTGTAAAAATGGTGTTACTTAATATTACTACCTGCACTGTAGATTTCCACCATCACACATTCATATCCAGATGGGACAGGTATATTACGATATACAAGATCTTCCCTTATGAAGGTAGCACAACCACCACTCTGTCAAATTGATCCATCAGATCTGATTGAACAATAACCAGGAATAATACAATCAAGATGTGGTCAAAGCCACACATATCACATCAAGTTTGATCTCCATATCAATATTTCTTAAACTCCTGACCATTAGCAATAAGGCTTCTGGCATTCCACTGAAGGATAACAAAAACCATAACTTGGATTATCATCATACTGAGACATTCCATCATTAGTATTATTAGGAGTCAACATATCAACAACCATGGTGACAGTAACATTCCATCATTAGTATTATTAGGAGTCAACATATCAACAACCATGGCGACAGTAACATTCCATCATTAGGAGTCAACATATCAACAGCCATGGTGACAGTAACTGTTACTCCTAAATACTCTGTTGCTGCTTCCACAATGATCTTTAACGTGGCAGTTGTTCTTTGCACAAACACAGTCAGGTCGGTAACCTTTCCAATTAAGGCTATGAAGTCAATCTGATTAACTAACAAGGTGTTCTTTGACACAACACATTTGTGAGAGCAAGATTTCTAAACAGGTCTGGTATCCGTGCCTGGACCAACACAAGCAACATTTCCTACCGTAGTTCCACTTATTCCAGGACTGACCCTATTAGCTCCATCATTCTGTCTAATAGTTCCAATCTGCCTTGCAGCCTCTGCATAAGTAACATAATGAGTTATTTTATATATATATGGACCTCTAGCCTCTTTCTGCACCCGGCATCCACCAAATGCGGCACTGTGTTCCCCCCACTATTACAACAGTTAACCTTGACATTGTTTCCACATTCACCATAATCCTGTTCCCCTCCCCACTTGGTACATGTTTTCTTTTCTTTGCACAGAGACACTACATGTCCCATTCGTTGGCATTTAAAACACCTTAATGGAGGCGGGACAAACTCTCTAACAGCGAAAGCCAGGAAGCCCATCTGAACTTCCTTAGGCTAAACCTTCTCAAACATGAATAATACTGACAGGCTTTCACTTCTCTGCCCCTTTCTTACTGAACAGCCTTTTGGCTTCAACCACTATGCTCCCCTCTACATTTTATTTTATATCATATCATCTACGGACATAGATAGTGGAATCCCAGAAATGACCCCCCTCAGCTTAGCCGAAGCTCCAGGGACATAACTTGTTTTTTTCTTCCCATTGAGAGTATTCATTTTCAGAATCGTCCCCGGTTGAACATGGTCAGCACAGAATATTAACCAACGAATCCGGCTAATGTGACTTCACCTATCTTTCTTACGCCATTGGTTAATCGAATAGGTTGCACAGTAGATAAGACCCCGTGGCCTCATCAAACACGTATCAACTTTCCACTTCGACACATTAGTTTCGTTTTTCACTACCTTCACCCTCGCAACACTATAAGTGCCACTGCTGTCAGCAGCGCTTATAGAAGGGTCATTCTTTTTCCTTTTCACCCCAAACCATCCAGGTCCATGACTTTCATCATCCCCACCCATACCATCAGAACTATCATCCATGTCGTGTACAGTCCAGTACAGCCTAACCCAATATAGAACGATGGATTCTATTTTGCTTCTCCACCGACCCTTGAGACCACAAAAAACGTTTTCTACATGTTTCTTTTTCTCGGTTGACCTTTTCGGGTGGTTACAATATCACTGGTGTGTTGTGTGGTTGCCAATGGCAAGGAAGAACCGTGATTGGCAATGCTCTCGTCCAATGACAACCCAATTCAATCAATAATAGTGACATCACACAAACTATTCTCAATTATACTTTTTTTTGTGGCGATTTATGAAATTAGCAACCATTTCTTGGAACCATGAAAGAACAACTGTTTTGGCAGCATACCTTTTTAAAATGTTTTTATTTCATAATCTCAATGAACTGAAACTAGTTAATTCAACTTAAAGTAAAAACCAACGTAACACCTAGCTGTTGAAACCTTTAACTGCTTACTATATACATCAATTCTAAATAATATGTATTATCACTGGCTTTAATAACCTGTACATACATTGCATAGCAATAGCGCCTTGATGCTTTTAAGGCTCAAATTTACTTTAAAATGTGACAAGTAGTAAAGATTGTATGAGATCCGAATTTGTGTCCATTAAATATAGCTTTGGGAGTGCTCTTGGATCTTGATCATATGGCAAGGATGTTTTGTGTTTTATTCATGAACAAATTCAGTCATTTATTTTTACACTTTTAGTTGAAGATCCTCAAGCTCTTTCATGAGTTGAGCCTCCTTTTCCATCTTTTCCAGCTAAAAGAGAAATGACAAGGGAGAAAAAGAGAATACATATTTTAACACACATCTGTGATATTTTCAAGTTGAATATACAAATGTAAAAACTGTGGATATTTATTGACGGTGTGCGTGACAATAGTTTGTCAGAATAATACCTGGTTCTTTTGAATGGGTTTCCCAGTTGCTTGCAGCGCTTTCAGCTCGTCGATAGCTTTCAGTTTCTAGGGGTCAGTTTGAAATGAACAGAATTAACGTAGAGCTAAGCCATTCTCAACACCAAAAGGGCAACACTTGAAGTGGAACTTACCGAAGACTCATTTGTCTACAGTATGCTTGTGATAAATCATTTTCATAAGAGTGAAAATGAAAAGGTCAATTACAGTAAGAAGTAAAACTCGCTTTCCCACAGACATTCCGGAAACCAGTCAATGGTTTCTCTATATTTTGACTATTTTCTATATTGTAGAATAATAGCAACTTTTTTGGTTACTACATGGTTCCATATGTGATATTTCATAACTTTGATGTCTTCACTATTATCCTACAATGTAGAAAATAAAAATAAAACCCTTGAAAGAGTAGATGCGTCCAAACTTTTAACTGGTACTGTATATTGCACCTGGAAAATTACTGTAAGGTCAATTTGTAAGTAACAAACAGATTACGACAGGTACTTCAGCCACCAACTGATACAGTAACTCCTGAGTAATATACAGTGACCGTGTTTTGCTACCTTTTTAACGTTCTTGATCTTCTTGTCCGTCTCTGGGTCGCCACAAGAGGTTTCAGGCTGAGCACTGCTGGCTGGAGATGGGTCTGACTGAGGCTCAAGGGCATCTGGGTTTATCTCCTACACAAGCAGAAAACACAACTTGTTCAAACCCTAGAAGGCCTTCAAACGTCACAAGAATAATACACACAACTTGAGATCGCTTACCTCGCTAACACCCACTTCTCCCCATCTGATAACTTAGACAAGAGCAGTAGCTCTGAGCTATTCTCCCAACTCGCTCATTCATTACCGCACATTCGGAGAAGATCGTGCAAAGCATCTGTACCTGTTTGGCTGCTTTCTTTGCCTCTCGTTTTTTCTGGTTCTTCAGAGCCGTCTTTGACAGCTGCTTGTCCCCGGTGGCGCCAGGCCTCATGTTCTGTGGAGGCTCCTCTTCATGCTGACAGAGAAAAGGGTGGATATTTATGGATATTCCCTCATCGCTATTAGGTCTTTCTCCTCGGGGGTGGATTCAATACAACTTTATTTGGCCCTTTAACCCATCAGAGTTTAAGCCGGGGGAGGGGTGTGTGGGTTCTACTAAGTTATATGGAATTGTTTTAAGATGGTCATAACAGGGATCATATAGTTATTTGATTTAAAAATGTTAAGACACCAAAAAACAGATTTGATGAAATAATTATTTTTGGCCTTACTGCTACTAACCCATACAAACGCATTGAATAACAGATTCACTACATGGAACAACAGATAAACCCCAAAATATCGAAAGGAAGTTTGCGCTGAAGTGTCTCTCCTATATCTGTTAAGATCAGGAACAAAAAAATTTGTGGGGCAAAATATATTTTGATTTGTTTAACACTTTTTTGGTTACTACATGATTCCATGTGTTATTTCATAGTTTTGATGTCTTCACTATTATTCTACAATGTAGAAAATAGTAAAAATAAAGAAAACCCTTAAATGAGTAAGTGTCCCCAAACTTTTGACTGGTACTGTACATGTTCGTGAGAATCTCACCTTTGCACAGAGGGGTAATACTAGTGTGTTGCCCAAACGATTTGGAAACTACAGACAGAAGTTGGCAGATCGGCTGTACCGACGTCAGAAGAGTCTCCTGACACTTGTAATGGTCGTAGAACAAAACGGTACCATCGTGTTCGTGAGAGTCTCATCTTTCCATAGATAGTTTGTAGGCCAAAACGTTGAGACGATTTTGTGAGAAGAACGATTTTCGGGATGTCTCATGGTCTGACTAACACCGCTCTAGCTCTGTCACCTTTCACCACAGATGCGGAAGTGCAACATAGGCAGATGTGGTGGATTGAGACGCATCCAATGCAAAAGAAGTCTCTATCTTAAACTTCGTTTTTTAAATGTATTATGCTAATTAGATTTCCACGCCGACATTGACCTTAGGGGGTTAAAAGGATAGTTCACCCACGTGACATCATGGTTTCTTTACTCTGTAAGCAGTCTATGGACAAGGTAAGACAGAAATACATCCTTTGGTTTTGTTTACCTGGCCACTGTCTCCAAATGCTAACTTTTCAGCATTTATGGCACAAAACCAATGCCTGGTATCACTAATATTAGCACCAATGAGTTTTATGTCCAAATCAACCCAACGTGTTTCAAACTGATTGTGTAGCTCAATAAAGTTAGTTAAAAGATGATTGGACATGCTAATTAGAATTTGAGGAACTCTCTTTAAATGCACATTTTTGTTTTACAATTGAATGCCTACTGAAAACAACCCAAACCTGACCCCTGGACTTCCTCTACTCACCAGTTTGGAGCTGGCTGTGACCGGTTTATTCCGCAGGGCAGGTGGGCGGTAGGCCTGGGCCGGCTTGGCCTCTGTGCTGCCCAGCTCGCTGGGTGCTGCCTGGTACTTCACCGGCCTCTCAGGGAACGTCCCGTCTGGGAAGGGCTGCCACACAGTCTCCCAGAGCTCTGTTCCCGTCGGCGTGTCCTGCTTGTACAGAACCGTGCCGGTGTAGTGCCAGATCTTGTAGCCGTTGCTGACACGTAGCCGGGGGGCACAGGTCGACGTGACGACGTGTTCACCATCCGGGCACCAGGCGAAGTGGGTGGAGTCGGGCGCCTGGGGCTTGGACACCTGCTTCCACTTCTTGACATCCCACACCTCCATCTGGCCCCGCAGGTTCCCGAAGCCGGCCAAGACCAGGATGTGGCCCTGGGGGCTGTAGTAGACGGCATTGCGGGGGCCCGTGCCGAAGTCGAAGACAGGATCGCACTTGAGGTTGTAGACAGTAGCCTTGGCGGGCATGAAGCCATAGACCACGCAGAACTCTGTGGAGCTTGGGCTCCATGCCACATCGTAGATGGGCCCGTTCTTCTCTGTTCACAACACAGATACCACACGTTTATGAACCACAGAGCATCAGCTAAATTCATTTAAATGAAACCTGGGCGTAAGCAGCGTGGCTCGTTCGGAGGTTCGAGCTGCTCAGCGTACAATTGCACTCTGGTTCTATTTTTGAAGAATGACGCGCTGCTCACGCCAGAGAACACTTAATAATGTGGCTCACGCAGGCCAAATCTACATGTCCAGTGTAACAGCTAAAAACATACCGAATGACCATGCCTTCAGACATACAAATAATGGTGGAGTAAAAACACACTATATACAAATCTGCAGACTCACGTAGCTGCACCGCAGAAGTCTCCCCATTGGTGGCCAAGTAGTGTAAAGTTTGTTCTCCGTAGTATGAGGCTCCTGTTTTATCCACCTCTATGCTGGCCTGCACCAGAACCGCAGTGGCTGATGGGGAAAAAACAAAAGCCGTCATGGCAGTAATCTTCTACAACTACAAACTTTATTAGGAAAACGCAAACCACACATTCTCCATAACATTTACTTAACATAATTATATTAGAAACGTTGACCAACCTTTTTTGTTCCATAGCATGGTCACCCTGTCGGCCTTAAAGAAACTCTTGTTGGCCAGAGCAGAGGTCGGGCCACCAAAGTTGGGGTATTGGTATAGCCGGACAAACGAGGGGGCACCTTTGGTCCCAGGGACATAAACAGCCACCTTCAGCAGAAACACAGTGGCAAATGTCAATAACCTCTACAGTCAGCTAACCAAACAGATATATGAAAACAAGACAAAACAGAGGTATACCTTACTAGGCTGACTTCCAGGGGACAGCATAAACTCAGACACCTTCTGCAAGTGAAGCTTATTGGCAATGGTGACTGGAAAAAGAGATGATTAACTAATAAAAATATTGGTACTTACAATATAAAGTGCACAATCACTACCTAGTTCTCTCAATAAATTATTGGTTCTGTGTGTCACATCAGTAGGGAGCTGCCATCATAGCTTGTTCTCCATTGTTAAGGAGATCTCTTGACCTCAATGGGAATTCCTGGTTGAATAAATACAATTTATGGTGGACAAGAAAGGGGGCAATGAAGACACTTACTAAAATCGTTGTTCTCAAAAAAGTGAAGTTCATTGTTAACACTCCTGACAGCAATCTTCTCGTCATCTGACCAACTTGGACACCTGTACACATTGACAAGACAAAAAATGATCTGTTCAGAAAATAAAGGGCACGATGCAAACATAACTAAAAACTCTCATCATTTTCAGTTTCTATTCAATGGAGCGCGAGGTGATAATGACCGACAGTAGGACATAGTGGTGGAAGACATTATCTAGCCTTCCCAAGTCCATCATTAATTAAATCACACTCACATGATTAGTAACCTTGTCATAGACTTGGGCCTAGGCTTTAGCTTAGCGGGCACACAGGAGAACCAGTTTCTAACTCAGTCACTAATGTATTTATTTACCCTTATGTTACAAGGTAAGTTGACTGAGAACATATTCTCTTTTACAGCAACAACCTGGGGAAGAGTTACAGGGGGAAGGAAAGGGGATGAATGAGCCAATTGGAAGCTGGGGGTGATTGAAAGGGGCCAGGATAGGAATTTATCCAGGACACCGGCTAACACCCCTACTTTTATGATAAGTGCCATGGGATCTTTAGTGACCACAGAGAGTCAGGACACCTGTTTTAATGTCCCATCTGAAAGACGGCAACTTACGCAGGGTAATGTCCCCTTCACTGCCCCGGGGCATTGGGATCTCCTTAGACCAGAGGGAAAAGTGCCCCCTACTGGACCTCCAACACCACTTCCAGCAGAATCTGGTTTCCTATCCAGGGACCGACCAGGACCGACCCTGCTTAGCTTGAGAGGAAAGCCAGTAGTGGGATGCAGGGTGTTATGCTGCTGGCTAATCCTCTGCATTTCTTTACAGATGGACAAACACACAATAATAGAACACTGTGCAAACTCACCATCCCTGTACCTTCTTCTGGTAGAGAGCCTTGAGGCAGGTCCCAGTTTTCAAATCCCACAGCTGCAAGTTGGCATCTCCCTGTGGGTTGTCCTGTGTCTCTGACAAGAGAAAGGGAAACTATAATTACATTACTTATTGTAAAGATGATTGCTAGTGCAGCACAAACAACCACAAACCATACATTGCAATGGACATGGACATTCAAATTATATCTAGTTTCAAACGGAATACATTTCGACTCCCTACTTGTGTGCCTGCTTGAAGGCTCTAATACACTAGGAAAACAGAGTAACGTATACGGTCTGTTCTAAAAAAAATATGCCAAACAAAAATTCTGTGAATAAAAGGTGCATAGAACTACGTAGAAAGTGACTCTCCGTCACTCCATTTGCGTAGTGTGTAGAGCCCTTCAGCCATAAATAGATTCCTGAAATATGCTAAGGAGTACAATATCAAGAGTCAGTGTTTTCCATTTATCATCATCTAACCAAACCGTATAATGTTTTATTGCATTTCAATGTAGTTATGGAAACTTACTGCTATACACCTGCCATGTAGCCAGCACAGTGTTCAGCGGAGAGAACTCCAACATTGCAGTCTTTGGAAGGTCAAACAACCTGACTTGAGAGCCATCTGCAACCTTCACAACAGTGACCCTGACAAACAAAACATGGGCATGAAAACTACTGTAATCGGAACAGTCTCAACACATGCAAAATATTCCAATGACTGAAGAGGTAGTCTACAGGACTAATGTCATTCACACTACAGCATGCAAGGGTTGTATACTAATTCTGCATACTGATACATAGGGCTCAAGTCAAAAGTGGTGTACTATAAAGGGAATAGGGTGCAATTTTGGACGTAGCCATAGTATTATGATGTAGCTTTTCTTACTTCTCTCCATTGCACCACGCAAACAATGTCCCGTCCTTGCTGAAAGCCACATATCTACTTTGCCGAGGGTCCCTGAAATTGAAAGGTTTAGTAAATAAAAAATAGAATTTGAAACAGTTGCACAGTGATTGATTTGGCTAACAATTTAAAATTGATAGAAGGGGAATGACCTTTGAAAATCTGCATTCTTTTCGCAGTTTGGTGGTCCACGGAGCAGCACTGTCCCGTCAGATCCCCGGACTGTGTGATCACAATAACAGCAGTAGTTAATCTAAAATCACTGATGTAATAGCTATGTAAAATGAAAGAATTTGCCACATTATCATCAGCAGGAAGTAAATCTGATAGGAACGGAATTGGGTTTGCATGCTACAGCATCTGCCAAAATGTTTATGAAGTATTTGGCTAGCTTGTAACACTATTACTCTGACAACAGCAGGTCACAGTCGACTTGAAATGAAGGAAATTATTCAGCATTCCAACTCACATGACAGTTAAGATGGGCCGTTGCGTATATTCTACAAACTAGGTTAACATATAACACAACACGTAAACAACAAATAAAGAGTTTACTCTTCAATAAAGTAACCCACCTGCTAAAATAGGTATGGGGGGCGCCATGATGTACCGGAAAGAGAATAATCTGCAAAAGGAAATGCGGAAGTCTCAAGAGAAAAGGGGCGTGTCATTGGAACATTGGCCACGTCATCATGAAATATGTGACTACAGGTAATCACATTTTATGTCCATAATAAATTCACTCCTAAATTGAATGTTATTTATGAACAAATACATGCTGATCTATAAAAAATATATATTTTAATGAAATGCTTTTAGCCATTTTGTATTCTTTCTAAGAAAATAAAAAACATTTGAGGAATGACACGACCACGGAATAGCCCTTCCTGTGTGGGAGTGGTCTGCTTTGTGTGTACGTAGACAAGTTCGAGACACCCTGCCAATGGTGGAGTTCGTTTAGCATGATCCGGTGCCCCGCTTAATCGAGATTTTCCTGAAGGACCAATTGGAATGGTCTAAAGTCTATTACGCCCGGGTACCGGGGCATGCAAAACGGACTCCACCACTCACTCGTCACTAAACGGCGACCGAGCTCTGGAAATTAGCCTACTGTCTACATTTGACAGCTACAACTTCATAAATAATCAATAGCTAAAAGGCTACAATTAGCTTAAACAATGGTTGCAAAACAGAGAATACGCATGGCCAACGAGAAACACAGCAAAAACATCACGCTGAGAGGCAATGTGGCCAAATCCACGGTAAGTTTTTTGGGATACAATCAATCAATAGTCAGTGAAGACTGTACTAGATACATTTCTATTTTGTTTGAAAATAATAGCCTAGTTACTAGTTTGAATGGTTTCAAAATATCTAAAAGTCTACTTCAACATTTTGATGTATCTTGATGTTGGTTTCTGATCTATTTCTGCAGAGAAATCCAGGTGAAGACAAGGTGGCAGTGGGACCATGGCTTCTGGCATTATTCATCTTTGTCGTCTGCGGATCAGGTGAATGCATATGTACAGTGTACACGTGTTTTTTCCCAATGATGTATACAAACATGTTATACATTATTGGTTTATTTCCCCATGTTTTAGAACTGATTGAAAATGTCTATGTCTCATGATAAACCAAATGTTTTACGCAGCTAATATTATGTGATTCAGGTAAGGAGTTCCCCATTCATAGACACTATAACTACCTTTAGCGCCTATTGATGGAGGTAACTTCTTCCCAGGGGACTTTAGTTAAGAGCCACCCTTGGTCTGAACTAGCCCAGTATGTACTCTTAAGAAGCCTAACGTTACCAAGGACCTTATGTTATTTTCAGAGCTAGACTGGCTCTGGCAGCCAAATACTCTAAACTTGAATCGATTCTTAATTGCGACACAGTTCTAGAAACATAAAGCCATTTACTTTCATGTCACATCTAGTTGCAGCCAACAGTATTTTTCAGTGACAACACGTTTCTGGTGGCCTTCTTCTTTTACACACAGGTGTTCGGAGCATGTTATAGAGAACTAATTAGCACAGGTGGTCCCTCTGTCTTTCGTAAACACGTAACATGGATATATGGCTTTGTGGGAATACTAACCGGATAAAAGGTGTGTATCAATTTAACGTTTTGTTTTTTGGAGAAAAAAATACAGAAGAGGCCTTCATTCAGTGACTCTCTTATTTGTAATGTAATGGAACTGAGAGTCATGCTCAAAGGCTAGGTTTCAACGTGAACATGCGTGGCTTGCGGTACAGTTTTGGAAACATAAGGATCACATCTTTCATATCAGCGAGAAATAACTTTCAAAAAACAAAAGGTTAAATTACTATACACCTTTTTTATAGGGTTTGGGTTAGTGTTCCCACACAGCCTTGCCAGAAGATACTGGCCCTACCATTACACCTGTTTACACTGAGCTGCACTGAGGTCAGAACGCCATCATGGTTACATTAAGACACCGTTGAGCCGGCGCGAGATACGGGTCAGAAAACTTACCTCAATGCATTTTGCAATGGCAATTGCGTTCCGAACCTCAGTGCAGCTCAGTGTAAACCAGTGTAACGGTAGGGTCAGTATCTTCTGGCAATCACACGGACATTATCTCCATGTTACAGCGTGTGTTTACGGAAGACAGTGGCGACCACCTGTGCTAATTAGCTATAGAGCATGCTCCAAACACCTCTGTGTAATGGAAGAAGGCCGCCAGAAACACGTTGGAACTGAAAAATACTGTCGGCTGTAACTGCAATAAATCCAGATAAAATAATGTACATTTAAGGGTATATTTTGCATTTGTGAAATTGTTTTGATTTGATATGAACGTAATAGGTTTTGATTCTAGAACCGTAATGCAAATGAGAATCGATGAATGTTTAGGTGGAGTTTTTGGCTGCTAGAGCCAGTCTACCTCTGAAAATAACATAAGATCCTTTGACCATGCAGCGCCTTTTCATCTGCATTGGCCGGGCAGCATTTAAGGTGATACGGCCTCTGCAGAAGTCAGGGCATTCATACTTCTTGCGCTTTGTGGAGTAGGGCAGAGCTGTTGTCAAGGAAGTGAGTTTGTGTTTATACAGGACCTCCCGCCCCCACCTATCGTCAACCAATCATCTCATTGTGGAGCTATACTGCACCCTCAGTGTTACAGCATTTTGGAGGCGCATGGCGATGCGGTACGGAGCTCAGTTTGGCCTCTGCATCCCTCTGGATGCTCCACAATTGCTTCACACCCTCCATACGGAGCCTCCAACCACATTTTCAAATCAAGCATAAATTGGCTTTCAGGAGTAACGGTATGCTTGCCTACAATGCTTAAGAGTACATTCTTTGGCTAGGTTAGGAGATGCAATATGATATCAAACATCAGTCTCTCAAATAAGTGCTGTTTGACTGAAAGGTTGAAGTTCACCACTATATCCACTAACTCTCACAAACCTTGAGGTTAGGCCCTCTGGCTGTGGACAGAGTTTTAGATAGTTATACTTCCTGTCTGTACCTAATAAGCTCATGGAAGAAGTGTAGTGTTACTTTTGCAAGGTCCTATCCAACAATCAAGCATTTCGCTACACCCGCAAAACATCTACTAAGTATGTGTATGCGACCTCTAAAATGTGACTTGATTTGTATGCTGTAGTGATACCATAGCCAGCAGGCTACTGCTGAATAGGAGCGCACATACATTTTTCAGATTCAAATCAAATTTTATTGGTCACATATTTTGCAGATGTTATTGCGGGTGTAGCGAAATGTTTGTGTTCCTAGCTCCAACAGTGCAGTAGTATCTAACAATTCACAACAATCTAAAAGTAAAAGAATGGAGTTCAAAAAGATATAAATATTAGGACGAGCGATGTCGAGTGGCATTGACTAAAATACAGTGGAATAGAATACATATGACATGAGTAAAGCAGTATGTAAACATTATTAAAGTGTCTAGTGTTCCATTATTAAAGTGGCCAGTGATTCCATGTCTATGTATATAGGGCAGCAGCCTCTAAGGTGCAATGTTGAGTAACCGGATGGTAGCTGGCTATTGATGGCTATTTAACAGTCTGATGGCCTTGAGACAGAAGCTGTTTTTCTGTCTCTCTGTCACAGTTTTGGTGCTGTAGATTTCCTGGAGGGCAGGTAGTGATGCGTTGGGCAGACTACACCACCCTCTGGAGAGCCCTACGGTTGCGGGCGGTGCAGATGGGATAGGGCAGTGTGATGGCGATTGCATCGTCTGTGGATCTATTGGTATGCACATTGAAGTGGGTCTAGGATGTCGGGTAAGGTGGAGGTGATATGATCCTTAACTAGCCTCTCAAAGCACTTCATGAGGACAGAAGTGAGTGCTACAGGGCGATAGTCATTTAGCTCAGTTACCTTTGCTTTCTTGGGTACAGGAACAAGGGTGAACATCAGACTGGGGTAGGGAGAGATTGAATATGTCCGTAAACAAACCAGCTAGCTGGTCTGCACATGCTCTGGGGACGCGGCTAAGGATGCTGTCTGGTCCGGCAGCCTTGCGAGGGTTAACACGTTTAAATGTCTTACTCACGACGGCCATGGAGAACGAGAGCCCACAGTCCCTGGGAGCGGGCCACGTCGGTGGCACTGTGTTCTTCTCAAAGCGGGCGAAGAAGGTGTTTAGCTTGTCTGGGAACAAGACGCCAGTTCATCAATCTAATCTCACCAACCCCCTGCTATTTGATAGAAGCAGGAATAACCTCTGTATTTAAATGCTCAATCTAAAGATAAGATGGGTTTGTATTTGCTACGTCATACTATCACGCATGTTTTTTTCCCTTCCACAATTGGGATAAATAAATCAAGAGTACATAAACCACAGTGGAACTATCAGTTTATGTAATGTGATTGAGGGCCCTATTTAATATCCCTCTCTCAAACGTATCGAATGCTTAATAGTGTTCTCTGATTATTTTTCAGCAATCTTCCAGATCATTCAGAGCATTCGAATGGGAATGTAATATCAGGAGCCCTACCGCCATCACCTGTTTCCAGCATTCCTCTACACATCAAGTGGTTTCATGGTGCCTCACAAGACTGAAGATGATCAACTACCATCTGTCCATTCCTTTTTTCCCTATTTCTCTTTTCCCCTCTTTGGCATTGCCAAACAGGGTAAGCACACCCTTGTCATCTTTGCCTTACATAACTGAAAGAAGAAAAAAAAGATTGGAGATGTTGTTTCAGGGAACTACATGGGTATTTGTACAGTGATGACTGCTGTATGTGTTGATTGATGTGCCAAAACCAAATGGAGTGAATGTCTGATATTCTCCTGTGGTATAAATTCCGGAACACAAGACCACAGTGACTTCATTCTAGGACTAAACTCTTAACTATTCTTGGTTGTACACGGCCAGTATCTGGTGTCTTATACCCTTTATATTATAATGAATATGTTATGTGACGCCTTTTCTGTATTTCCAGTAATTACTTCAGTCAACGAAAGGAAATGAAAGGTCTTTTGAATCAGAAGATTTGCACTGTTTGGCTAAAACAATGACATCTACTATTTCTGCTTAAACAAATAAAAAAAAAGGTGTGTCCTTGTTATGGTTTGACATGTTATTTTCTTGAGTGGCTGCATGCCAAATAACATTGTATGGGTTCATGCACTTCAAATGTGTAATGTTGTATTGAAAGAGGAATATAAACAAACAACTGGTCCTGTGTGGCTCAGTTGGTAGAGCATGGCACTTGCAACACCAGGGTTGTGGGTTTGATTCCCATGGGGGGGGGGGGGGAGTATGAAAATGTATGTGCTCTAAAATGTTCAGATGGGATAAGTTTTACTGGTGGAGCTCAGTAACATCTGTCATTTTAGTCCCGTCCGAATCTGCCATGTCAAGGAAGGTTTATTATCCCAGCCATAAAAACCTACTGTTTTTCGGCAAACTCCTCTGATAATACTTACCCTGTGCGAATCGTCATCCCTGTGTTTTGAGGGATATTACAGAGTTTAACAGGTGCTGGGCCCAGTTTGGTTAAGAACATGGGAAGAAATTGATTCTTCAAAGTGCTATACACGTAGCCTACAGATGAATGCTCTGTTTTGTCATATATCAACTTTCCCAGTGACATACTTCTTTTAAAAGATAAAGTGGACAATATTGTGCCAATTAATTGATAAATTGCCAAATACATCAGTTAATTAAATGTCTGCATAGGTTACAGTTCATGGTTCTTATTGATATGCATTATTATTTGGACTTTTACCCAACTGAAGGCCATTAGACCAATATTAGGATATCCCTAGATGTGAAATATCTTCACGCCTAGAAGGGCATCCAGGCGTCTGTCATAACGGTCAATTTTGAATGAGGAAAAAAAAGATTTACAGGGGCAGTTTGGTAAAACTAATCCCGTCCGAATCGTCCACTGGAAAAACGGACATGCTGGGGTAATAATTAACTGGCGTTCCATAGTAATACTAGTCCTGTGCAAATTGGGCTTTTAGTCCCTAGAATTTGAAAATGTGTAGTAGCAGTGCAGCATTGGTAGCTTTTTGTGTGTTATTACTTTCTTTCATCCCTCCATCCCATTAATTTTGCCCATAGAGATTAGCACCCTATGACGATGTCTGTATACAACAAGTTATTGCTTACTTATACCCTTTAATCATATATCATTGGAAAGCTTAGATTCACAGCTATCCATAATAATTTTTGGAACGTTCGGGTCAACAGAACTTTGACCTTTGGCCTTTAGTGGACATATCAGAATTACCTGTATAAATGGCTTTAAAAAGGAAACACTGATACATTTTAAGCAATGTTTGACAAGTTCTAAAAGATCATGAAATTATATAACCAACTTCTTTTTTTCCCCCCAATTGGTAGTTAGTCTTGTCCCACCGCTGCAACTCCCATACAGACTCGGGAGAGGGAAAGGTCGAGACACAACCCACTTAACCCAGAAGCCAGCCGCACCAATGCGTCAGAGGAAACACCATACACCTGGCAACTGTGTCAGCATGCATTGCACTCAGCCTGCCGCAGGAGTGCCTTAGACCACTGCGCCACTCGAGAGGCCCAATATAATCAACTTTGAAAGCAAAGCTACAACTATTGTTTTAAAATCCTATATTGTACCAATGACATTAGAATGTTGGAAGCTTAGCCATAGAATTCCATGTAATGGGGCAGCTATGTTTTGGATTGTAACTTTGGCGATAAAGGCACCAAATTGCACACACACAGCTAGAACGGGGTTTTAAAAAGATTTGTAGGGCCATCACAGAATTCCCTCATTAACCCCACAGAAGCCATTTTTCCAATATGGCCACCAAACAACTCAATGGGGTTTTAGTGGAAAATTTTGCATGACCATTCCTGTATGAAATATAATTGTAGTTTATGCCCTGCATTTCTCATAGTGATGTAGAATGCACAACCACATGAGCCAGGTGTGCCAGATATACACTGAGTGTACAAAACTTTACAAAACATCCAGGTGACATCCAGGTAAATGCTGTGATCCCTTATTGAGCTCACTTGTCAAATCCACTTCAATCAGTGTAGATGAAGGGAGGAGACAGGTTAAAGAAAGATTTTTAAGCCTTGATGCAATTGAGACATGGATTGCGTATGTGTGCCATTCAGAGGGTGAATGGGCAAGACAAAAGATTGAAGTGCCTTCAAACGGGGTATGGTAGTAGGTGCCAGTGTAACGGATGTGAAATGGCTAGCTAGTTAGCGGTGATGCGCGCTAATAACATTTCAATCGGTTACGTCACTCGCTTTGAGACCTTGAAGTAGTGGTTCCCCTTGCTCTGCAAGAGCCGTGGCTTTTGTGGAGCGATGGGTAACGATGCTTTGTTGATGTGTGCAGATGGTCCCTGGTTCGCGCCCGAGTCGGGGCGAGGGGACGCCATAAAGTTAAACTGTTACATTGATGCTGTTGACCCGGATCACTGGTTGCTGAGGAAAAGGAGGAGGTCGAAAGGGGGGTGAGTGTAACGGATGTGAAATGGCTAGCTAGTTAGCGGTGGTGCGCGCTAATAGCGCTTCAATCGGTTACGTCACTCGCTTTGAGACCTTGAATTAGTGGTTCCCCATGCAAGAGCCGCGGCTTTTGTGGAGCGATGGGTAACGATGCTTCGTGGGTGTCAGTTGTTGATGTATGCAGAGGGTCCCTGGTTCGCGCCCGGGTCGGGGCGAGGAGACGGACTAAAGTTAAGCTGTTACACCAGGCGCACCAGTTTGTATCAAGAACTGCAGTGCTGCTGGGTTTTTCACACTCAACAGTTTCCCGTGTGTATGAAGAATGGTCCACCACCCAAAGGACATCTAGCCAACTTGACACAACTGTGGAAAGCATTGGAGTCAGCATGGGCCAGCATCCCTATGGAACGCCCATACGAATTGTGTCTGTTCTGAAGGCAAATGCTAAAATCGCCACTGTACCTATCAAATCCTTGCATGTTTAGAGAAAGTGCCAAGGGTGTGCAGGGGCTTGGTTAGGGGTTTCGTCTGGGCAGGACTTGCATATGCCATTGTGGCTTTGCTGCATTGGGTTTAGTTTACTTCATATAATGTATGCAAATGCATGCGTAATGGTCAGCTTCTCCCTTCCTCGCACCCACAGCGGACACAAGGCATCTCCTCCACTTCTGACATCATCACCTGCATCATCCGAGACTACGATGTGTATGTACACAGAAACCTGCAGAGGCTACACCGCCAAAGAGCTCAACGTCAGCTTTATCAATGTGAGTTTTTCACCCTTTCTAGCAATGCCAGTCAACTCCACACGGATGTATAGATTTTAGACCATAGAAATGGATATCCAAATAATGCATGTGTCATGTGTCTTGAAAAACAAAAACCCCACTTAAGCTTGCATTCTAAAACAAGTGTAGAAAAACGCACTTAGTTCTATTTTTCAGTTGCAGTGCATCAAACTTGCATTACTTCAACTGTATTCATAGTTGGAGGCACAAACCTACATCACAGCAGGCAGCCTAGCTGTTAGAGAGGTAAGCAAGAAACCAGAGGGTTGTCAGTTCCAAATTCCCCGTTCTGCAGGAAGTGAGCTGGCAACCAGGGGGTTGCTGAAATCAAATCCTTGCCTATTGAACGCTGTTTGGGTCTTTGCGTGTCAAAAAAGATACACGTCAAATAAGCTTTTAATTTGACAGGTCAAATAACAAAATTCTATGGAACACCGTTTGGGTCTTTGCGTGTCAAAAAGATACACGTCAAACAACAATATTTGACACATCAAATAAGCTTTTAATTTGACACGTCAAATAACACAATTATATTATAGAATGTTGTGTGTGCTGAATTTGCACGTGCAAGCCAAGCACCACCAAACGAGCAGGATCAATAAAATGTGCAAATATTTTTGATACAGATGTTATTAGCAACTTCTGGAGTAGCTAGCTAGCTTTAGCTTGGTACCTAGATAGCACCAATGCAACCCGCCTGGAAACAATGACCAGTAGAAACTGCAGTCATTTTCAATATTCTTAGCAATGATTTAGGAATCATTGTGAGTAAGTATTCGCTAGGTAGCCACTTGTTGTTCGCCTATTGAAATTTAACTAAAGTTCAGAAAAGAAAAGAAACTAGCTAGCCAGCTACTTAACCCTGTTTCCCTAAGCTAACCTTATAAACAACCACCTAGCTTCATCTGGCTAGTGACGCTTGACCGGACCTGGTATGTGTTGTGAAGCTAGCCACAATTGTGAAATTTGCGGTTTGCCTTCAAAATAAAAGTTCCTTGTTGAAAGTGATGCAGAAAGTTAAAATTGGTGGAATCATGCCATATTTAGATTAGACTAAAACTTTACCAGCGTCGTAGCATACGTATCGATGAATCGTTATGACATGAAATACGAGTAATAGTGTAATAACTACGTAATTTTTTTATTTGTTTTTATTCAAAATACAGATCGACAATTTACATTGTTACATCATACAAAACAGAACGCAGGTATTAACGAAAAAAGTACTAAAACATACAAAAAATATCAAGTAATAAAAAAGTAAACAATTCTAGTGCAATTGTAATCACTCTGAAAAAATCTTATTATAATGATTCAGGAAAATGTTATTCTTGTTGTTATTCACTAGGGTTAATGTTTTAATAAAATAGTTAAATTCAATCAAAACAATGTGTAATTTTGGTATAGAATTTTGGAATTTTTGTTTGTGTAAAGTATTTGGCCACAAGAATAAAAAAAAATCACAATCATTGCAATGGTCTTGTTATCATTGCAATAGTAACATATTATATCCTTCATGTCAAAAACATGGGTAGTGTTCATAATGCTAAATAAGTATTTTGCAAGGTTTTCCCAAAATTCATGACACACATTTACATTCAAAGAACAAGTGAGACAGATTCTCACCTTCTTTTTCACAAAAAACGCAGATATCATCAATAGCCACAAATTTGGATATCATAGAATTACATGGATATATCTTATGTACAATTTTAAAGTGCACTTCCTTAACTTTGTTTGGTATACAATATTTGTAAGGACTTAACCATGCATTCTTCCAGACAATGTCAGGAATAAGGATGTTCCAGAAAAAACTTTCCTCTCGGTGTAAGTTGGTTTTGTGAATGAAGAATTTGTCTTATATATTTATTACAACAAGATTTCTCAAGTAAGCCCACGCCTTCCAATCTGAGTTCTGGATAAACTTTGTGATCATTACCAAAGCTAAAATGAGTTTTCATTAGTGTAGTTAGACCACTGGGAACGGCTTTGATCACAGAAATAAACTCTTTGAAAGGTATTGGAAACTCTTTCAATGTTATAAATTGTTCATATGTGAGAATATTACCCTTGTTGTCGAAAACATCAAGAACAAAGTCAATATTCCTCTCATGCCAGTTGGGGTAGAACAATGACTTATTCCTTACAGTTATGTCTGAATTATTCCACAAAAGAGCTTTATGTGGGGGAAAATTGTGCAGGAAACATATTTTCCAGGCCATTAAAGCTTGTTGGCAAAACCTAGCCAATTTAGCGGGTAATCTTTCAGGAATATAATTACATTTCAGTAAAAATGTAAGACCTCCCAACTTATTAAACACATTATTTGGAATGAAATACCATATTGAATCAGTATTGATCAAACATCTTTTCAACTAGTTGATCTTGAAAGTGTTATTTATGTCAACAAAATCCAACACTTCCGGACCGCCTTCAGCTCTTTTGTTAGAAAGGACAGATTTTTTTAGTTTGTGAGACTTATTTTTCCAGATGAAGTCAAGAAAGGTCTTCTTGATCTCTTTACAAGTAGCAGGATTTACAAATATAGATAATGAGGGGTACACAAAACAAGACAGTCCCTCTGCCTTGGACAGAAGCACTCTCCCAAGTATTGAAAGATCTCTTTGTAGCCAATTATTAAATATATTTTTGGTTTTCTTAATTTTAGGAGAGAAATTCATATGTTGTCTGACTAAGTGGTTTTTTGACAGATGTATTCCTAAATATTTAGCACAGTCCTTTACAGGAATATTTTATATTTCTTTATCATCAGAGTCAAATAAACATAAGATTTCACATTTAGAAACATTCCGTTTTAATCCTGATGCAATAGAAAATGCAGTTAAAGTATTAAGGGCATGGGCGACCTGGTCTTTGTCTCTTAAGAAAGGAGTAGTATCATCAGCCAGTTGGGAGATGTTGATTTCTTTAAAATGTTGATTTCTTTAAAAATGGTTAAGCCATACAAATTTGCATTATTCAGAATATCTAGAGATAGAAGTTCCACAACCAAAATGAATAAAAATGTCGAAATTGGGCATCACTGTCGTACACTTCTGTTGATACTGAATCTTTTGGAAGTATTAAGGTTTAGTAACACAGAACTATTTATATCTTTGTAAAACATGCGAATGACTTTGATAAAACTTTCACTGAATCCAAAAAGTTTAAGTGACCTACAGAGAAATTCATGTTCAATTCAAAGGCTTTACAGAAGTCCAAAAATAAGACAACCACATCTGAGTCAATTGCATCTAAATAATCTATAAGGTCCAAGATTAAACGAATGTTAGAGCTTATGTGACGGCCCTTCATAAATCCCGTTTGAGACTCATTTATAATGGTAGCTATTCCTTTCTTTAATCTTTTGGCATAAACCCAAGCAATCAATTTGTAATCAATATTTAATAAAGTAATTGGTCTCCAATTGTCAATGAGAGAGGGGTCTTTATCGGTCTTCGGAATCAATGAAATAAAGGTGCAATCTTGAAACATATTAAAAATCAGGTCTTCTAGTAACTCCCAAAACTGTCTATATAATTATGTCAAATGTATGAACACGTGAAATTATTATGTGATGTGCAGTCACATTTAGGTCCTGATTGGTCAACAAGCTTATTTGACACATCAAATTGTGTTGTTTGACATGTATCCGGCGGTCACAAGTCATGAAGGCAGTCAAATTCCACGTGACCTTTTAGTCACAGTAATTACAGGGAACCCAAACTAGCTGTGCGCGTGCGCCATCGTGCACCATCGTGTATAAATGCCCCCCCACACCAAACACGATCACGACACGCACGTTAAAATATCAAAACAAACTCTGAACCAATTATATTCATTTGGGGAGAGGTCGAAAAGCATTAAACATTTATGTCAATTTAGCTAGCTAGCTTGCACTTGCTAGCTAATTTGTCCTATTTAGCTAGCTTGCTGTTGCTAGCTAATTTGTCCTGGGACATAAACATTGAGTTGTTATTTTACCTGAATTGCACAAGGTCCTCTACTCCGCCAATTAATCCACACATAAAACGGTCAACCGAATCATTTCTAGTCATCTCTCCTCCTTCCAGGCTTTTTCTTCTCTTGACTTTATATTGCGATTGGCAACTTTCATAAATTAGGTGCATTACCGGCACTGACCTCGTTCGTCTTTCAGTCACCCACGTGGGTATAACCAATGAGGAGATGGCACGCGGGTACCTGCTTCTATAAACCAATGAGGAGATGGGAGAGGCAGGACTTGCAGCGCTATCTGTGTCAGAAATAGAACTGACTTCTATTTTAGCCCTTGGCAACGCAGACGCTCGTTTGCACACGCGAGCAGTGTGGGTGCAATAATTTAATAACATATGTATGTCTAAATTTATTTTGCAACGTGCGCGAGCGGTGTAGGCAGCCTGTTAGGCTTCTCCTAGCTCTGATGCTGCTGATGGTCATTAATAGCCTACCAAACTTGTTAACTGCCTGGGACTAAGCACTCTATTGTCCCTCTAATTACTCTGACATCAATGCAATGCAAATGTAATCGAAAATCGAATCAAACACTTCATGAGAGCACATGAGCCCATGTTGCGCAACATTTCAATAGGCTATGCAATTGTGTGAAAAAACATAGTGATGGCCTCTACTAAAAAAATGGGGGCTCCCATCAGCTTTCTATAGGCTAGGCCTACAATATTTATTTCTCAACTTTCCTAATATTAAGCACATTGCTTATCTATACAACAGGAGTATAGCCTACCTGGCTTGCATGAAAATGAACCACGGGAAAAGCGTCCTCCATTCGCTATTTAAGTGCATAGATGACATGTATTTTTCCCCGCTGCCCCTGTTTCGAGACAGGTGCATGATAATGGTCCATTTTAAATCAAAACGAATATCACACATATATTATTTAGTATATGTAAAGACAAGATTAAATCAAGAATAGTCTGATGGGTGACAATATGAGCCTATCACTTGTGAATGATTTATTATCACTTGTGAATGATGCCCAGCATAAGGTTTGTATCACAACTAAAGTGTCCAAATAACTTCTTAAAATTAAGCACATTAATCCGCTTTACAAAGGGTGTAGAGGCCTGGCATAACTGGCATACATAAGCAGTGTGCTTCAAGTTTGGGGAAGATCATTTTCACCATAAAAATGCACCTTTCTAATAAAAGCATTACATGCATAATCGCATTTGCGGCCACTTTTGAGAATGGTATTTTCCCACTAATGGAACATTCGCACTTGTAGCTTACTGCCATGTGCACATTGCTGCGCTTATAATGTGCAGGAATAGCCTAATAGTTTAGCCACATTTTAATTTGGGATCTATCGCATCCCACAACTGTCCCAGACTATGTTTGGAATATTTAATTCTCGCACAGAATAGAATAGGTCGACTTTTGTACTATGGGGGATAGTAGATTGACGTAGGCTAGTGCTTTTGCTGTTCGTTAGGCCTACTCATCTTGTTGGCTGACAAAAAGTAAATGTGGACAGTTCCTACAATATCTTCAATATGCACCTCGGAATTGGATAAGGACGCACGCAGTCGCGTCCCCGATGTGTCTGTCTTCACTTGTAGCCTGTCAGAAAGATCCAATCACGTGATGGAGAGCCATATGAGTGAGAGGTGTGGAATTTTTTAGAGTGCATTACCACACAAAGGGGATGCCGCCGTAAAATTTGAGGCATTATCAAGTGCTTGTCAAATTGTGAATGAGAGACTGTGCAAAAAAGCAAAGCCTTTCAAGCAACCTCAAGCAAATCATCATTAGAGTCGCCTCATGCAGCCTTACAATGTTTTAAATGTTCAAAACATATAGCCCAACATTTTTAGAACAACTAAAGTTACATTAATAACTCTAAATGAAGCATATAGGAGTACCTATTTATTTGTTAACCGCTCAACACAGAATAGCCACATGTGCGCACTCCCTCAAATCGTTTGGAGAAAATATATTTTCTATTTTATTCAGCTTTGTTCAATTGTATTCTTCATACGATGAAATAATGCAACAGAATTCTAAGCAAATCTTGTCTGCTAAATGTACTAGTGTAGCCTAAAGCCATTTGGTATAGCCAGATCAGGACCTAACATAAGGACAACTCAAGAGTATGCTATTCTGTTCTTCTGAAATAGCCTACATTTACTTCATATCATGTTACTTTAGACCTGTCTAAAATAAATAATGGATTTATTGTGAAGGTGTAGGCTATATATCATGGATTTATTAGACTTTTAAAAAATGTACATGTTCCAAAGGTCTGCATCAGTGGCTATGTATGGAAGCCAGAAGATGCTAAGTGTGTATATGTTAATTAACGTTCAATTACCGTGAGACCGACAGTTATTTGCTTGACAATCACCGGCTGACGAAATTTTGTGGCCGCAACACCCATAACCACAATCCCGGTATAAGTGCTCACATGGAATTGAGTGTTCACATGCCCTTGTATTAGGCTGCCATGTTCCGTTTTTTCCTATCCCCCTCACCGTGGCATTACTAGTTCTCTTTGCCTGCCTTTGTGTCAATCAGGCCTTTGTCAGAGAAGTTTGAACAAGTGATAACCGGTACTTTCTGCAAATAAGAACTTTCCACTTTCCCATTGACTTCAGTCTGAATCTTTTTTATGGGAGTTACATGAAGTAATTGTTTGTTAGTCTGGATTTTTTTACTTCTCTGGTGAAAGCATAGCTCACATGGACATAGCACGGCAATGGGTAAGCAGCTATTGAGTCTAGTAGGGGTTATTCATCGTACTGGAGTGTTCCCTATTCCAGTCTAAAAAAATAAAAATAATCATACCAGCTGCCTGCCTCTTTATCCTCTCTCCCCTCGTAGATGCATTCTCTTCAACTGCCTCCACAGAAAAAGACAACAAGGTCTTGCAGAATTCCTACTACCCCCTTAGCCCCCTTAGGGCCTAGGCACTCCTGCAGCTCTGAAAGGATGGGATAGGTTTTGCGTTCTGGCTGGGTGGCATTTTCACCATGTTGGATACACCTATTCAGGCCTTTTAGGCCTAGGATACACTAAGGTTGTACAACGCATTTGAGTTGACAGTTGTGATGCGGTATTGTTGTTTGGGAGCGGTTGTGTAAATATTTTGGTGTAGACAAATGCATAAAAAGACCTGTTTTATCACAACTGTTGTGTCATATGCGTGTCACAGGCCCAAGATCAGCGTCTAGGAGCAACTTCACCATACTCCGTTCCGCTTAACCTCCCTACACTGTAGCTGTAATTGTGGTGATAGAGGACATTTGACTTCATTGGTCACCTGATTAGTTGTTTTATCCTCTTATTTTTTTCACATCACATGATCCATCTGTAATTGACTTTATTTAATACAGTGCATTCGGAAAGTACTCAGACCCCTTCCCTTTTTCCACATTTTGTTACTTTACAGCCTTATTCTAAAATGTATTAAATTACTTTTTTCCCTCATCAATCTACACACAATGTCCCATAATGACAAAATGAAAACAGGTTTTTGGAAATGTTTGCCAATGTATTAAGTATTCAGACCCTTTACTATGAGACTCGAAATTGAGCTCAGGTGCATCCTGTTTCCATTGATTATCCTTGAGATGTTTCTACAACTTGACTGGAGTCCACCTGTGGTAAATTCAATTGATTTGACATGATTTGGAAAGGCACACACCTGTCTATATAAAGTCCCACAGTTGACAGCGCATGTCAGAGCAAAAACCAAGCCATGAGGTCGAAGGAATTGTCTGTAGAGCTCCGAGACACGATTGTGTCGAGGCACAGATCTGGGGAAGGGTACCAAAACATTTCTGCAGCACTGAAGGTCCCCAAGAACACAGTGGCCTCCATTATTCTTAAATGGAGGAAGTTTGGAACCATCAACTTTGGAACCTAGAGCTGGCCGCCTGGCCAAACTGAGTAATTGGTGGAGAAGGGCTTTGGTCAGGGAGGTGACCAAGAACCCAATGGTCACTCTGACAAAGCTCTAGAATTCCTCTGTGGAGATGGGAGAACCTTCCAGAAGGACAACCATCTCTGCAGCACTCCACCAGTCAGGCCTTTATGTTAGAGTGGCCAGACGGAAACCACTCCTCATTAAAAGATACATGACAGCCCGCTTGGAGTTTGCCAAAAGGCACCTAAAAGACTCTCAGACCATGAGAAACAAGATTATCTGGTCTGATGAAACCAAGATTGAACTCTTTGGCCTGAATGCCAAGCGTCACGTCTGGAGGAAACCAGGCACCATCCCTATGGTGAAGCATGGTGGTGGCAGTATCATGCTGTGGGGATGTTTTTCAGTGGCAGGGACTGAGAGACTAGTCAGGATCGAGGGAAAGATGAACGAAGAAAAGTACAGAGAGATCCTTGACGTACTATACACCTGTACACATGGATTTTGTGCTGTATATATGTGGTAGTGGTGGAGTAGGGGCCTGAGGGCACACAGTCTGTGAATGTATTGTAATGTTTTTAAAATTGTATAAACTGCCTTAATTTGGCTGGACCCCAGGAAGAGTAGCCTTGGCCTTGGCAGCAGCTAATGGTGATCCATAATAAATACAAATAGAAATCTTGTTTTTATTTTAGCATTTCAATGGCAAAGGAAATGTCGGTCTTGTCATACTGTTAACCTGTTGACTACAATCAGTTGTAACAGGACTAAAATGTTAAAAGAAAAATACTCAACTTTGAAGTAAAATCACTTTAATATACAGTACAATGGTCTATGTTTGGCAATGTGTTGTTGCATATTTCTAAAGTGGTGTTGGTGCATATACATTTCTGGCAACCATTCCTTGTTACACAGGAGTGAAAATATCTGAATCCTCATATTTTTCTACAATATATACCAAACAATTTAACATGGTACAAAAACATCATAGGCAATAGTATTCACTTCAATTGCACAGTTTTCACATGTTGCGTTAAATATAAAAAATGAATAACATTGTCATTTTATTTTCACTGATCTGCACATCCTACACCACATCTTCAAAGTGAGAGACAAAATGTAGAAATGTTCTAAAATGAATTTCTGCTTGAATGCATACATATTCACCCCCTTTGCATCTCTTTGTGTAACAACATTTGTTCATGTTATTTCAGAATAAATACCCATCTTTGTAAGGTCCCTCAGTTGGTTAATAGATTTCAAGCACATATTTAACCTCGAAGCTACCCTGGAGCTTTCAGAACATCCATGAACAGATGTATAGGCAAGTACAGATCAGAAGAGGGTCAAGTTAATCATTAAGCTGTGAATGATTTATCACATCACCCATACGACACAAAGATCTGTCCATCTATCCTAACTGAGCTGCCGGAGAGGAAGGTAATGCAATGTCACCGCGAGGCCATGGTGATTGTGAAATAGCTAGAGTTCCTTGGCTCAGATGGGGAAAAAAAGATAAACAACATTGGAGTCACTCCACAATACTAGCAGGGTCAAAAGAAAAATGGTGCAAAGCCCAGGTAAAACATATTCAGTCTGTTGAACGCCTGGATAAGAGTTTCATATTTCACCAGGACAATAACCCAGAATAAGACCAATGTTTACATACACCTTAGCCAACTACATTTAAACTCAGTTTTTCACAATTCCTGACATTTAATCCAAGTAAAAATTCCCTGTTTTAGGTCAGTTAGGATCACCACTTTGTTTTAAGAATGTGAAATGTCAGAATAATAGTAGAGAGAGAATGATTTATTTCAGCGTTTATTTATTTCATCACATTCCCAGTGGGTCAGAAGTTTGCATACACTCAATTAGTATTTGGTAACATTGCCTTTAAATTGTTGATCTTGGATCAAACGTTTCGGGTAGCCTTCCACAAGCTTCCCACAATAAGTTGGGTGAATTTTGGCCCATTTCTCCTGACAGAGCTGGTGTAACTGAGTCAGATTTGTAGGCCTCCTTGCTCGCACAAGCTTTTTCAGTTCTGCCCACAAATTTTCTATAGGATTGAGGTCAGGGATTTGTGATGGCCACTCCAATACCTTGACTTTGTTGTCCTTAAGCCATTTAGCCACAACTTTGGAAGTATGTTTGGGGTCATTGTCTATTTGGAAGACCCATTTGCGACCAAGCTTTAACTTCCTGACTGATGTCTTGAGATGTTACTTCAATATATCCACATACTTTTCCTACCTCATGATGCCATCTATTTTGTGAAGTGCACCAGTCCCTCCTGCAGCAAAGCACCCCCACAACATGATGCTGCCACCCCCGTGCTTCACAGTTGGGATGGTATTCTTCGGCTTGCAAGCCTCCCCCTTTTTCCTACAAACATAACGATGGTCATTATGGCCAAACAGTTATATTTTTGTTTCATCAGACCAGAGGACATTTCTCCAAAAAGTACGATCTTTATCCCCATGTGCAGTTGCAAACCGTAGTCTGGCTTTTTTTATTGGAGCAGTGGCTTCTTCCTTGCTGAGCGGCCTTTCAGGTTATGTCGATATAGGACTCGTTTTACTGTGGATATAGATACTTTTGTACCTGTTTCCTCCAGCATCTTCACAAGGTCCTTTGCTGTTGTTCTGTGATTGATTTGCACTTTTCGCACCAAAGTACGTTCATCTCTAGGAGACAGAACGTGTCTCCTTCCTGAGCGGTATAACGGCTGCGTGGTCCCATGGTGTTTATACTTGCGTACTATTGTTTGTACAGATGAACGTGGTACCATCAGGCGTTTGGAAATTGCTCCCAAGGATGAACCAGACTTGTGGAGGTCTCCAATTCTTTTTCTGAGGTTTTGGCTGATTTCTTTTGATTTTCCCATGATGTCAAGCAAAGAGGCACTGAGTTTGAAGGTAGGCTTGGAAATACATCCACAGGTACACCTCCAATTGACTCAAATCATGTCAATTAGCCCATCAGAAGCTTCTAAAGACATGATTTTCTGGAATTATCCAAGCTGTTTAAAGGCACAGTCAACTTAGTGTATGTAAACTTCTGACCCACTGGAATTGTGATACAGTGAATTATAATTGAAATAACCTGTCTGTGAACAATTGTTGGAAAAAATACTTGTGTCATGCACAAAGTAGATGTCCTAACCGACTTGCTAAAACCGACTTGCTAAAACCGACCTAACCGACTTGCTTAACAAGAAATTTGTGGAGTGGTTGAAAAATGAGTTTTAATGACTCCAACCTAAGTGTATATAAACTTCCGACTTTAACTGTATCTTATAAGAGTTTAATTCGGGAGATAGTAACTCGTAAAATATGTTTTCCCCCTGGTGCCCCAAGTTACTGAGTTAATTGTTACATGAGTAATTTAATCACGTACTAATTAAATAATAATTCATTGATTTGATAAGATAACAGTCATCGCATTAATGATAGTCACGTCACAACAACGGATAAGACAGTTTAATAGTTTATAGACGCATGTCTGAAAATGTCGGCACAATCAGAATGTGGACAGGATCAGGATGCATGTTTGAACCAGGTATAAACGGGGCTTGAGTGCCCTAGCCTAGTATCAGTTCTGACTTAAATCTGCATCAAAATCTGTGACAGTACTGTGACAGCAAATTTGGTGGAGACATTCAAAAAGTGGGTAAAACTGCCGCTGAAAGTGCTTCCACCAAGTATTGACTCTGGGGTGTGAATAAATACCTTTTTTGAAAGGTTGTTGTGAATAAAAATCCCAATTTAATGAATTTTTCCATCTAAATGTAAGGCAAGTAATAGAAAACAGTGCAAGGGAGAGAATACTTTCCATAAGTACTGTACACACAGTGATAGCTGCATCATATGTCCACCATTTTTCTCAAAACATATTACTAGAAATATCAACTCTGTCCTAGACATTTTACAAAGTGAGATATATCAACACAACAACTGCATAGAAATGACAGTCACCACATTTAAAGAGTGAGCAAAGCTAGTCTTTTCTGTCTGGATCTTGAAGTCTGATGTCCTTGATGATGAACGAAGTTTAAGGTTGAGTGCTGGGGTCTATTCCATTTATGACCTGGGGAGTACTGTCAGAGTACAGCCCGCTTAAAGGTAGACTCAGCCATATGACATCATCCTACAAACCGGGGACACTTCCTGTTTACAGACATTAACAACAACAGAGGTTCAATCTGCCAAGACTGACACTATTGGCTCTAGACTAGAGGGTTGTTTCCATTGGTCAATTATCTGTTGATTCTAAGGATAAACTTAAGGAAGGTTTTCTGTGGGGGTTTTTTATTTTAGGGAAAGGAGGATACCTAGTCAGTTGTACAACTGAATGCCTTCAACTGAAATGTGTCTTCCACATTTAACCCAACCCCTCTGTCACGACTTCTGCCGAAGTCGGTTCCTCTCCTTGTTCGGGCGGCGCTCGGCGGTCGACGTCGCCGGTCTTCTAGCCATCGCCGATCCACTTTTAATTTTCCATTGGTTTTGTCTATGTTTCCAACACACCTGGTTTTCATTTCCCAATTACTGGTCATGTATTTAACCCTCTGTTTCCCCCATGTCTTTGTGTGTGATTGTTTATTGTTAAGATCGGTACGTTTCCGGCTTTTCCCCCCCGGGTGCTGTGTTCACCCGTGTTGTGTGGCAACCATTATTGTTCGCACATTGGTTTTGTTACTTTGTGCTATTTTCTCAAGTAAAGTGAGTTGTTCACTCATCTCTGCTCTCCTACGCCTGACTTCATGCACCAGCTACACGCACCGCCTGACACCCTCTGAATCAGAGCTCACAACCCCTGAGTGAATAAGGTCCAATATGTGGCAGTCTTGGCAGATTTGAATTATCAGGTTAATATTTGTAAGCAGGAAGTCGTCATGCTGTGTATGATGATGTCAAATTGCTGAGTTCACTTTTAATATTATAATTGTTGCCACCTGTATTCCACTACGGCTAGCGGAGAGGCACATGTGGCACAGCTGTGGGTTCGTCCTCTTTTCCTCCATGCCTCATACTTTCCTTCCCAGCTCTCATTCTTCCCTTCCCTCACTCACTCCGTTCAGCTCAACTGTTGGAGGGCTGTTCAGGCTTCAGCCGGATGGCCCAGGAGTTTGCAGAGACCACATTGCCACTACGATGGACGCGACAGGTGTAAGTGCCCTCGTTAAACTCGTTGGCGACGATGCGGAGGTCGCGGCCCTTCATGATGATGTAGCCGGGGATAGAGATCAGGAGCTGTTCTCCATCCTTGTACCAGCTGGAGCAAGGTCAAAGGTCATACCAGGGACGAGCACGGGGAGAGAGGAATCAATCATTCAAATGTTATGTACATACGTCCAACAACCTTTGCCAGAAACATAGTCACAGTAAAATAAGAAATACTCCCATAAAAAGACCTGACAGAGCAATGGGAGAATCTGACCATTAATTATGGTATATAGTGGTCTGAGATTTGGGCAAGCTGTCTGCCCCTGCCTCTGGATCACTTGTATTGTGTACTGCCACTACGTGCATTGGTTCGAATCCAACCCACTGCTCTAGCACCCTCTCTCCTCCTATCTAACTCTATCCTGTCCAATAAACACACAAAATATGATTTGTACATTACTGTATTTAGACTATTCTCTCACCTGACTTTGGGAGGCGATCTAGGATTCTTCGTCCCACAGCGGAAGCCCACAACCTTTCCACGAGGAACCATCTTGACCTTGACGTTGGCAGGCAGTGGAGTTGGCGTGGCAACGGCCTCAAGAGGCTCTACAGGAAGTGAGTGAAATACCAGGACAGTCATGATACTTCCCCCACAAGATAGGCCTAATATTCCTCTGTGGGTTTTTCTCAGTTCATCTTTCCTCAATTCCTCGCATCCTATTTCCTCTCCTCCTTCTCAAAACAAACCGGAGAAGAAGGTCTGAGGGGAGAGACCTTGGACGTTCTCCTCCAATATGGTTGAGAAAGAGGAGAGAAGATATGATGTGAGGAATTGTGTAAAGATGAGTCTATTAGGGGATAAAACACATGCCACAGAAGTGATATCAGTAGGACAAGGGAGGACACAGAACACAGAGTTGGGCAAGCGAGAGCCTGAATGTTGGCAACATAACACAAGGTTTAAGCATTTTAGTTATCCGTTTCGCAAATGTTGTCATCCAAAGCTTCTTACAAATCCAGGCAGGTCCAAAATCAAATCTATCAAAACCAGGCTAAATCCACATTTAACTATTGAGTCCTGATCCATTTGCTGGCTTAAGACAGTCCTAAAAGCATGCTGTTAAGAGGATCCCATGTAGATACATGGAGAATGCAACTTTACATTCGATTTGAAATCCAACTGGTGAACTGCAGTGTAGTTAAATTAATGTACAATCAAGAGTGGACAATATGCCTGTCTGACCATAGCAGAGGTCACATCGTCGGGCACAGTGTTTCTTCATGAAGCTCTTCCTCCTTTCGCAGAAGCCAAGGCGAGCCCATGGATCACACACGCGCTTCTTGTCCGTGCATCCTGGAATACAACACACATATAGACATTTGTGGTTGCTCTCAGTGTTTTCTTTGCGTTATGTCTTATACCTGTGAAATAAAACTGTAATTACTTGTGTATCAACAACATTGTATGAACACGTTACATAGTACTGTAGTATTTGTATTGTTATTGTGTTGTAATTGCACAATGAGTTGAGCGGGAATTGGGGGAATAGAGAATATGTTCATATAATTTTAAGACAATGTTAAAAATTACATCATTACAATACATGTATGAAATGTATATATATAAAGTCTTAATTTATCCTCGCACACAAACAAAAAAACATATTATTGATCTGAGTGTTCCTTCACCATAGAGGCGCTGGATTCCCCAGATGTCGTCCTGGGCAATGTTCCTCTGGCCCGTGTAGGTGGCATTGGGGTGCATCAGGGCCTGGGGGTCACGGGAGTGCCACAGTCCCAGGGCGTGCCCGATCTCATGAGCCGCCACCTGTACCAGGTCATTCAACCATACACCTGGGGAAGGGAATAGACACAATTACGCAGGTACACAATTTATATCAAAGGACAAGGGGGATTGGGATCCCTGGATAGAATACGTAGAGTCATTATAGACGTGATCATTGTTGAGGAAACATAAAGATTCTAGAATGGTGTGTTGGTATATACAGGTAACTGCCCAAAAAAGGGAAACACGAGTAAATGAGAGATACAAAGTATATTGAAAGCAGGTGCTTTCACACAGGTGTGGTTTTCAGAGTTAATTAAGCTATTAATATCCCATCATGCTTAGGGTCATGTATAAAAATGCCCTGTTGCCCATTATTATGAGTACCATGGGTAGAACAGGAGATCTCAGAGAATTTGAAAGAGGGGTCTCAAAAAAGCATAGGGGGTTTAAAGGGTGTGTGTGTGTGTGTGTGTGTGTGTGTGTGTGTGTGTGTGTGTGTGTGTGTGTGTGTGTGTGTGTGTGTGTGTGTGTGTGTGTGTGTGTGTGTGGTATTTCTCGTGGAAGAATGTTGTCGAAACTCTCCAATAGAGTTCCAGACACTTGTAGAACTTATGTCAGAGGCATCATGCCCATAGGCGGCACAGGTGCACGTGCCACCTCAGATATGTCCTGTTAAAAAATATACATATACACTATATGTGTATAAAATCGAGCACACAGCCATGCAATCTCCATAGACAAACATTGGCAGTACAATGGTCTTACTAAAGAGCTCAGTTACTTTCAACGTGGCACCGTCATAGAATGCCATCTTTCCAACAAGTCAGTTCGTAAAATGTCTGCCCTGCTAAAGCTTCCTCGGTCAACTGTAAGTGCTGTAAAATGTGAAGTGGAAACATCTTGGAGCAACAACTGGCTCAGCGGCAAAGTGGTAGGCCACACTTGGTCACAGAACGGAACCGCCAAGTGCTGAAGCATGTAGCGTGTAAAAATCGTCTGACCTCGGTTGCAACACTGACTAACGCGTTCCAAACTGCCTCTGGAAGCAACGTCAGCACAATAACTGTTTGTCTGGAGCTTCATGAATTGGGTTTCTAAGATCATCATGCACAATGCCAAGTCTCGGCTGGAGAGGTGTAAAGCTCCCCGCCATTGGACTCAGTGGAAACGCGTTCTCTGGAGTGATGAATCTAGCTTCACCACCTGGCAGTCCGACGGACGAATCTGGGTTTGGCGGATGCATAGTGCCAACTGTAAAGTTTGGTGGAGGAGGAATAATGACATTTTAGAGGATTCTGTGCTTCCAGCTTTGTGGCAACAGTTTGGGGAAGGCCTTTTCCTGTTTCAGCATGACAATGCTTCTGTGCACAAAGTGAGGTCCATACAGAAATGGTTTGTCGAGATCGGTGTGGAAGAACTTGACTGGCCTGCACAGAGGCCTGACCTCAACCTCATCGAAACACATTGGGGATGAATTGGAATGCTGACTGCGAGCCAGGCCTAATCACACAACATCAGTGCTGGACCTCATGTTCTTGTGGCTGAATGGAAGCAAGTCCCCGCAGAAATGTTCCAACATCTCATGGAAAGCCTTCCCAGAAGAGTGGAGGCTGTTATAGCAGCAAAGGGGGGACCAACTCCATATTAATACCCATGATTTTGGAATGAAATGTTCGACGAGCAGGCGTCCACATACCTTTTGTCATGTGGAGCATATAGTGTCCTCAGAAAGTATTCACATCCCTTGACATTTTCCACATTTGGTTGTGTTACAGCCTGCATTTATGGATACGTCCAAAGTTGTTGCAAAATGGCTTAAGGCCAACAAAGTCAAGGTATTGGAGTGGCCATCACAAAGCCCTGACCTCAACCCTATAGAACATTTGTGGGCAGAACTGAAAAAGCGTGTGGGAGCAAGGAGGACTACAAACCTGACTCAGTTACACCAGCTCTGTCAGGGGGAAGGGGCCAAAATTCACCCAACTTATTGTGGGAAGCTTGTGGAAGGCTACTCAAAACATTTGACCCAAGTTTAAATTGTTTAAGGCAATGCTACCAAATACTAATTGAGTGTATGTAAACTTCTGACCCACTGGGAATGTGATGAAAGAAATAAAAGCTGAAATAAATCATTCTCTCTACTATTATTCTGACATTTCACATTCTTAAAACAAAGTGGTGATCCTAACTGACCTAAGAGAGGGAATTTTTACTAGGATTAAATGTCAGGAATTGTGAAAAACTGAGTTTAAATGTATTTGGCTAAGGTGTATGTAAACGTCCGACTTCAACTGTATATATACAATTTTCTGTAAGGTCCTGCAGCTGAGCAGAGAATTTCAACCACAAAGATCAGAGAGGTTTTCCAATGGTTCTCAAAGAAGGGCACCTATTGGTAGATGGGTAAAAAAAACATTGAATATCCCTTTGAGCATGATACAGTTATTAATTATACTTTGGATGGTGTATCAATACACCCAGTCACTACAAAGATACAGGCACCCTTCCTAACCCAATTGTGGGAGGAAGGAAACCGCTCAGAGATTTCACCATGAGGCCAATGTGACTTTAAATGTGACTTTTTACTGGGTTTAATGGCTGTGATAGGAGATAACTGAGGATGGATTAACAATATTGTAGTTACTCCACAATACTAACATAAATGACAGAGTGAAAAGAATGAAGCCTGTTCAGAATACAAATATTCCAAAACATGCATCCTGTTTGTAATAAGGTACTAAAGTAATACTGCAAAAAATGTGGCAAAGAAATTAACTTTTTGTCCTGAATACAAAGCGTTATGTTCGGGGCAAATCCAACACAACATATCACTGAGTACCACTCTTCATATTTAAGCATGGTGGTGGCTGAAACATGTTATGGGTATGCTTGTCATCGGCAAGGACTAGGGAGTGTTTTAGGATAAAAATAAACGTAATAGAGCCAAGCACAGGCAAAATCCTAGAGGAAAACCTGGTTCAATCTGCTTTCCAATAGACACTGGGAGGTGAATTCACCTTTCAGCAAGACATTTACCGAAAACACAAGGCCAAATAAACACTGAAGTTGCTTACCAAGACGACGTTGAATGTTCCTGAGTGGCGTAGTTACAGTTTTTAATTAAATCGGCTTGAAAATCTATGGCAAGACTTGAAAATGTCTGTCTAGCAATGATCAACAACCAACTTGAAAGCGCTTGAATAATTATTTAAAGAATAATGGGCAAATATTGTACAATCCAGTTGTGCAAGGCTTTTAGAGACTTACCCCAAAAGACTCACAACTGTAATCGCTGCCAAAGGTGATTTTAACATTTATTGACCCAGGGCGTTGTATACATATCTAATCAAGATATTTATTTTCATTAATGTGGCTAATAGAGGTACTAGCCTATCTACACTGGCTTCCTGTTAAGGCTAGGGCTGATTTCAAGGTTTTACTGATAACCTACAAAGCATTGCACGGGCTTGCTCCTAGCTATCTTTCCGATTTGGTCCTGCTGTACGTACGCTGCGGTCACAAGACGCAGGCCTCCTTATTGTCCCTAGAATGTCTAAGCAAACAGGGCTTTCTCCTATAGAGCTCAATTTTTATGGAATGATCTGCCTATCCATGTGAGAGACACAGACTTGGTCTCAACCTTTAAGTCTTTACTGAAGACTCATCTCTTTAGTAGGTCCCATGATTGAGTGTAGTCTGGGCCAGGGGTGCAAGGTGAACGGCAAGGCATTGGAGCGACAAACTGCCCTTGCTGTCTCTGCCTGGCCAACTCCCCTCTCTCCACTGGGATTCTCTGCCTCAAACCCTATTACAGGGGCTGAGTCACTGGCTTACTGGTGCTCTTCCATGCCGTCCCTAGGAGGGGTGCGTCACTTGAGTGGGTTGAGTCACTGACGTGATCTTCCTGTCCGGTTTTTCACCCCTTCGAGCTTGTGTGGTGGAGGAGATCTTCGTGGGCTATAAACCTTGTCTCATGGTAGTAAATTGGTGGTCTGTTGATATCCCTCTAGTGGTGTGGGAGCTGTGCTTTGGCAAAGTGGGTGGTGTTATATCCTGCCTCGTTGGCCCTGTCAGGGGGTATCGTTGGACGTGGCCACAGTGTCGTCCCCCCCCCCCCCCCCCCCCCGTCTCAGCCTCCAGTATCTATGCTGCAATAGTTTATGTGCCAGAGGCTAGAATCGGTCTGTTATTTCTGGTGTAATTATCCTGTCTTATCTGGTGTCCTGTGTGAATGTAAGTATGCTCCCTTTAATTCTCTCTCTCTCCCTCCCCTCCCGGAGGACATGAGCCCTAGGACCATGCCTCAGGACTACCTGGCCTGATGACTCCTGGATGGCCCAAGTCCACCTGGTTGTGCTGCTGCACCAGTTCCAACTGTTCTACCTGCGGCTATGGAATCCTGACCTGTTTACCAGACGTGCTACCTTGTCCCGGACCTGCTGTTTTGAACTCTCTCTCTCTACCGCACCTGCTGTCTCAACCTCTGAATGCTTGGCTATGAAAAGCCAACTGACCTTTACTCCTGAGGTACTAACCTGTTGCACCCTTTACAACCACTGTGATTATTATTTGACCCTGCTGGTCATCTATGAACATTTGAACATCTTGAAGAACAATCTGGCCTTAATGGCCATGTACTCTAATAATCTCCATCCGGCACAGCCAGAAGAGGACTGGCCCACCCCTGAGAGCCTGGTTCCTCTCTAGGTTTCTTCATAGGTTCCTGCCTTTCTAGGGAGTTCTTCCTAGCCACTGTACTTCTACACCTGCATTGCTTGCTGTTTGGGGTTTTAGGCTGGGCTTCTGTATAGCACTTTGTGACATCTGCTGATGTAAAAAGGCTTTATAAATACATTTGATTGATTGACTAATAAAATATACACTGCTCAAAAAAATAAAGGGAACACTAAAATAACACATCCTAGATCTGAATGAATGAAATATTCTTATTAAATACTTTTTTCTTTACATAGTTGAATGTACAAAATGACACAAAAATTATCAATGGAAATCAAATTTATCAACCCATGGAGGTCTGGATTTGGAGTCACACTCAAAATTAAAGTGGAAAACCACACTACAGGTTGATCCAACTTTGATGTAATGTCCTCAAAACAAGTCAAAATGAGGCTCAGTAGTGTGTGTGGCCTCCACGTGCCTGTATGACCTCCCTACAACGCCTGGGCATGCTCCTGATGAGGTGGCGGATGGTCTCCTGAGGGATCTCCTCCCAGACCTGGACTAAAGCATCCGCCAACCCCTGGACAGTCTGTGGTGCAACGTGGCGTTGGTGGATGGAGCGAGACATAATGTCCCAGATGTGCTCAATTGGATTCAGGTCTGGAGAATGGGCGGGCCAGTCCATAGCATCAATGCCTTCCTCTTGCAGGAACTGCTGACACACTCCAGCCACATGAGGTCTAGCATTGTCTTGCATTAGGAGGAACCCAGGGCCAAACGCACCAGCATATGGTCTCACAAGGGGTCTGAGGATCTCATCTCGGTACCTAATGGCAGTCAGGCTACCTCTGGCGAGCACATGGAGGGCTGTGCGGCCCCCCAAAGAAATGCCACCCCACACCATGACTGACCCACCGCCAAACCGGTCATGCTGGAGGATGTTGCAGGCAGCAGAACGTTCTCCACGGCGTCTCCAGACTCTGTCACGTCTGTCACATGTGCTCAGTGTAAACCTGCTTTCATCTGTGAAGAGCACAGGGCGCCAGTGGCGAATTTGCCAATCTTGGTGTTCTCTGGCTAATGCCAAACGTCCTGCACGGTGTTGGGCTGTAAGCACGGACGTTGGGCCCTCATACCACCCTCATGGAGTCTGTTTCTGACCGTTTGAGCAGACACATGCACATTTGTGGCCTGCTGGAGGTCATTTTGCAGGGCTCTGGCAGTGCTCCTCCTGCTCCTCCTTGCACAAAGGCGGAGGTAGCGGTCCTGCTGCTGGGTTGTTGCCCTACTACGGCCTCCTCCACGTCTCCTGATGTACTGGCCTGTCTCCTGGTAGCGCCTCCATGCTCTGGACACTACGCTGACAGACACAGCAAACCTTCTTGCCACAGCTCGCATTGATGTGCCATCCTGGATGAGCTGCACTACCTGAGCCACTTGTGTGGGTTGTAGACTCCGTCTCATGCTACCACTAGAGTGAAAGCACCGCCAGCATTCAAAAGTGACCAAAACATCAGCCAGGAAGCATAGGAACTGAGAAGTGGTCTGTGGTCACCACCTGCAGAACCACTCCTTTATTGGGGGTGTCTTGCTAATTGCCTATAATTTCCACCTTTTGTCTATTCCATTTGCACAACAACATGTGAAATTTATTGTCAATCAGTGTTGCTTCCTAAGTGGACAGTTTGATTTCACAGAAGTGTGATTGACTTTGAGTTACATTGTGTTGTTTAAGTGTTCCCTTTATTTTTTTGAGCAGTGTATATTTGTGAGAAAAAAAATCCACTTTGTTGAGAATGACAATTAAATCCATTTTAATCCCACTTTGTAACCCAATAAAATGTTGAAAAAGTCAAGGTGTGAATACTTTAGGAAGGCAATGTATATACTGTATATATATATTTTTTTTTGTTGTTTGTTTCCCTGTAATACTACTAGCCACCTAGCACTTTTATGAAGTTGCCTTCAGCTAGCCCAGATAAATTCCCAAACTCATAACTAGCTACCAAGAAACCATTTCAGGCTATCAATCAAGTTAAAGTAGCTAGCTTGTCTAACTACCTTAGCTGGCATGCCTGCTGGCAAGGTTGGAGGACTTTTGAAAAGCAAACAACTACTAAATGCACTAAGTAAGACTCACATGCCTTTCAATCTTTTAGCCAGATTTTTGCTGAGAAGCATATTTAGTTTCTTTAAAAAAAAATAGCCACCAGTCAGGAGGATACAGACAGCTCAAGAGGTATTCTTATATATGCAGAAAAATAAACACGTTTTTTTTTACATAGAATTAATCATAATGATTATGGCTCTCGATTGCAGGAATAAGCTGTTTTAGGTGTTTGAAAAATTGTCCAACTTAAGGACGGTGGGCCTAGCCCCCCTACGTACCACCCCCAGACATCCTCACATACTTTGTGCCCCCTCAGATTTTTGGGATGGATGATGCCCCTGATCTATGCCAAGGTGCATTGAAGCTGCCAAGGTGCATTGGAGCTGCTCAACGCCCTATTGAGACACTTTATGTTGGTGTTTCCTTTATTTTGGCAGTTACCTGTATATGCAGGTGTTATTGTGTGATACAATACATTTGTGTGATGTATCTATGCGCTGTATGTTTTTTGTTTCTGTTTGTTTGTTGTTTGTTTTTGTTATATGCTGTGCTTACAAAATGGAATTACTGAATGTCACATGACTTATTGAATGTTGTGAAAACCAATAAATACAATTTTCCGCCCACAAAAAGGACAAGGGGGATAACGGAAGTATGTTCGATTTACAGTAGCTTGTCTGGCGGGCAGTCAGCACAAAGTGCAACCTCTTCGCGCCCATCTAACACACACAATATCAAGTGCAACTCTGGTTGTAAACTGGTTTTCTGGTTGAGGATAAATCAACCAGATTATAACCAACGGGTCTCTGTTACAACCAGGTAAACATTTTTTTTTTTCAAGACAACATCAAGTTTACATCTGATAAAAGCATCTAAAAAGATGTCATCGACGTCAATCGATTCCTTTGAAATCCATGGGTGGGGGAAAGTGAACGAGTACACTTTTGGGGGGAGGATAGAGAATCGGAGCACAGACAGACAGGGAGGAGAGTCTTTGCACCTTGTTTCCAGCTGAAGCGGGACTTCCCCAGGATCCAGAACTCGTGGTTGTCAAAGTGGATCTCCCCGCGCGGGGGCAGGAAGGCATGGGCCAACTCCCCGTTCAACCCATCAAAACAGGGGTGCAATGGAGACCACCAGCAGTCTGTGTGGTTCCACGTGTAGAAGCCTGGAAGCATGAGCACACACACGCGAACACATTTAAAGCAGGGGGAATTAAAGTCACACACACACACCTTTAACTTATTAATGTCTAATCCATAGTGATACTGTTCGGTTCTGTTTAATTATGTGGTCTTACCGATGATAATGTCAGCACTCTTGTTGGGGTTTGTGATTTCAGCGAAGTAGAGAGGGGACACGTCGCTCCACTTGGAGAACGCAATGCTGATGGCCTTGCGGGTGCTGTCTTTGTTCAGCGTGTTGGGAAACTTCACGATCCTGACAGACGTGAACGGACACGCAGACAGACAGAGACAGACAGACATGAACGGACAGACAGATGTGAACAGAAAGACAGACACAAGTATAGATTGGAAAGTGACAGACAATGCGACGAACTTGGATTCCCAAAAACATATTGCTGTTCCCTTTCAGTCGGTCATTCAGTATAACATACTATGGGGAGTCAACGATCAACCATATTCACCTGAAAAACGCCCAACAGGCCAACGGATGCCGAGTCTGTCACGCCTGCTCCCACTCTTCCCCCCCTGGCGCTTGAGGGCGCCAGGCTGCCCTGCATCACGCACTCCTGCCATCATCAATTACGCACACCTGCCTTCCCTCGTCACGCGCATCAGCGATATTGGACTCACCTGGACTCACTCATCACCTGTTTATTACCTCCCCTATATTTGTCTGTTCCCCTGCTCTAATCCCTGCTGATGCATTAATTGTTTTTGTCTTTGTTACCCTTGTGCTGAAGCTGTTCCTGTCTCGTTCCATGTCCGTTCCTTAGTAAATGCTTGACTCCCCGTACCTGCTTCGTCTCTCCAGTGTCAATTCATGTGACAGAGTCTGCCCTTGAAAGTCTTGCCTTCCTGGCTATAATACTGGGGCTCACATCCATTTCCTCAATTCTTCTCTCTTCAGCTCGCCTTTTCAAGCACACAAAGACTACGAGATTTGGCTCTGACTTAGGTGTCTGTTAGTGGGGAGTACTCGTCCCCCTAGATGTTGAGAGTTTGGGGTATTGGTATCGGTTTTTGTGTTTGCTAAAAGCGAACTATTTTCTGCTCTACTTGTGTAGCTAATGCTTCCTTGCTTGGGTAGGATTTGTGTTTGCTAATACCCCACTACTTTCTGCTCTGCTTGTTTAGCCAGTGCTTCCTTGCTTGAGTAAGATGGTCAGTGGTAAGAGTAAGTTTAAAAAGGTTAACTAATCGGATGACATCAGTCTGGGGCAACCTAAAGCCACGGCTTTGGATTTGGCGGGGAGAGTGAACTATTGGTGGTTAATGCGCCTTTGATGGAGCTGTGTCGTAAGGCGGCAGATCACCTGGGGGTGGATTGGCCATCTTATCCCCCTCAGTGGACATCCTCCAGGTTTGGGGGAAGGTATTTACCTCCTGTCCCTGCAGCAGTGAAGCGTCTGCTTAGCCCTGTTTAAACATTTTGCAGATGAGCTAAAGACGACCTGGGATTCCCCTCATTCAGCCCGGCTGGTGCTGCCAGGTTATGGTGAGTTCATGAATGTAGAGGGGCTGAAGGTGGCGGGGCTCGTTTGCACACCGCCGATGGATGGAAAGCTGCCAAGTTACTTAGCTTTCGAATAATAAACAGTGCCGGTTCTCGGCGGATCAGCTGGACAAAGTGTAAAAGGCTCATGGTGTTGTTCTTGACAGGGACAGGAGGATGTATTTGGATGAGCCAGTTTCGCCAACAAGGTTGTTTGGCTCAACTATGATCCTTACAGGCCTGTTTCGAAGAGAAACAAAAACAGGACGCAGCTCTACTGGTTCTTATCCCACGAAAATCCTTTCTGGACTCAGATCTAAATCGTGCGTTTTTGTCCCAACAAAGGAGGGTCGCATTCCGGCTCTGTCTGGCACGGTTCCTTTATGATAACTGTGGTGCCTCTGGGACTTTTGTTGATACGTCTTTTTCAGCGCTGTTGATGCGTCTGTTTCGTGGTGATCACGGCAGAGGAATCTTTACTGGGTTGGGGAGCGCTGTGTGTGTGCTACTCTGAAAGAGGGATTCGGTCAACAGCGTAAAGGGAGCTGCATATTGAATGGTAGTGTATGCTACGGACTGTTTTGCTGGCGCTGAGGCGTTTCCTTCCGATGTTGGAGGGCCATGTGTTGGTAAGGTCCGACAGCATACACTACCATTCAAAAGTTTGGTGTCATTTAGAAATGTCCTTGTTTTTGAAAGAAAAGGCAAATGTTTTTGTCTCTTAAAATAACATCAAATTCATCAGAAATACAGTGTAGACATTGTTAATGTTGTAAATGACTATTGTAGTTGGAAACGGCTGATTTTTAATGGAATATCTACATAGGCGTACAGAGGCCCATTATCAGCAACCATCACTCCTGTGTTCCAATGGCACGTTGTGTTAGCTAATCCATGTTTATCATTTTAAAAGGCTAATTGATCATTAGAAAATAATTTTGCAATTATGTGAGCACAGCTGAAAACTGTTGTTCTGATTAAAAAAAGTAATAAAACTGCGTGTTGTCATCTGTTCTTCTCAATGAGGGATCTGTGCACTCCGCGGGGACCCGTGGTGGGTTCTGTGTCATTGGGTCTATTGTCCCAGGCGCACAGGAGAGTTTGGCACCGATGACCACAGATATGGGATCTATGGGTTTGGCCCCTGAAGGGTTGAATTTGACGGCTAGGAGTTTACCCTCGAACGCGATTACGACTATACAGTCGGCGCGTGCGCCCTTTACAAAAGGGTTGTTCGTCAGTCTGTCATTCACAATTTGGTGTCAGGTTAAAGGAGTTTCTCCTTTTCAGAGGTCTTTGGTGTACATTTTGATGTCCTTGCGGGAGCTTTTTGAGCAGGGCCTTTCTTTTTCCACATTAAAGGTTTATATCAGTATACCCTTCCCGTATGGAGTCCGTGCCAGGCGACTCCAAATTGATGTTACATACTAATGCGACAGCTATTCTTCTTGGGGTCCACACAAAACATGAAACATGACATAATAATAATAACCTCACCATCTTAAATAAGCATGCCACATTCAAAAAATGTAGAACCAGGAACAGATATAGCCCTTGGTTCTCTCCAGACCTGACTGCCCTTGAACAGCACAAAAACATCCTGTGGCGTTCTGCATTAGCATCAAATAGCCCCTGTGATATGCAACTTTTCAGGGAAGTTAGGAACAAATATACACAGGCAGTTAGGAAAGCTACGGCTAGCTTTTTCAAGCAGAAATTTGCATCCTGTAGCACAAACTCAAAAAAGTTCTGGGACACTGTAAAGTCCATGGAGAATAAGAGCACCTCCTCCCAGCTGCCCACTGCACTAAGGCTAGGAAACACTGTCACCACCGATAAATCCACTATAATTGAGAATTTCAATAAGCATTTTTCTACGGCTGGCCATGCTCCACCTGGCTACCCCTACCCCGATCAACAGCCCTCCACCCCCCACAGCAACTAGCCCAAGCCTCCCCCACTTCTCCTTCACTCAAATACAGATAGCTGATGTTCTGAAAGAGCTGCAAAATCTGGACCCCTACAAATCAGCCGGGCTAGACAATCTGGACCCTCTCTTTCTAAAATGATCTGCCGAAATTGTTGCAACCCCTATTACTAGCCTGTTCAACCTCTCTTTCGTGTCGTCTGAGATTCCCATAGATTGTAAAGCTGCCGCGGTCATCCCCCTCTTCAAAGTGGGAGACACTCTAGACCCAAACTGCTACGGACCTATATCTATTCTACCCTGCCTTTCTAAGGTCTTCGAAAGCCAAGTTAACAAACAGATTACCGACCATTTCGAATCCCACCATACCTTCTCCGCTATGCAATCTGGTTTCAGAGCTGGTCATGGGTGCACCTCAGCCACGCTCAAGGTCCTAAACGATATCATAACCGCCATCGATAAGAGACATTACTGTGCAGCCGTATTCATCGACCTGGCTAAGGCTTTCGACTCTGTCAACCACCACATTCTTATTGGCAGTCTCAACAGCCTTGGTTTCTAAAATGATTGCCTCGCCGGGTTCACAAACTACTTCTCTGATAGAGTTCAGTGTGTCAAATTGGAAGGCCTGTTGTCCGGACCTCTGGCAGTCTCTATGGGGGTGCCACAGGGTTCGATTCTCAGGCCGACTCTCTTCTCTGTATACATCAATGATGTCGCTCTTGCTGCTGGTGATTCTTTGATCCACCTCTACGCAGAGGACACCATTCTGTATACCTCTGGCCCGTCTTTGGACACTCTGTTAACTTCTCTGCGCTACGGATCCCTTTAGCGGGATCATTTTCCTAAACAACCGCTGAATTGCAGGGCGCAGAATATTACTAACAATATTTATAATCATGCAATCACAAGTGAAATATACCAAAACACAGCTTAGCTTGTTGTTAATCCACCTATCGTGTCAGATTTTGAAAATATGCTTTACAGTGAAAGCAATCCAAGCGTTTGTGAGTGTATCAATCAATGCTAGAACAGCTAGCCTTAAATTAGCTTGGTCACGAAAGTCAGAAAAGCAATAAAATGAATCGCTTACCTTTGATAATCTTCGGATGTTTGTACTCACGAGACTCCCAGTTACACAATAAATGTTCTTTTTGTTCGATAAATATTAGTTTTATAAAAAAAAAACGCCATTTGGGTTGTGCGTTATGTTCAGAAAACCACATGCTCGTTCCGGTCCTGAAAGGCAGAAGAAAGTTCCAAAAAGTATCAGATTGAAAAATAATACTAAAAATATTTATAATCATGCAATCACAAGTGAAATATACCAAAACACAGCTTAGCTTGTTGTTAATCCACCTATCGTGTCAGATTTTGAAAATATACTTTACAGCGAAAGCAATCCAAGCGTTTGTGAGTGTATCAATCAATGATAGAACAGCTAGCCTTAAATTAGCTTGGTCACGAAAGTCAAAAAAGCAATAAAATTAATCGCTTACCTTTGATAATCTTCGGATGTTTGTACTCACGAGACTCACAGTTACACAATAAATGTTCTTTTTGTTCGATAAATATTAGTTTTATAACAAAAAACGCCATTTGGGTTGCGCGTTATGTTCAGAAAACCACAGCCTCGTTCCGTCCCTGAAATTCCAAAAAGTATCCGTAATGTTCGTAGAAACATGTCAAACGTTTTTTATAATCAATCCTCAGGTTGTTTTTAACATATATAATCGATAATATTTCAATCGGAGGGTAACCTATTCAATAAAAGAGAGAAAGAAAATGTCGAGCTACCCCTCTCGCGCGCAGGAACTTATCAAAGGACACCTGACTCGTTTTGAAAAATCTAGCTCATTTTTCAAAATAAAAGCCTGAAACTATGTCTAAAGCCTGGTCACAGCCTGAGGAAGCCATTGGAAAAGGATTGATACCCCTTTAAATGGAAGAGGGGCAGGCAATGAAACAGGGATAAAAATAAAAAAAATATGCACTTCCGGGTTGGATTTCCTCAGGTTTTCGCCTGCAGAATCAGTTTTGTTATACTCACAGACAATATTTTGACAGTTTTGGAAACTTTGGAGTGTTTTCTATCCTAATCTGTAAATGATATGCATATTCTATGATCTGGGCCTGAGAAATAGTCCGTTTACCTTGGGAACGTTATTTAAAAATAAAAATAAATTCTGGCCCCTAGCGTCAAGAAGTTAACTAACCTCCAGACGAGCTTCATTGCCATACAACTCTCCTTCCGTGGCCTCCAACTGCTCTTAAATGCAAGTAAAACTAAATGCATGCTCTTCAACCGATCGCTGCCCGCACCTGCCCGCCCGTCCAGCATCACTACTCTGGACGGTTCTGAGTTAGAATAAGTGGACAACTACAAATACCTAGGTGTCTGGTTAGACTATAAATTCTCCTTCCAGACTAACATTAAACATCTCTAATCCAAAATGTAATCTAGAATCGGCTTCCTATTTCGCAACAAAGCATCCTTCACTCATGCTGCCAAACATACCCTCGTAAAACTGACCATCCTACCGATCCTCGACTTCGGCGATGTCATTTACAAAATAGCCTCCATCACTCTACTCAACAAATTGGATGCAGTCTATCACAGTGCCATCCGTTTTGTCACCAAAGCCCCATATACTACCCACCACTGCGACCTGTACGCTCTCGTTGGCTGACCCTCGCTTCATACTCGCCGCCAAACCCACTGGCTCCAGGTCATCTATAGGTATCTGCTAGGTAAAGCCTTATCTCAGCTCACTGGTCACCATAGCAGCACCCACCCGTAGCACGCGCTCCAGCAGGTATTGGTCATCCCCAAAACCAATTCTTCCTTTGGCCGCCTCTCCTTCCAGTTCTCTGCTGCCAATGACTGGAACAAACTGCAAAAATCTCTGAAGCTGGAGACTCTTACCTCCCTCACTAGCTTTAAGCACCAGCTGCCAGAGCAGCTCACAGATCACTGCACCTGTACATAGCCCATCTGTAAATAGCCCATCCAATCTACCTCATCCCCATACTGTATTTATTTATTTATCTTGCTCCTTTGCACCCCAGTATCTCTACTTGCACGTTCATCTTCTGCACATTCTACCATTCCAGTGTTTAATTGCTATATTGTAATTACTTCGCCACGATGGCCTATTTATTGCCTTACCTCCCTTATCCTACCTCATTTGCACATGCTGTATATATACTTTTCTACTGTATTATTGAGTGTATGTTTGTTTATTCCATGTGTAACCCTGTGTTGTTGTATGTGTCGAACTGCTTTGCTTTATCTTGGCCAGGTCGCAGTTGCAAATGAGAACTTGTTCTCAACTTGCCTACCTGGTTAAATAAAAGTGAAATAAAAAAATAAAAAAATAATGATTTGAAAAAATAGGCAGTACACACTTTGTCAATCTCCTATTCACAATTAGAGAAGCCCTCACATTTCCCAGCGGCATCCCTTTTGTGTGGCCATAATGCACCCTAAAAAAATCCATGTCTGCCTGCTCTGAAGCACCTCTCATCTCTGTCACAGGGCACTCCATCATGTGATTCGGTCTTTCTCACAGGCTACAAGTGAAGACGGACACATCGGGAACGCAACTGCGAGGTGCATATTGAAGATATTGGAAGAACTGTCCACATTTACTTTTCGTCAACAAGATGAGTAGACCTAACGAACAGCAAAGCACTAGCCTACGTCAATCTACTATCCCCCGAAGTACAAAAGTTTACCTATCCTATTCTGTGTGAGAAATAAATATTCCAAGCATAGTCTGGATACGATAGATCCCAAATTAATACAACCACTAGCATCAAACAAAAAAAATTATGCAATGAGGCTGACACAACAGACGTTTAATTTAGTTTAGACTTTTAGTTTAAAATGTTTATAAACTATTAGGATATTTCTTCAAATTATATGCGCAGCAATGCGCTATACGCAGGAATGTTCCATTAGCGGGAAAACATCATTATCAAAAGGGTCTACAAATACAAATTTGCATGTAATGCTTTTATTATAAAGGTGCATTTTTTTATGGTGAAAATGATCTTCCCTAAACTTGAAGCACACTGCTTATGTAAGCCAGTTAGGCTCTACACCCTTTGTAAAGCGGATTAATGTGCTTTGTTTTAAGAAGTCATTTGGACGCTTTAGTTGTGATACAAACCTTTTGCTGGACATCATTCACAAGTGATAATATATCATTCACAAGTGATAGGCTAATATTGTCACCCATCAGACTATTCTTGATTTAATCTTGTCTTTACATATACTAAATAATATATGTGTGATATTCGTTTTTGATTTAGAATGGACCATTATCATGCACCTGTCTCGAAACAGGGGCAGCGGGAACAAAATACATGTTATCTATAAACTTAAATAGCGAATGGAGGATGCTTTTCCTGTGGTTCATTTTCATGCAAGCCAGGTAGGCTATTACTCCTGTTGTAAAGATAAGCAATGTGCTTAATATTTGCTTAATATTAGAAAAGTTGAGAAATAAATATAGTAGGCCTAGCCTATAGAAAGCTGATGGGATCCTCCTCTTTTTAATAGAGGCCATTACTCTGTTTTCTCTGGCAATTGCATAGCCTATAGAAATGTTGCACAACATGAGCTCATGGGCTCTCATGAAGTGTTTGATTCGATGTTTTATTACATTTGCAATGATGTCAGTGTGATTAGAGGAACAACAAAGTGCTGAGTACCAGGCAGTTAGCAAGTTTGGTAGGCTACTAATGACCAACAGCATTATCAGAGCTTGGAGAAGCCTAATTACCGAAATGTAATTGTGAAATGTGACTGCCTTCATGACTCGGTCACCGCAACAGCCCACCGCAACACCCGTAGCCTACATACAAACTATCTAGGTCAAATAGGGGAGAGGCGTTGTGTCGTGATGTGTTGCTTTATCTGTTTTTTGAAACAAGGTTTGCTGTTCACTTGAGCAATATGAGATGGAACGGAGTTCCATGCAATAATGGCTCTATACAATACTGAGTGCATTCTTGAATTTGTTCTGTATTTGGGGACTGTGAAAAGACCCCTGGTGGCATGTCTGGTGGGATAATTGTGTGTGTAAGTTGACTAAGCAAACAATTTGGGATTTTCAACACATTAATGTTTCTTATAAAAATTAGAAAAGATGCAGTCAGTCTCTACTCAACTCTTAACCAAGAGAGACTGGCATGCATAGTAATTATATTAGCCCTCTGATTACAATGAAGAGCAAGACGTGCTGCTCTGTTCTGCGCCAGCTGCAGCTTAACTAGGTCTTTCCTTGCAGCACTTGACCACACAACTGGACAATAATCAAGATAAGACAAAACTAGAGCCTGCAGGACTTGCTTTTCTATTACGGACAGACCTCTCCCCATCTTTACAAACATTGAATCTATATGTTTTGACCATGACAGTTTACAATCTCAAGTAATGCCAAGTAATTTAGTCTCCTCAACTTGTTCAACAGCCACACCATTCATTACCAGATTCAGTTGAGGTCTAGAACATAGGGAATGATTTGTACCAAATACAATGCTCTTAGTTTTAGAGATGTTCAGCACCAGTTTATTATTGGCCACCCATTCCAAAACATACTGCAACTCTTTGTAAGGGTTTCAGTGACTTCATTAGCTGTGGTTGCTGATGCGTATATTGTTGAATCATCAGCATACATGTAAACACATGTTTTGTTTAATGCCAGTGGCAGGTCATTGGTAAGAATAGAAAAGAGTAAAGGGCCTAGAGAGCTGCCATGTGGTACACCACACTTTACATGCTTGACATTAGAGAAGCTTCCATTAAAGAAAACCTTTTGAGTTCTATTAGATGGATAGCTCTGAATCCACGATATGATAGAGGTCAATGACTTTCGACAAGGACAAAGGTTGCCTAGCGGTGTGCGTGCTCACTCCACTAGGGGTGTGGCGGCTGCTTGGGTATTGTTCAGAGCTATGACAGTTGGTGATATCTGTGCTGCAGTGAGAGGTTTTATTGCGTGGATGTAACTGCTCCCGGTGTAGCTCATAGCGTTCTTATGGCTGGGTCCAGAAGTGGGTGCTGGCAGCGTGTAAAGTGTGCATTATCAAGGTTACCACAGTTTACTGTGGGTTTGAGCATTGAGCTGCCGTGGTCGATGCTATGCTTTACCATGTCATGACAGGTGTTCTGTTGTTTTGGACTTGGAGTTCCTTGTACGAGTTCTGACATTTCAGCCTCACAAGGTAAGTATTGTTCTTGGAACCGTGGGGTCTATGAACTTGGGCTGCAGTGGCAGCATGCCAGTGTGCATAGCCAAGTTGCAGAAGGTTCTGGTTCCCTATATGGGGCTCTGACAGTTCAGCCCTCATCAGGCTCTGACAGTTCAGGCTTCTAGGGTATGTATTAGCGAAAAAGGTGGCTTCTGTAACCCCTTTTTGGAACTGGTGGAATCTGTGTGTGCTTGGATTGCCGTGGGGCTCCTAGTTTGGTACGCTATGAGCCAGCTTGGGGCTTGATTGTATGTCCCCATTGTATGTTATAGCAAGTGACCGACTGAAAGAGAATGTATGAAAATAACTACTGTTCCCTGACAGAGGTAATGAGGTATAATATATTTTTTGCTTCGTGCTGTCAGAGGATTTGAGCTCACTGAAGAGGGGTACTGAATTGAGGAAATCGATGCGATGGGCTGCCTTTGGGTATTATAGCCAGGAAGGCGGGGCTTCTGAGGGCAGGCTCGGCATCCATTGGCCAGTTGGGCATTATTTCAGTTTTCAGGGGAATATGAATGTTCGTTGACTCTCCATAGTATGTTCCTCCTTCAGGGAAAAGTAGTTATATTCATAAATGTACGTTATCAATTTTGCTTTCACAATGAATATTTATATATCTGGCCAGTGGCCCCAAGCCATAATTCTCAAAATATTACTCCGAAGCCGACCTCCCAGTCTCTTCCATCTCCCCATCTCTCTCTTTCCCCATTTGTCTCTTTCGCTCTCACTCCCTGAATCCCTAGTCCCGTTCTCCTCGACACTACATCTGAGAGGATTGGATAGGTGTCAGCAATATGGTGGAACCTCCATCTTACCCACTAAAACTTGGGGGAATTGCTGCCATATTCTTTTATCTACAGTGCCTTCAGAAAGTATTCATACCCCTTGACTTATTCAACATTTTTGTTGTGTTACAGCCTGAATTCCAAATGGATTCAATAGATTTTTGTTCTCACCCATCTTCACATAACACCCCATAATGACAAAGTGAAAACATGCTTTAAAAAAACAAAGGTCACATTTTGTGAAAATGAAATGAACAGAAAAACCTAATTTACATAAGTATTCACACCCCTGAGTCAGAATCCTTTGGCTGGGCCTCCCGAGTGGCGCAGCAGTCTAAGGCGTCACTACAGATCCTGGTTTGATCCCGGGCTGTGCCGCGACCGGGAGACCCATGAGGTGGTGCACAATTGGCCCAGCGTCGTCTGGGTTATTGAAGGATTTGGTCAGCCGGGATGTCCTTGTCCCATCGCACTCTTCTGATTCCTGTGGCGGGCTGGGCGCATGCACGCTGACACGGTCACCAGTTGTAAAGTGTTTGCTCCGACACATTGGTTCGGCTGGCTTCCGGGTTAAGAAGCAGTGTGGCTTGGCAGGGTAGTGTTTCGGAGGACGCATGGCTCGCGACCTTCGCCTCTCCCGAATCCGTACGGGAGTTGCAGCGATGGGACAAGAATCTAACTACCAATTGGATATGTTTTATGTCACCTTTGACAGCGATTACAGCTGTGAGTCTTTATGGGTAAGTCTCTAAGAGCTTTACACACCTGGATTGTCTGTCAAGTTGGTTATTGATCATTGTATATTTGGCCTTGTGTGTTAGGTTATTGTCCTGCTGAAAGGGGAATTTGTCTCCCAGTGTCTGTTGGAAAGCAGACTGAATCAGGTTTTCCTCTAGGATTTTGTCTGTGCTTCGCTCTATTCTATTTATTGTTAGCCTAAAAAACTCCCTAGTCCTTGCCAATGACAAGCATACCCATAACATGATGCAGCCACCACAATGCTTGAAAATATGAACCATAGTACTCAGTGATATGTTGTGTTGTATTTGCCCCAAACATAATGGCAAATTTTTTGTAGTTTTACTTTAGTGTCTTATTGCAAACAAGATGCATGTTTTGGAATATTTGTATTCTGTACAAGCTTCCTTTTTTCCCACTCTGTCATTAGGTTAGCATTGTCGAGTAACTACTGTACCCACCGTGACTATTAAAACCTACCCTAACCAGAAATCGTGGATAGATGGCGGCATTCGCGCAAAACTGAAAGCACGAACCACCGCATTTAACTATGGAAAGGTGACTGGGATTATGGCCGAATATAAACAGTGTAGTTATTCCCTCCGCAAGGCAATCAAACAAGCGAAATGTCAGTATAGAGACAAAGTGGAGTAGCAATTCAACGGCTCAGACACGAGACGATTGTGGCAAGGTCTACAGACAATATCGGACTACAAAAAGAAAACCAGCAATGTCACGGACCTGACGTCTTGCTTCCAGACAAACTAAACACCTTCTTTGCCCACTTTGAGGATAATACAGTGCCACCGACATGGCCCGCCACCAAGGACTGTGGGCTCTCCTTCTCCGTGGCTGACGTGAGTAAGACATTTAAACGTGTTAACCCTCACAAGACGGCATCACTAGCAGCATCCTCAGAGTATGCGCAGACCTGCTGGCTGGTGTGTTTACGGACATATTCAATCTTTCCCTATCCCAGTCTGCTGTCCCCACATGCTTTAAGATGGCCACCATTGTTCCTGTACCCAAGAAGGCAAAGGTAACTGAACTAAATGACTATAGCCCCGTAGAACTCACTTCAGTCATTATGAAGTGCTTTGAGAGGCTAGTCAAGGATCAAATCACCACCACCTTACCTGTCACCCTAGACCCACTTCAATTTGCTTACCGCCCCAATAGGTCCACAGACAATGCAATCGCCATAACACTGCACACTGCCCTATCCGATCTGGACAAGAGGAATATCTATGTAAGAATGCTGTTCATTGACTATAGCTCAGCATTCAACACCATAGTACCCTCCAAGCTAATCATTACGCTAGAGGCCCTGGGTCTCAACCCCGCCCTGTGCTATTGGGTTCTAGACTAATTGATGGGCCACCTCCAGGTTGTGAAGGTAGGAAACAACATCTCCACTTCACTGATCCTCAACACTGGGGCCCCACAAGGGTGTGTGCTCAGTCCCCTCCTGTACTCCCTGTTCACTCATAACTGCGTGGCCATGCACGCCTCCAACTCAATCATCAAGTTTGCAGACGACACAAAAGTAGTAAGCTTGACCACCAACAATGACGAGACAGCCTACAGGGAGGAGGTGAGGGTACTAGTGTCAGCAAAACAACCTCTCACTCAACCTCAACAAAACAAAGGAGATGATCGTGGACTTCAGGAAACAGCAGAGGGAGCATTCCCCTATCCACATCAACGGGACAGCAGTGGAGAAGGTGGAATGTTTTAAGTTCCTCGGCATACACATCACGGACAAACTGAAATGGTCCACCCACACAGACAGTGTGATGAAGAAGGCGCAACAGAACCTCTTCAATCTCAGGAGGCTGAAGAAATTTGGCTTGTCACCTAAAACCCTCACAAACTTTTACAGATGCACAATTGAGAGCATCCTGTCGGGCTGCAGCACCGTCTGGTACGGCAACTGCACCACCCACAACCGCAAGGCTCTCCAGAGGGTGGTGTGGTCTGCTTTAATAATGTTTACATACAGTTGAAGTCGGAAGTTTACATACACTTAGGTTGGAGTCATTAAACCTGTTTTTCAAACACTCCACAAATTTCTTGTTAACAAATTACAGTTTTGGCAAGTCGGTTAGGACATCTACTTTGTGCATGACACAAGTAATTTTTCCAACAATTGTTTACAGACAGATTATTTTACTTATAATTCACTGTATCACAATTCCAGTGGGTCAGAAGTTTACATACACTAAGTTGACTGTGCCTTTAAACAGCTTGAAAAATTCCAGAAAATTATGTAATGGCTTTAGAAGCTTCTGATAGGCTAATTGACATAATTTGAGTCAATTGGAGGTGTACCTGTGGATGTATTTCAAGGCCTACCTTCAAACTCAGTGCCTTTTTGCTTGAAATCAAGGGAAAATCAAAAGAAATCAGCCAAGACCTCAGAAAAAGAGTTGTAGACCTCCACAAGTTTGGTTCATCCTTAGGAGCATTTTCCAAATGCCTGAAGGTACCACGTTCATCTGTACAAGCAATAGTACGCAAGTATAAACACCATGGGACCACGGAGCCATCATACCGCTCAGGAAGGAGACGTGTTCTGTCTCCTAGAGGGGGAGGCTTGCAAGCCGAAGAACACCATTCCAACCGTGAAGCACGGGGGTGGCAGCATCATGTTGTAGGGGTGCTTTGCTGCAGGGGGGACTGGTGCACTTCACAAAATAGATGGCATCATGAGGTAGAAAATTATATGGATATATTGAAGCAACATCTCAAGACATCAGTCAGGAAGTTAAAGCTTGGTCGCAAATGGGTCTTCCAAATGGACAATGACCCCAAGCATACTTCCAAAATTGTGGCAAAATGGCTTAAGGACAACAAAGTCAATGTATTGGAGTGGCCATCACAAAGCCCTGATCACAATCCTATAGAAAATGTGTGGGCAGAACTGAAAAAGCGTGTGCGAGAAAGGAGGCCTACGAACCTGACTCAGGCCAAAATTCACCCAAATTATTGTGGGAAGCATGTGGAAGGCTACGCGAAACGTTTCACCCAAGTTAAACAATTTGTTCACTTCTGACCCACTGGGAATGCGATGAAAGAAATAAAAGCTGAAATAAATCATTCTCTCCACTATTATTCTGACATTTCACATTCTTAAAATAAAGTGGTGATCATAACTGACCTAAGACAGGGAATTTGTACTTGGATTAAATGTCAGGAATTGTGAAAAACTGAGTTTAAATGTATTTGGCTAAGGTGTATGTAAACTTCCGACTTCAACTGTATCTTGCATTACTCATCTCATATGTATATACTGTATTTTATACTAGAGGTCGACCGAATAATCGGAATGGCCGATTAATTAGGGCCGATTTCAAGTTTTCATAACAATTTTTTTACGCCTTTATTTAACTAGGCAAGTCAGTTAAGAACACATTCTTATTTTCAATGACGGCCTAGGAACGGTGGGTTAACTGCCTTGTTCAGGGGCAGAACGACAGATTTTTACCTTGTCAGCTCAGGGATTCAATCTTGCAACCTTACGGTTAACTAGTCTAACGCTCTAACCACCTGCCTCACGAGGAGCCCGGCCGTTACAGTAAGAAGCCAAGGTAAGTTGCTAGCTAGCATTAAACTTATCTTATAAAAAAATAATCAATCAATCAATCATAATCACTAGTTATAACTACACATGGTTGATGATATTACTAGTTTATCTAGCGTGTTCTGCGTTGCATATAATCGATGCGGTGCGCATTTGCGAAAAAGGACTGTCGTTGCTCCAACGTGTACCTAACCATACACATCAATGCCTTTCTTAAAATCAATACACAGAAGTATATATTTTTAAACCTGCATATTTAGCTAAAATAAATCCAGCTTAGCAGGCAATATTAACCAGGTGAAATTGTGTCACTTCTCTTGCGTTCATTGCACGGAGAGTCAGGGTATATGCAACAATTTGGGCCGCCTGGCTCATTGCGAACTAATTTGCCAGAATTGTACGTAATTATGACACAACATTGAAGGTTGTGCAATGTAACAGGAATATTTAGACTTATGGATGCCACCTGTTAGATAAAATACGGAACGGTTCCGTATTTCACTGAAAGAATAAACGTTTTGTTTTCGAGATGATAGTTTCCGGATTCGACCATATTAATGACCCAAGGCTCGTATTTCTGTGTGTTATTATGTTATAATTAAGTCTATGATTTGATAGAGCAGTCTGATTGAGCTATGGTAGGCACCAGCAGGCTCGTAAGCATTCATTCAAACAGCACTTTCGTGCATTTTGCCAGCAGCTCTTTGCAATGCTTCAAGCATTGCGCTGTTTATGACTTCAAGCCTATCAACTCCCGAGATTAGGCTGGTGTAACCGATGTGAAATGGCTAGCTAGTTAGCGGGGTGCGCGCTAATAGCGTTTCAAACGTCACTCGCTCTGAGACTTGGAGTAGTTGTACCCCTTGCTCTGCATGGGTAACGCTGCTTTGAGGGTGGCTGTTGTCGATGTGTTCCTGGTTCGAGCCCAGGTAGCGGCGAGGAGAGGGATGGAAGCTATACTGTTACACTGGCAACACTAAAGTGCCTATAAGAACATCCAATAGTCAAAGGTATATGAAATACAAATCGTATAGAGAGAAATAGTCCTATAATTCCTATAATAACTACAACCTAAAACTTCTTACCTGGGAATATTGAAGACTCATGTTAAAAGGAACCACCAGCTTTCATATGTTTTCATGTTCTGAGCAAGGAACTTAAATGTTAGCTTTCTTACATGGCACATATTGCACTTTTACTTTCTTCTCCAACACTTTGTTTTTGCATTATTTAAACCAAATTGAACATGTTTCATTATTTATTTGAGGCTAAATTGATTTTATTGATGTATTATATTAAGTTAAAATAAGTGTTCATTCAGTATTGTTGTAATTGTCATTATTACAAATAAATAAAAGAAATCGGCATCTAATTTTTTTGGTCCTCCAATAATCGGTATCGGCGGTGAAAAATCATAATCGGTCGACCTCTATTTTATACCATCTATTGCATCTTGCCTATGCCGCTCTGTCATTGCTCATCCATATATATTTATATGTATATATTCTTATTCCATTCCTTTACTTAGATTTGTGTGTATTAGGTAGTTGTTGTGGAATAATTAGATTACATGTTAGATATTGCTGCACTGTCGGAACTAGAAGCACAAGCATTTCGCTACACTCGCAATAACATCTGCTAACAATGTGTATGTGACCAATAACATTAGATTTGATTTGAAGAGATTTTATTGTAGGCAGAACGCATCGGAGTACAAATCAGCCCGTACTCTACATAGACCAGAGCGGCATATGGATCTGTGCCATTCACTTTGAACTGGACTGTGTTACCATCATGAGCGGTCATGAGTAGATGCGCTTGTTTTGAGATCATAGCGAGAGCTGCGTGTAGTCACGTTTGCACATGTTTTCATATCCTTTGCTAGTTAGTGAGTTAGTAGCCCAGGTATAGATAATTTGTAGTCAGCAATGGGGGAGTGATTGCTTTCTACAAGAGCACAAAACGTGAACATTTCTAGACATCTTTGAAAAGCGAGTCTGGTAAGGATTTTTTTGTATTAAAAGGGGCAGTGTTGTATTTCGAGACAGGCTTGAATAAGTTAAGGGTAGCATAATTTGTCTGAATCTCTATAATAACGGTATGGGAATAATAAAACATTTTATTTTGAATCAAACAACACAATAACATTTTCAGTCACCTCCTTGTCTGAAGGGCAAGTGGATAAACAGGTTAATGTCTTGCCCTGAATGTTTTTTTCAAAAGTCTCATGGAATGTAGGGCTACATTGTACACCACACGTTGGCTGCTACTATAGGCTGAATGATAGAACAGCTATTTCCATGTTAAAATGTTATGGGATGCATTTTCTCCATTGTTTTTGATGATAGGAAACTCTGGTAGGTCTACATTATGATCAAATAACCACAGTAGCCTACTTGACCACTCTCTGAAACTGTAGCTTAAAGCGGGTACAGCCTTATTGTTCACAGTAAACGCACGCTGGACGTTGCACAGATTTTTTTTTACCACGTTCAAGTTTGCGGTCAGCACACCTGAAATTTGCTCAGTGTCCCTTTTGAAGGAACATTGAGAGTGAATACTTTCTGAAGGCACTGCATATCTAATCCTCTCAGATCTTCAAAAGTGCCTAGGGGGTAGGGACAAGGGTCTGACTTGACATTCAGGGTCTCACTTGTAGGTGAGGTTGAAATGCTTCCACTTGTGTCCCAATGGGTTGATGGCGTAGCGTTTGGAGCGGCTCAATGCCGCTCCTGTCGCAGGATGATGCTTCACAGAACGCAGGGACTCCACAGACCCCCCACCAGCTTCCTGAGAGAGATGGAGGGGGAGAGAGAGAGAGAGATCATTAGAGGTGACAAGAGGAGCGTGACATGACCATGGAGAGGTGAAAACAGTGTGTGTGTGTAGGAGAGAGAGTGAGAGAGAAGCTTTGCACAGTCGGTATGTTGCAGTAGAGAGAATGGTACAGCGCCTGAGACAAAGAACAAATGATCAGTAGCCTGTGAAACAAGACAGGACCAGTGGCAACCTGTCATTCAGGGCAAGCTCGAAAATTCAAGCCCCTTGGGTGCTGCCATAGAGTTACATTAGAAGTGCCCATCCAAGAAGGCTCAAGGTCATTGGCCACAGATAAAATGACATCAAATCACTTTATATCTGCCGTAGCTTTGATTGGACTGATCATGTCAACATCACACTTTCAAAATCTTTACTAGACAAGCGGTCATCATCTACTGGCAAATCCTTTTCAATCCTTGTCATATGAAGAGACATTATAGATAAAACGTATCGGTGCTCATTGGCCATTTGACATGAACATTACACAACAAGTTCGAAATCGCAAATTCAACAATCAGTGGTTTGGGAGGAATCAGAGGCTAACTGCAAGTGTTGCAAAGCAATCACTAGCCTGCTATTCAGTGGAGAGAGTGTGTGGTCCAAGTCTGGGTTTAAAGGTCTCTTTTCCAAGTTTAAAAGGACAAGCGTTCAACACCATGGGCCAGAAAAGGTTGAAATACAGTGCATTCGGAAAGAATTCAGACCCCTTGACTTTTTTCAAATTTTGTTACGTTAAAGCCTTATTCTAAAATGGATTAATTCGTTTTTTCCCGCTCATCAATCTATACACAATACCCCATAATGACCAAGCAAAAACAGGTTTTAGGATATTTTAGCAAATGTATTAAAAAAAACGTACATTTGACATTTACATGATACATATGGCCCTATGGCCCTTTTCTCAGTACTTTGTTGAAGCACCTTTGGCAGCGATTACAGCCTTGAGTCTTCTTGGGTATGAAGCTACAAGCTTGGCACACGTATATTTGGGGAGTTTCTCCCATTATTCTCTGTGGATCCTCTCAAGCTCTGTCAGGTTGGATGGGGAGTGTCGCTGTACAGCTATTTTCAGGTCTCTCCAGAGATGTTAGATCGGGTTCAAGTCAGGGCTCTGGCTGGGCCACTCAAGGACATTCAGAGACTTGTAGTAGCCCATGTGCCTCACCCTAATAATTTCCCTTTCCCCCTCAGCCTACTGTTCTGACTTGGTGGTGCAGCCTGTAGACTGTTTTAGAGAAATGTAATCATTGAATATTGTAAGAGCTTTCATTGTCTGCTTATATGCCCCCTTTATTTATCCTACGGTTCTGACTTGGTGTACAGAGAGAATACTGTAAGAACGGCCCATGTTCTGAATTCTGTCGCTGAACAAATAGTTATATTGACTACGTCCGTCCTAGCTCGCTCATTAATGTCTTAATCGAAATTACAGATTGCCTATTATCTGCCCGTCATCCCCTTATGCCATAGTTTGTACATCTCAATTGTCAGTAGAAACCACATTTGTTTAGGCAAGTCAGCAATATCAGATGTGTTTTTTTTATGCAGTAAATGAGGCTGAATTAACTGTTTCGATGCCAGACAAGGCTCCGCTGATAGCCAGGTGTAGCAGTAGTACGTATTCAATCCACTGTGCTGAAAATAAAGCTCTGCTGTTGGGACAGCTTTATGTAGGCCCTAGCAGTTTGTGGGCACCGTTTGTCACCGTTATAGTGCAATTAATGTATTGTTTAGTGTTGTGTGTGTTGTGTAGTGGCTTTGCTGGCATGCATGTAAAAAAAATTAAAAAACAAGTGGGGTTTTCCCCACCAAGATTCACATGCAAAAACCACTTCAATGATGAATTTTTTTTGAATCAGCAACTGGGAGAGGATTTCAACTCCCACCCCGAACACAAAATAGTTATTTGAGTTGTTCATTCTATTTCTCCACCTTTCTTCCACTATTTCTTCCACTAGGAGTTAAAAGGAATACATTAAAGTCAAGTTAAGCCATTGCATTTTTCAGGCTTCCTGGCAAAAGGGAGTATGTCTGGCCTCCTCTAGGAAGAAAATGTAAAAAAAAACACACGTGGCACAAGTGCAAAAAGGAACAGAAATCACAACTTAACCCTACACAAATGTAGAACCCTCCTCATCCGCTCTAGTCGCTTGACAGTCCCTCTCCATCTATCCATCGCTCTGTGCTAAAATATCTGTCACCCACATGTGAGCTGAAGCGTTCTCCTCCAGCGCCCCCCTCCCCTCACCACCTAAACCACTCCTTCCTTTCTTTTCTTCTTTCCCCCCATTCTTTCCCCCCAACAAAACACAATCAATTAATGAAAATACTGGGTTTGTTGAGTTGCTCGCACAGGCAAACAGTCTAAATATTACTTTCAATCATTTCCATGTGCAGCCGCCCACTTACCGTTGTCCTTCTACACGTAGGGAGTCCGCCGACCCCATCCAACCCTACAAACATCAGCACTAGTAGAAAAAGTATCGGACGAGTTCCGCGCATCTCAAACACTGGGACGAAGCCCTTGGGCGAACTCAACGTCTGCTTCCTGTGCTCCATTGGAACCTGTAGTCTTTTTACAGTTGACGGTCAATGGTAACCTACACTCAATGTTGAGAGCACATGGTTCTGCTAAATGCAATGATTGGTATAAAAGATATTGATCATCTTGGATAGGCTACCTTATTCAGGTGTTTTCATGCAGAAAGCATGAGTAGGCTATCCTTCCTCTGAACCAGAACGCGGTGCGTAATCACAACGTGAAAACCACATTTGAACAGCTCTGCAGAGAATTGGCCATTTGGGTATGTAGCTCCAAATTCTCCCGTCCCATCAAACTCGTATCATTCTCAGCATTCCGCGCTATTCCCCTGTGATATAATTGTAAGCTCTTACTTTTCCACCGAGTCCTTCATTAATTGCATCGCATTTGTATGTTTATTGGGTAACTTTGATACTTCCGTGCCTAGTCTGCAGCGACCGAAGGGATCAGGTGTCGGTCGTACAAGTTCGGGCACGTCAGTCGAGTGGCGGGATAGAGAGAGAGCGCCGCCCAGTTCTAAAACAACAATTTGTCTCACAGCCTCTGCTCTCCCATTCTCTCAAGTGCTCTCAAACTACACACAGTTCTCAACCAGGCGAATAGAGAGGGTAAAATGTTCAACTGTCCTCAAAGACAGCCTTGAAGTCTTCAAACTATTGTTAGGCTGTAAACTCTTACTTAAATAACCGCTCGTGGAGTGTAAAAGTATCTCTCATCGGTTGAGGCCTCAATCCGCCATGGCTTAGAAAACAAATTATGAAAATAAGTCATAGTTTATAGGCTAAAGCCACTTTTTTTTAAGGAAACTTTTTTCTTCACATTTATTAGTACGTGTTATTTAGCCACCAAAACTTGACATCGACACCGGCAAGTCTGCAACCCAACCCAAAAAAACACAGCAGCCAGGGGTTTCTTCACGGTCAGTGCTATCGGGGATCCTTGGGACGTCCATAAACTCTAACCCTAACCAGGGACGTCCCCAAGGGGTATGGACGTCCCAAGGATTCCAAATTGCACGGACTGTTTCTTCACCTGTTGACTCATGTGGCGCGCAGTCCCAACTGTCCGCGCAAGGAAGGTGGGCACCATGACAATATTGTGCAAATAACATCCTTCCAGATGCGCTCATTTCTCTTTGTTCAAACAGGCTCCATTAGTCCACTTCCTGGCAATTAGCAAGTGGCAACTCAAAAGACTAACAGAGGAGATGTCAAAAAAGTTAACTAACTCAAATAATGATTGAAATCTAGGCCTTACATCTAGCCTATCTCAACTCTCTCTGAGCCTCATCTAGGTGTGTTAGCTCCTCGGCAAAGTATGGATCATCCATTGAAGAGGAAGGCGTTTAGTAGTCTACCATGACTAGCCCACAGTATGCCCCATCCTGTTTAGGCTACAGCAATGTGTCACCATCTGCAATGCTGTGGCTCAGGAAGAGGCTTTAGGCTTTGCCTCACTGCGTCAAGGGTTTGTTCTAGCCACCATCCCTTCATTCACCTTCAGAAAGTGGCCACGCTGGCAACTCTAAAAGTTATACAATTCTGCATGTGAAGTGTGCTCTCATAAAAAAATGCATTGTGCAGAATGAGGTAAAATGTTTGTCAATTGAACTTTTTGGCATTGCCCATGGTCTGGCTGGCCAAGTGGTCCACAGTTTCCCCCTATCCCCATCACTCGGGCTGACCTTAGGAAGACCCCGAGACAGCCTGTGGTTTTCAATAGAAGAGGACCCCTGTGACTCTTAAAAACATATAGCAAGAATTTGGGGGTTATGTTGCATGATATTTATGGATCAGGCCCAACGACAATGCTTTTGTTGTCCCATCCTTCCACTGATAAATTAGGATGAATGAATCACTTTGTGGCTGAGAAAGTTAACGAGTAGCTTATCGCAAAATTGCCCGGAGATGATGGATACTGTAAGAACCGTCAGTGACCATCACACTTTTTAAAATGTTGTAAAACTATTACTCTTTAACACACATCTACAGAATAAGCGCATAAAAAAATATATTTGTTTACTTATGTTTATATATTGTATGACATCACATTTTCTGTATGTGTCTGTCCGTGTCACCAAGATTTTCAAAGAAACCTAAACATAAGGAGAGTAGCCTAAGACGTCCACTTTGGTTCACAAAAAAAAAAATATATAGAAAAAAATCCTTTCTAGAGACAGATTTTTTAGTAAAGGGCACCTGAATGGCGGTCTCATAACTTCCGCCCCTCACTGGACTTGGCCCTGTGCCCAGAGTCTGGCTGCACTCCAGGTGACTAGGGAAACTCTGGGCGGGCTGACCCGACGATGTCACCCACCCTGGGAAGGAGCGGAGAGAAAATAGGGAAGGAAGGAGGAAACGGGGGGAGTCGAAAAGAAAAGCTGGAAAGGAGATCTTTTATGGGGCCCTGAAAGATGAGAATTTAATTACGCATCTCTTTATTCATCTGTCCATCCACACCAACACTGCACAAGCTAACTTTTCAAAACAGCCACCTTCCACACATTTTTCCAGTTAACCCCCTCCCTACGAACACTTTAAAACCCATTCAAAGCTTATCCCCACATTGTTTTACTTAGTCTTACTTCAAAGTCTTTTCCTTCAAAGTCAGTAACCCACTATTAGAGTTAGCCTTCACAACGCTCAATCACGCTTAAACATTGAAATGGTTTCTTTTAAATTTGACAGAAAAATCGAATTGCCAACACATTGACTTTCATGAATGCGCATTAATTATCTGTTCATAAGTAGTGGGTACTAATGAGTCGCACCCCCCCATTTATAAATGAGATATAAGCATTACAATTCATACACATTTGATGGCTAATTATACAGTGCATTCAGAAACTATTCAGACCCCTTCATTTTTCCCACATTTTGTTATGTTACAGCCTTATTCTAAAATGGATTAAATAAATTAAAATTCTCATCAATCTACATACAATACCCCATAATGACAAAGCAAAAACAGATTTTTTGAAATTTTAGCAAATTTATAAAAAACAGACATACCTTTACATAAGTATTCGGACCCTTTGCAATGAGACTCGAAATTGAACTCAGGTTCATCCTGTTTCCATTGATCATCCTTGAGATGTTTATACAACTTGATTGGAGTCCACATGTGGAAAATTCAATTGATTCGACATGATTTGGAAAGGCACACCTGTCTATATAAGGTCCCACAGTTGACAGTGCATGTCAGAGCAAAAACCAAGTCATGAGGTCGTAGGAATTGTCCTTAGAGCTCTGAGACAGGATTGTGTCGAGGCACATGTCTGGGGAAGGGTACTAAAATATTTCTGCAGCGTTTAAGGTCCCCAAGAACACAGTGGTCTCCATCATTCTTAAATGGAAGAAGTTTGGAACCCCTAAGACTCTTCCTGGAGCTGGCCACCCGGCCAAACTGAGTAATTGGGGGAGAAGGGCCTTGGTCAGGGAGGTGACCAAGAACCTGATGGCCACTCTGACAGAGCTCCAGAGTTCCTCTGTGGAGATGGGAGAACCTTCCAGAAGGACAACCATCTCTGCAGCACTCCACCAATCAGGCCTTTATGATAGAGTGGCCAGATGGAAGCCACTCCTCAGTAAAATGCACATGACAGCCCGCTTGGAGTTTGCCAAAAGGCAACTAAAGGACTCTCAGACCATGAGAAACAAGATTATCTGTTCTGATGAAACCAAGATTGAACTCTTTGAAACCTGGCACCATCCCTACGGTAAAGCATGGTGGTGGCAGCATCATGTCGTGGGATGTTTTTCAGCGGCAGGGACTGGGATACTAGTCCAGATCGAGGGAAAGATGAACGGAGCAAAGTACAGAGCGATCCTTGATGAAAACCTGCTCCAGAGTGCTCAGGATCTCAGACTGGGGCGAAGGTTTATCTTCCAACAGGACAACGACCCTAAGCACACAGCCAAAACAACACAGGAGTGGCTTTGGGACAAGTCTCTGAATGTCCTTGAGTTGCCCAGCCAGAGCCAGATCAAGCATCTTTGGAGAGACCTGAAAATAGCCGTGCAGAGAAGCTCCCCATCCAACCTGACAGAGCTTGAGAGGATCTGCAGAGACAAATGGGAGAAACTCCCCAAATACAGGTGTGCCAAGCTTGTAGCGTCATACCCAAGAAGACTTAAGGCTGTAATTGCTGCCAAAGGTCCTTCAACAAAGTACTGAGTAAAGGGCCTGAATACTTATGGAAATGTGATATTTCAGTTTTTTTATTTCAATATATTTGCAAACATTTCTAAAAAACAGTTATTCTTTGTCATTATGGGGTATTGTGTCTAGATTGATTAGGGGGGGAAACTATTTAATACATTTTAGAATAAGGCTATATATAACGTAACAACGTTTTGAAAAAGTCAAGGGATCTGAATACTTTCCGAATGCACTGTATAGTTATTAGTGTAAACAATAATATACAGCGCCTTCAGAAAGTATTCCCTTTGTCACGCCCTGACCTTAGAGATCATTTTTATGTCTCTATTTTGGTTTGGTCAGGGCGTGAGTTGGGGTGGGCATTCTATGTTTTGTTCTATGTTGTCCTTTTCTATGTGTTTGGCCTGGTATGGTTCCCAATCAGAGGCAGCTGTCAATCGTTGTCTCTGATTGAGAACCATACTTAGGTAGCCTATTCCCACCTGTGTTTGTGGGTAGTTGTTTTCTGTTTTGTGTTTTTTCACCTTACAGGACTGTTTCATGTCGTTCACTCTCTTTGTTGTTTTTTTGTCATTCAGTGTTCAGTTTATTTAATTAAATTTACTATGAGCACATACCACGCTGCGTGTTGGTCCGATGATTCCTATTCCTCATCAGTGTGTGCAAATGAGGTAGGATAAGGGAGGTAAGGCAATAAATAAGTAATTACAATATAGCCATTAAACACTGGAATGGTAGATGTGCAGAAGATGAATGTGCAAGTAGAGATACTGGGGTGCAAAGGAGCAAGATAAATAAATAAATACAGTATGGGGATGAGGTAGATTGGATGGGCTATTTTCAGATGGGCTATGTACAGGTGCAGTGATCTGTGAGCTGCTCTGACAGCTGGTGCTTAAAGCTAGTGAGGGAGATATGAGTCTCCAACTTCAGTGATTTTTGCAGTTCATTCCAGTCATTGGCAGCAGAGAACTGGAAGGAAGAATTGGCTTTGGGGGTGACCAGTGAGATATACCTGCTGGAGCGCGTGCTACGGGTGGGTGCTGCTATGGTAACCAGTGAGCTGAGATAAGGCGGGGCTTTACCTAGCAGAGACTTGTAGATGACCTGGAGCCAGTGGATTTGGCGGCGAGTATGAAGCGAGGGCCAGCCAAAGAGAGCGTACAGGTCGCAGTGGTGGGTAGTATATGGGGCTATGGTGACAAAACGGATGGCACTGTGATAGACTGCATCCAATTTGTTGAGTAGAGTGTTGGAGGCTATTTTCTAAATGACATCGCCAAAGTCGAGGATCGGTAGGATGGTCAGTTTTACGAGGGTATGTTTGGCAGCATGAGTGAAGGATGCTTTGTTGCGAAATAGGAAGCCGATTCTAGATTTATTTTTGGATTAGAGATGCTTAATGTGAGTCTGGAAGGACAATTTACAGTCTAAGTGTCAAAGTGGAAGAAACATTCCTAACTTTTGTAAAAAATTACAGCTATGAGTCTTTCTGGGTAAGTTTCTAAGAGCTTTACACACCTGGGTTGTGGAACATTTGCCCGTTATTCCTTTCAAAATTCTGTCAAATTGGTTGTTGATCATTGCTATACAACCATTTTCAGGTCTTGTCAAATCAAGCTGATTTAAGCCAAAACTGTAACTCGGCTACTCATTCCGTTCCGTTTCTTTTTTATTCTGAAAAACTCCCCAATCCTTAATGAATTTCGGTTCCAGAGTGGCGCAGCAGCCTAAGGCACTGCATCTCAGTGCTAAAGGTGTCACTACAGACCCTGGCTCGATCCTGGGCTGTATCACAACTTGCTGTGATTGGTCCCATAGGGTGGCGCACAATTGGCCCAGTGTCATCTGGGTTTGGTCGGTGTAGGCTGTCATTGTAAATAGGAATTTGTTCTTAACTGACTTGCCTAGTTAAATAAAGGTTAAAAAAATAAATGATTACAAGCATATCCATAACATGATGCAGCCACCACTATGCTTGAACATATGGAGAGTGGTACTTAGTAATGTGTTATATTGGATTTTCCCCAAACATAAAACTTTCTATTCAGGACAAAAAGTTAATGAATGGCTTTGCCACATTATCAGTGTTACTCACAGCCATTCAACTTTTAACTGTTTTAAAGTCACTATTGGCCTCATGATGAAATCCCTGGGTGGTTTCCTTCCTCCGGCAACTGAGTTAGGAAAGACGCCTGTATCTTTGTAGTGACTGGGTGTATTGATACATCATCAAAAGTTTAATTAATGACTTCACCATGCTCAAAGGGATATTCATTGTCTGCTTTTTCTAAATGTTTACCCATCTACCAATAGGTGCCCTTCTTTGCGAGGCATTAGAAAACCTCCCTGGTCTTTGTGGTTGAATCTGTGTTTGAAATTCACTGCTCGACTGAGGGACCTTATAGATAATTGTGTGTGTGGTACAGATGAGGTAGTCATTACAGTCACGTTAAACACTATTATTGCACACAGAGTGAGTCCATGCAACTTGTGACTTGTTAAGCACATTTTTACTCCTAAACTTATTCAGGCTTGCCATAACAAATGGGTTTGAATACTTCAGCTTTTGATAAATTCGTTTGAAAACATATAAAAAATAAAAAAAAGAATTACACTTTGACATTACTGGGTATTGTATGTAGGCCAGTGACAAAATATCTCATTTTATTCCATTTTAAATTCAGGCTGTAACACAACAAAATGTGGAAAAGGTCGAGGTGTGCAAATACTTTCTGAAAGCACTGTAACTGCAAGACAGAAACGTAACTTCTGCTGCAGAAATAAGTTGATAAGACGGAATTCCATTGGTTACACCTTTTTATTGGGATTACCTTGACAGTCACATAGTTACCAAATGGAGCCCATGGAAACATTGAAGCAGAGGGTCAAGCCCCCAGGACCCCCCCCCCCCCCCCCCCCCCCCCATCTCTCAGGGTGTGGCATGACATAGTGGGCATTGACCAGAGAGAGACTAGGTCTGAATTGGCAACCTATTGCCTATATAGTGCACTACTTTTGGCCAGGGCCCATAGGATTTTGAGAATAGTGTGCAATTACAGACAGCCAGAGAGATAGGGGTTTTCAGAAGATAGCAGAAGCGCTTTTAGTGTTCATTGGTAGAACGTAGTGCCCGAGAAAAAGAGAATGGAAACTTGATGTAGTGTCACACTGAGTGTTTGTTGCAACTGCAAATGCTCAGACAATCTGATAGCCTTTGTTTAATACACACAATAGCCATGATTGAACTAGAAGGAATATGGAAGAGGAACGCTATCTGAAGCCGCACTCATTGTCAGAAAGGTGGAATATTTTAAAATGTTCATTTGAAATGCAGGCAGTCCAAGTCCAGTAGGCCGAGTTGAGTTGAACACTCACTCACTCTGTCTCTGTCCCAAATTGCACCTTTAAAAGTAATGTACTATTTGGGACATAACCCATTTCTCTCTCTCTGGTGACACACACACCATTGTTCCATTTCCAAATTAAACTGATTTCAAAATGAAGTTGTAAACAATATTTTTTTTTGTATGGGTGGGGGAAATCAGTGCACATGGAATATAGGGGATTATTGAAGCTTAAAGGAATAGTTCACCCAAATTACAAATGAGTTTCCTTACCCTGTAAGCAGTCTTTGGACAAGGTATGACAGCAAGCCATGCTTTGGTTTAGTTTCCTTGGCACCGTTTCCACATGCAAACATTTGAGCATTTGTGGCATGAATCCCATTGAAGTTATGGGACCGACATTATCATTTTTTATGCATCATGTCCAAATGGATGTCAGATTGATTTGAACATGATGCGCGACAAATGCTAATATCGGTCCCATGACTTGAATGGGATTTGTGCCACAAATGCTAAAATGTTTGCATGTGCCAGGGAAACTAAACCAAAGCATGTGCCTGTCATACCTTGTCCATAGACTGCTTACGGGGTAAGGAAACTAATTTGTAATTTGGGTGAACTATCCCTTTAACTGGTCAAGAAATACACCCATGCTAATGTAAAGCGTATGGGAGGGTCAGAATTCCAGTCGGGATCAGAACTGAGAATTTGCAGCCAGAATTTCAGATTCCTGAGACATGTTGAGCAGATCGTGGTCCTGGGGAAGAATAGCAACACACACACACACACACACACACACACACACACACACACACACACACACACACACACACACACACACACACACACACACACACACACACACACACACACACACACACACACACACACACACACACACAGAGAGGGAGAGAGATCCGCTCAACCGAGTCTCCTACACAAACACCACCACTAACAGCAGACCATTGAGACCGTAACAACTGGCTCTGTTCAATAGCACATTTTTACCATTCATACAATATAGAAATGTGTTTATATATATTTATATTCATAGACTGATGTGTCCCGTCTATTATCATCGCTACATTTTTTTTGTTCCTAAAACTGACAATTTTGGTCACACAGAAGGAATCTCTGCAGCACTTAAGACAGAAAACGACAGGAACTACAGCAAAAAAAATCGTCCTTGTTGTATCTGTGTCAAGAGGAATCATAATAACAATGACACCACCAGCTATTGGAAATAGTAGAGGAGGACTGAGGGTGAGCGCGATGGAATGGTGGCCAGAGAGCTTTAGAGAAGCACGACAAAGCACTAAATACAAAAACACAAGACGATTCATGACTAAAATACTCGGGGAAGGCTGGGTGTTAAAATAACAAAACGTATAAAATGTATTGAAATGGCATGACACTAAATGGATGCATCTACACTACATACTGCTGAAAACTACACACTGGGCTAAAGAGTGACTCCACCGGTTAGATATACAGATACAGGGGCAGGGCTGGGGAGAGAGAGGTGGGACAGGAGACGTTAGTTGCTACAGGAGAACAGAAGAGCGACACACACTCCTACGCCAGCATCAAGAGAGGAAGGGTAGCAGTTACTCCTAAGCCAATGATACATGGTCAGATACTTTTTTTAATCCTCCTAATACATTAGGATTGAGGGTATGGTGCGTAATCTGATTCTAGATCTGTGGTTATGGGCAAGGGGTACAGTCGTCCACTAATTCAGTGCCATGGGGAATAGATGGGTAGTACAGGAATAGTAGACAACATATCATGGGGTGGAATGGATTTTTTGTTTAGATTAAAAAGGGGAAAATACCCTTTAGATGCAGATGGTCTTTTTTGTACTTCACAGGATGTTTGCATTATTTATACATATACGCGTTTAATAATATAACAATTTTCAATATATAGATTTTTTTCATTTGTCAGCCAGCCCAGGGGGAAAAAAGACTGAAAGAAACGGTCCCATGTTATGGTCTTTCGCTCCCTCCCTTGTTCCAGCCTCTTCCCTGTTGCGCCCCTCTTTCCACCCGATTGTGAGGTGGCGGTTAGCAGCGTGTCTCGTAGATGCCGCTGCGGCCGATATAGCGCACCCATTTGATGACGTCGTGGTCACTGTAGTTCAGCTTGGGCTCGAACACCTTCAGGTAGCGCACCTTGAGTCCGGACGGCGCAAATGGCACCTGGGAGACCATAACAGAACCATAATTACACCTGGGAGAGAGTTCTGTATTGTTTTTTACTTAACTAGGCAAGTCAGTTAAGCACTAAAACTAATTTACAATGACGGCCTACACCGGCCAAACCCGGACAACACTGGGCGCCACCCTATGGGACCAATCACAGCGGGTTGTGATACAGCCTGGATTCGAACCAGGGTCTCTGTAGTGACGCCTCTAGCATGGAGATGCAGTGCCTTAGATGGCTGTGCCACTGGGGAGCCCATTTGACAGGCCAGAAACATTATCACACCTGGGTCATTCAACCATAGGAGTTGGTAATACAACACACACTGATCTGGAACCCAGCTACAGTAGAGGTGACTGTGTAAAGGAAATAAAAGACCTAATCACCTCAAAGTTCATGGAGATGGGAGGGCGCGCCCACTTCTTCTTGTCGTTGGTGGGCAGCAGCTCGATCTCGGCACTGATTTGAGACTCCTTCATCCCTGCCATACGCTTGATCCTGCAGACACACATAGCCACACACAGTTAAGACCATTCCACAGCACAAACACAGGCACGTGCACACGCGCGCACACACACACGCACACACTAGGGATGGGCACGGTTAATTGAATATCCGGATATCAAACCCTCATTCAAGGATTTTGCTTAATTTTGTACTATTTTCTACATTGTAGAATAACAGTGAAGACATCAAAACTATGAAATAACACACATGGAATCATGTAGTAACCAAAAAAGTGTTAACTTCTTATGGCTGGGGGCAGTATTGAGTAGCTTGGATGAATAAGGTGCCCAGAGTAAACTGCCTGCTACTCAGGCCTAGAAGCTAAGATATGCATATTATTAGTAGGTTTGGATAGAAAACACTCTGAAGTTTCTAAAACTGTTTGAATGATGTCTGTGAGTATAACAGAACTCATATGGCATGCAAAAACCTGAGAAGAAATCCAACCAGGAAGTGGGAAATCTGAGGTTTGTAGGTTTTCAAATCTTTGCTTATCCAATATACAGTGTCTATGGGGTCATATTGCACTTCCTAAGGCTTCCACTAGATGTCAACAGTCTTTAGCACCTTGTTTGAGGCTTCTACTGTAAACGGGGCGAGAATGAGAGCTGTTTCAACCAGACGTCTGGCAGAGTGCCATGAGCTCACTCAGGCGCGCGCCCATGAGAGTAGCTGCGTTCCTTTTCCTTTCTAAAGACAAAGGAATTCTCCGGTTGAAACATTATTGGAGATTTATGTTAAAAACATCCTAAAGATTGATTCTATACATCGTTTGACATGTTTCTACGAACTGTAATGGAATTTTTTTACTTTTTGTCTGGCCTACGCATCGTGAATTTGGATTTGTGTACTAAACGCGCGAACAAAAAGGAGGTATTTGGACATAAATTATGGACTTTATCGAACAAAACAAACATTTATTGTGGAACTGGGATTCCTGGGAGTGCATTCTGATGAAGATCAAAGGTAAGTGAATATTTATAATGCTATTTCTGACTTCTGTTGACTCCACAACATGGCGGGTATCTTTATGGCTTGTTTTGGTCTCTGAGCGCTGTACTCAGATTATAGCATGGTGTGCTTTTTTAGGTAAAGCTTTTTTGAAATCTGACACAGCGGTTGCATTAAGGAGAAGTTTATCTAAAGTTCCATGCATAACACTTGTATTTTTATCAATGTTTATTATGAGTATTTCTGTAAATTGATGTGGCTCTTTGCAAAATCACCGGATGTTTTAGAAGCAAAACATTACTGAACGTAACGCGCCAATGTAAACTGAGATTTTTGGATATGAACTTTATCGAACAAAACATACATGTATTGTGTAACATGAAGTCCTATGAGTGTCAACTGATGAAGATCATCAAAGGTTAGTGATTAATTTTATCTATATTTCTGCTTTTTGTGACTCCTCTCTTTGGCTGGGAAAATGGCTGTGTTTTTCTGTGACTAGGTACTAACCTAACATAATCAGATGGTGTGCTTTCGTCGTAAAGCCTTTTTGAAATCAGACTGTGTGGTGGGATTAACAACAAGTTTATCTTTAAAATGGTGTAAAATACTTGTATGTTTGAGAAATTTTAATTATGATATTTCTGTTGTTTGAATTTGGCGCCCTGCACTTTCACTGGCTGTTGTCATATCGATCCCGTTAACGGGATCTCAGCCGTAAGAAGTTAATAACTTCTTAAGGCTAGGGGACACTATTTTCATGTCCGGATGAAAAGTGTGCCCACAGTAAACTGCCTGCTACTCAGGCCCAGAAGCTAGGATATGCATATAATTGGTAGATTTGGATAGAAAACACTCTAACGTTTCTAAAACTGTTAAAATTATGTCTGGGAGTATAGCAGAACTTATTTGGCAGGTGAAACCCCGAGGACAAACCATCCAGGGGAAAACATTTTTGAGGTCACTGGTCTTTGGTCTTTTCAATTGGTTTTCTATGGGGAACTAGATTTATGAGGGACCTGGTTGCAGTTCTTATGGCTTCCACTAAATGTCAACAGTCTTTAGAAATTGGTTGATGTTTTTCCTTTGAGAAATGAAGAAGTAGCCCTTTCCTTTCTGGGTGTAGAGCCAAGTGGACTGTTTTGTTTGGTGCGCGTGACCTGAAACTCGCTCCACTTTCATTCTATCCGCTATTGAACACAGTTTATTCCGTCATACATTTTATCAATTATTTACGTTTTAAAATACCTAAAGTTGGATTAGGAAAGTTGTTTGAAATGTTTGGATCAAGTTTACAGGTAACTTATTAGATACTTTGTAGTCATGTTGTGCGAGTTGGAACCGGTGTTTTTTCTGAATCAAACGCGCCAAATAAATTGACATTTTGGGATATAACAACAGAATTTTTCGAACAAAAGGACCATTTGTGATGTTTAATGGACATATTGGAGTGCCAACAGAAGAAGATCTTCAAAGGTAAGGCATGAATTATATCGTTATTTCTGACTTTTGTGTCGCGCCTGGCGGGTTAAAATCTGATTTTCATGTGTTGGTATGCTGGGCGCTGTCCTCAGATAATCGCATGGTTTGCTTTCGCCGTAAAGCCTTTTTGAAATCTGACACGACGTCTGGATTAACAAGAAGTTAATCTTTAAACCGATGTATAACACTTGTATGATTTATGAATTATTATTATGAGTATTTCTGTTTTTGAATTTGGTGCGCTGCAATTTCACTGGGTGTTGTCAAATCAATCCCGTTAACGGTGAGGACAACAATGTGGTTAGTGAAGGCTGATGTTGCTGCTGAATTAGCATCCGTTTAAGCCAAGATCGAAGCCTGGCTTAGTTGATAAAAACAATAAGAGTTTGCAGCTCTGAGGGCCCTGGTTAGCAATCATCGATCCCTCGACCCCCTGCGTGTTGTGAATAAAGTCCCCAATTAACCAGTGGCGCAATTAACAACTTTTTTCGGTCAGTAGTTTATAGACGACTGTGAAGCGTACACATTTCTCAGGCTGGCACCTAACCTGTGTGGAGTTCATCAGGTACAAAACAGACTGAAACAGGGAGGGGTGGACTTGCTACCTGGACTTGTCCAATAAGAACCACTTATTTTCCAGTTTTTTCCCCCCGGTTGCGTAATGTTTTCCAATGTGAGCCCTAATAAACAGGGCCCTGGTACGGATAACCTGAGAACGACAGTGAGGAAAACTTACTTCCAGACGATGGCGTTCTCGCTGGCCTTGTACTTGGCCTTGCCCTTCATGCAGATCACCTGGACCCCGCTGGTGTTGAGAGGGGTGGGGATGCGCACCTGGGTAGTAAAAACATGGAAAAAGACATTCAGTTCAGTGGATCCATTCCCCATCTACAAACACTCATTCATTAGTTTATGGGTAAGACCAAGGGTACATCCGAAATGGCTATGTTGAGCACTACTACAAAAGTGTGTAATTTCAGGACTTTTACCTGACCATGATGACCACGACCTGGTCAGGTACTGTGTCCAAAGCTCTATGCTCACTTGGTACCCCTATATCCCTCTGTAGCCATACCTCAATCTTCTGAGCCAGAAGCGAGGGCTTGAAGTTGGACTTAATGACCACCTTGACTTCAAGCTTGGTGCGGCCCACCTCCCTGACAAGGGGGATGACACGGAAGGGTAGGATGATGTCCTTGGTGGTGCGGTACCTGTGGAGAAGAAGAGGCAAACACACACACACACACACACACAAAACAGACACGTAAAGACATAGCCTGTGTGTGAATGTGTGTGTGCATGTGTGTGTGCGTGTGTTTGTGTATCTGTATCACACAAGCTCGTTACCTCATGAGTTCACATTCTCCGTCCGGAGGAATGAAGCTGATGCTGCGCTCAGCGTCAAACTTACTGAGACGCACACACTGGTGGAATGTACAGTCGTCAATAGCTATGGATTGCTTACCGCCACCACCGCCACTAAGAGAGGGAAATAAAGGAGAGAGAGGGAGAAAGGGATGGAGCGAGAGAGGGAGATAAAGGAGAGAGAGGGATGGAGCGAGAGAGGGAGATAAAGGAGAGAGAGGGATGGAGCGAGAGAGGGAGAAAGGGATGGAGCGAGAGAGGGAGATAAAGGAGAGAGAGTAATGGAGCGAGAGAGGGAGATAAAGGAGAGAGAGGGAGAAAGGGATGGAGCGAGAGAGGGAGATAAAGGAGAGAGAGGGAGAAAGGGATGGATCGAGAGAGGGAGATAAAGGAGGGAGAGGGAGGGAGCAAGAGAGGGAGATAAAGGAGAGAGAGGGAGATAAAGGAGATAGAGAGGGGGAGATACAGGAGAGAGAGAGGGAGATAAAGGAGAGAGAGGGAGATAAAGGAGAGAGAGAGAGAGATAAAGGAGAGAGAGAGAGAGAGAGAGAGAGAGAGAGAGAGAGGGAGAAAGAGGGAGAGAGGGAGCGAGAGAGGGATTGAGAGGGAGATAAAGAAGAGAGAGAGGGAGAGCAGTAGCAAGGTGTTTAGAGGGGACAAGAGGGCCACACATAAACACACACACTGAAGGAGGGGAAACCAATCCTGATCATAATACACAGACATTAGATGACAGTGAGATTAACGATTAACAGAAATGTACGGAGAGTATGAATTTCAATGAAGAGCTGATGCACACTCTGAGCCCCAACATACTGAAATCCACACACACACAACGGATAGACAAAGCGGTAGAGGCATACCAGCCAGACACTAACTGCCTGGTCAGTCTGACTTTGTCATGTTGCGTTCAGAAGGATGCAACATTTGAATGATAGATTATGAACACTACATGTCCAGATCTACAAGTCAGAAAATCAGACACATAACATTGCTCTGTACTGAACGCAACCCCCGTGTAGACAAAACAATGGACAGACAAGACAGACACACACAGAGGCAGATTGAGGCAGACTGAGGATGGAGAGAGCAGTCTGACCCGAGTGAATGATGTACGCTACCTGCCCCCCAAATCACTGAGGTCCAGCACAGAGAGAGGGAGAAAATCAAAACACGAATCAAGAAGGGAAAAAACACAGCTTGACATTGACACTTAAAATCTTAGCACTATAAACATAACGGCAGGAAAGAAAAACGATGGAAAATGACGAACAAAGTAACAAGCCATGTGATGCAGTTGCAGCATGATGACTTAGTTACGATGGCTGCGTAAAAATATGGTCAAAAGTAGTGCACTTTATAGGGAATAGGGTGCAATTTGGAACACAAACTATGTATTCACCTCCCAATCAGTGTTTTGGACAAGAAGCATGTGAAAACACTTTAGAGAATGATTTAAAGTTTTCCATTTTACAGTTTTATCTTAGTCTTTTCAGCAGCAATTAGTGTCAGTGGCCCATTTCGCTTTGATCATTATGGGTACTTAAAAAAAATCAAGATGTTCAAGGCTTTACAAAACATTCAATGAGCATAAACAAACATCGCAGTACAAAAGTATTTTTAAAACCAAATGTACAGTACAGGAGCTTAACTCTAGCCTGGTCCCAGATCTGTTGTGTTCTTGCCAACTCCATTGATGTCATTGGCAAGCCAAACACTGTTTGGCATGACAATGAGTGCCAGAGTAGGCATGACGGCACAAACAGACTGGCACTCAGGCTAGCTTAATTCACGGTATAGCTGCAGGCACCAGCAAAGGGCCGTCAGTCAGCTTGCTCTAGAGTTTAGGCTATTTCCTATTGGCGAATCAAACAGCTTACTGGGGTGAGAGTTCTATGGAGCGTAGCTGTGAAAGCTCATTAAGCACCTCTGCCCCCTTGGAAATACAAGAGCTGTGCACAGCTTAATTGAATCAGATCAAGTGCCTTTCTATTCTACAGATTATTCTAATCTATATTCTAATCTACTTCTATATGTATATTTCTGGGCCACTGTTTTTGTTGTGATATCTTGTTTGATACTCTCGGACAGTGACATCTGCAAAAATCATTGACTGAGAACACATCATTTACAGCAACGACCTGGGGAATAGTTACAGGGAAGAGGAGGGGGGATTAATGGAGCCAATTGGAAACTGGGGCTGATTAGGTGGCAATGATGGTATGAGAGCCAGATTGGGAATTTAGCCAGGACACTGGAGTTAACACCCCTACGATAAGTGCCATGGGATATTTAGCGACCACAGAGAGTCAGAACACCCGTTTAACATCCCATGCAAAAGACAGCACCCTACACAGGGCAATGTCCCCAATCACTGCCCTGGGGCATTGGGATGTATATATTTTTAGACCAGAGGAAAGAGTGCCCCCTTCTGGCCATCCAACACCACTTCCAGCAGCATCTTGTCTCCCATCCAGGGACCGACCCTGCTTAGCTTCAGGAGCAAGCCAGCAGTGGGATGCAGGGTGGTACGAACATAAACATCCAAAGTCGGAGACACCCGTTGCCCCCTCACCTCTTGCCCGCCGCCTCCTCGGTGGCGCCCCCTTTGCCCTGTTTGTCGATGACGATCTTGTCGTTCATTCCAAATTTGCACTCCGGCATGCCGCTCAGGTAGCTCTTCATCACCACGCGGCCCGAGACGTGGGCGCTCAGCACCTGGCCTGATTGGAGAAGAGGGAGAGAGGGCGAGGTTACCACGGAGCAACACGGAAGGCAGGTAACTGGTTCAGGAGAGCTGTCAGGGAGTGTTTTATGAGGTAGTGATACACTTATGTAGAGGTATAGAACAATTTATAGTAGAAGAGAAGCTTTCTCAAACATTAAAACAGGCGGGTGGCGGCCTCTAGTGGCCACATCGGCACTACACCACACTGCTAAATATGCATACATAGTCATATATACAGTTGCGGCCAAATATATTGACACCCTTACACTTTTCTTAAATAATTCCCAATTGCAATTGGCCTCCCGAGTGGCGCAGCGGTCTAAGGCACTGCATCGCAGGGTTGGGCCGTCACTACAGCCTGGGGTTCGGTCATCAGTTGAACGGTGTTTCCCTCCGACACATTGGTGCAGCTGGCTTCCGTGTTAAGTGAGCGGGTGTTAAGAAGGGCGGCTTGGCAGATGTTTTCGGAGGACGAATGACTCGACCTTTGCCTCTCCCGAGACCGTTGGGGAGTTACAACGATGAGACAAGATCGTAATCACGAAATTGGGGGAAAAAGGGTGTTAAAATTGAATTTACAAACAAAAGAATTAACCAGATCAAAAGTTGTAATTGGAGAGAAAAAAATGGTTTCCACACCCTGTTATTGGATTTTTAACATTGCAGAACCAATTTAATTTTTGTAAACTTAAAAAGGTGCTACGCTGGATTTTTGTTGGTGTCACTGGACCAACAAAAGGATGGGGCCCTTCACAAAAGCATACTATAGTCCTTCTCTAGATTAAGAACTCTGGGGATTAAAGTATCTAAGGAATGGATCCAGTATATCTCTCTGGAAACTTTGTCAACATCGCCACCCCGTTTGTTTTTACTGTCCCCTCTCTTTGAAATGGAAGGCCACTGGGCTGTTGGGGTCAGCACGTCAAATGGCACTTCGGTGCTCACACATTCTAGTGTCAAATCAAATTGTATTAGTCACATGCGCCGAATACAACAGTAAAATGCTAACTTACGAGCCCCTAACCAACAGTGCAGTTTCAAGTAATTAAAGCAGCAGTAAAAATTAACAATATTTAGAGGGGGGTGCCAGTACAGAGTCAATGTGCGGGGGCACCGGTTAGTTGAAGTAGTATGTACATGTAGGTAGTTATTAAAGTGATGACAACAGAGTGGCAGTGGTGTGGAGAGGAGAGGGGGGGGCAATGCAAATAGTCTGGGTAGCCATTTGATTAGATGTTCAGGAGTCTTATGGCTTGGGGGTAGAAGCTGTTTAGAAGCCTCTTGGACCTAGACTTGTTCTCTCTGCTTGACGTGCGGTAGCAGAGAGAACAGTCTATGACTAGGGTGGCTGGAGTCTTTGACAATGTTTAGGGCCTTCCTCTGACACCGCCTGGTATAGAGGTCCTGGATGGCAGGAAGCTTGGCCCCAGTGATGTACTGGGCCGTTCGCACTACCCTCTGTAGAGCCTTGCGGTCGGGGGCCGAGCAGTTGCTATACCAGACAGTGATGCAACCAGTCAGGATGCTCGCGATGGTGCAGCTGTCGAACCTTATGAGGATCTGAGGACCCATGCCAAATCTTTTCAGTCTCCTGAGGGGGAATAGGTTTTGTCGTGCCTGCTTCATGACTGTCTTGGTGTGCTTGGACCATGATAGTTTGTTGGTGATGTGGACACCAAGGAACTTGAAGCTCTCAACCTGCTCCACTGCAACCATGTAGATGAGAATGGGGGCGTGCTCGGTCCTCTTTTTCCTGTAGTCCACAATCCTCTCCTTTGTCTTGATCACATTGAGGGAGAGGTTGTTGTCCTGGCACCACACGGCCAGGTCTCTGACCTCCTCCTTGTAGGCTGTATTGTTGTTGTCGGTGATCAGGCCTACCACTAATGTGTCATCGTCAAATTTAATCATGGTGTTGTAGTCGTGCCTGGCCGTGCAGTCATGAGTGAACAGGGAGTACAGGAGGGGGCTGAACACGCACCCCTGAGGGGCCCCTGTGTTGAGGGTCATCGTGGCGGATGTGTTGTTACCTACCCTTACCACCTGGGGGCGGCCCGTCAGGAAGTCCAGGATCCAGTTGCAGAGGGAGGTGTTTAGTCCCAGGGTCCTTAGCTTATTGATGAGCTTTGAGGGCACTATGGTGTTGAACGCTGAGCTGTAGTCAATGAATAACATGCTCACATAGGTGTTCCTTTTGTCCACGTGGGAAAGGGCAGTGTGGAGTGCAATAGAGATTGCATCATCTGTGGATCTGTTGGTGTCATGGCCGTCAAAGGAAGTGGACCAAAGCGCAGCGTGGTGAGCGTACATTTTCTTTTTATTATAAAATGTCGCCAACAAAACAAGAAACAAATAAACAACCGTGAAGCTTACAGGGCTAAGTGCCACTAACAAAGTTAACTTCCCACCCTGAAAGGAGGGGAAAGGGCTACCTAAGTATGGTTCCCAATCAGAGACAACGATAGACAGCTGTCCCTGATTGAGAACCATACCCGGCCAAAACATAGAACTAAAGAAACATAGAAAATAAAACATAGACTGCCCACCCCAAATCACACCCTGACCAAACCAAATAGAGACATAAAAAGGCTCTCTAAGGTCAGGGCGTGACAGTTGGGGCGGTATGCAAATTGGAGTGGGTCTAGGGTTTCTGGGATGATAGTATTGATGTGAGCCATGACCAGCCTTTCAAAGCACTTCATGGCTACAGACGTAAGTGCTACAAGACGGTAGTCATTTAGGCAGGTTACCTTAGTGTTCTTGGGCACAGGCACTATAGTGATCTGCTTAAAACATGTTGGTATTACAGACTCGGACAGGGAGAGCTTGAAAATGTCAGTGAAGTCACTTGCTAGTTGGTCAGCGCATGCTCGCAGTACACGTCCTGGTAATCCGTCTGGCCCTGCGGCCTTGTGAATGTTGACCTGTCTAAAGGTCTTACTCACATCGGCTGCGGAGAGCGTGATCACACAGTCGCCCGGAACAGCTGGTGCTCTCATGCATGTTTCAGTGTTATTTGCCTTGAAGCGAGTATTGAAGTAGTTTAGCTCGTCTGGTAGGCTCGTGTCACTGGGCAGCTCTCGGCTGTGCTTCCCTTTCTGGTGTGTAATGTTTTGCAAGCCCTGCCATATTCGATGAGCGTCAGAGCTGGTGTGTGTAACTCCCTTGAAGTTTCTCCTATGTAAAATAAGCTGCACGGGCAGCGAATCCCATAGATCCCATCGCGATAATTACAATTGATGGTACTTTTGATTTTTATGTCTCGACCCGATCTGGGGTGTGAGAAACTTTTCATATGTTTTGTGTACTGGCACACTTGTAGTTGCCGGGGGGAGGCTGGTCTTGTTTGCGCCTTGGCTGATGTCGGATCGGACAACACTGTCTTTAATATTTTTAGCTCTACGGTAGGCAGCCGCAGGAGACTGCTGAAATGTATTACCTAGAGCCGAGTCTGAGCGTAGAATATGCCAACTGCTTTTAATGATGCCTAGTAGTTCTGGACTTTGTGGGCTGTAGGTAGTGACCAGTTGGATAGGAGGTCTGGCTCTAGGGCTCGTGGGCTTTCTCAGTAGTTGTACTCTAAGAACATCCATGAGTTAAAGCACATTCAACAGAAGAAAGATTCAGAGCAAAGGGCTACAATCAGACATGGTTAAATCAAGCTGAAAGTAAACTCATGGATGTTCCTAGAGCACAACTTCCTACAGCACTTGACAAACATCGAAGGTCCCTTTGTTGGTCCAGTGACAACCCCCCTATTTGTACTACTTGTTTACACATGGAGGGAGCTTACTAGCTCACTAACTGTTGTCCAAACCAGCTGTTAGACTTCTTTGCCTACGTTGTTGATGTTTACTGCTGTTGTCCCTAGTTTTGCTTAGCCCTGTTGTTTATTTTTCAATACCCACCATATTCAACATATATTACATAGTAGTGCTTATATGTCAATTACACCTACTGCAGTTGACAAAAAGCTTGTCCGGTTTTCCAATTGTGGTTTACTGGTTTCACTTCTGTATTTTATCACTAGGTGGAGACATTGACCACAGCACAGCACACTCTGAGCACTAACCTGCAGTGTCTACCACACTGTGTCCCATTAGCATCACCAGCGGAGGAGTTTTCTCCCTAATTCTCCTCCCCATGCCCTATATGAACTTATCGAAACGTCAAACTTTTAAACTTGTCTAATAAAACGAGGTATTTTTAATGGCGAGCGAGCCTTCTCCCGCCCACCCAATGACGTCTACACATTTGTAGGTTGCACCTCTTCTCACGTCGGTTGAGCACCTTCTTTCCATAATATACTGAACCAAAAATAGAAACGTAACATGTAACAATTTCAAAGATTTTACTGAGTTACAGTGTAAACAGATTTCTGCACAAAAATGTAGAGAAATAAGCTTTTTGTGCATTTGGAACATTTCTGGGATCTTTTATTTCAGCTCATGAAACATGGGACATGATGTTGCGTTTATATTTTTGTTCAGTATAAATCTGCAGGAATGATTTGCTGTGATATTGGCCTATTGATTTCTCCCGCCGTCTGACTTTCTGGCTGTGTTATCTAGTGGAAATCGCTCTGTCGGATAAGTAATACTGTGAAACACTATCATTCCATTATTACTGCAGATATATTGTGGACATTTTCTGAAACTACAATGCAAAAATTATATACAGTACCAGTCAAAAGTTTGTACACACCTACTCATTCAAGGGTTTTTCTTTATTTTTACTATTTTCAACATTGTAGAATAATAGTGAAGACATCAAAACTATAAAATAACACACATGGAATCATGTAGTAACCAAAAAAGAGTTAAACAAAAATAGTGTAAAATCAAAATATATTTAATATTTTAGCTTCCTCAAAGTGGCTACCCATTGCCTTGATGACAGCTTGCACAATCTTGGCATTCTCTCAACCAGCTTCATGGGGAATGATTTTCCAACAATCTTGAAGGAGTTCCCACATATGCTGAGCAGTTGTTGGCTGCTTTTCCTTCACTCTGCGGTCCAACTCATCCCAAACCATCTCAATTGGGTTGAGGTCATGTGATTGTGGAGGTCAGGTCATTTGATGCAGCACTCCATCACTCTCCTTCTTGGTCAAATAGCCCTTACACAGCCTGGAGTGTGTCTTGAATTCTAAATAAATCACTGACAGTGTCACCAGCAAAGCACCCCCACACATCACACCTCCTCCTCCATGCTTCACGGTGGGAACCACACATGTGGAGATCATCCGTTCACCTACTCTGTGTCTCACAAAGACACGGCGGTTGGAACCAAATATCTCAAATTTGGACTCATCAGACCAAAGGACAGATTTCCACTGGTCTAATGTCCATTGCTCATGTTTCTTGGCCCAAGCAAGTCTCTTCTTCTTATTGGTGTCCTTTAGTAGTGGTTTCTTTGCAGCAATTCAACCATGAAGGCCTGATTCACGCAGTCTCCTCTGAACAGTTGATGTTGAGATGTGTGTTACTTGAACTCTGTGAAGCATTTATTTGGGCTGTAATTTCTGAGGCTAGTAACTCTAATGAACTTATCCTCTGCAGCAGAGGTAACTCTGGGTCTTTCTTTGCTGTGGCGGTCCTCATGACAACCAGTTTCATCATAGCACTTCATGGTTTGGCGACTGCACTTAAAGAAACTTGATAGATCATTGGAGATCACTGACCTTGTCTAGTCTAGGTGACTGTATAGTGTGTAAATACAGTGAGCTCCAAAAGTATTGGGACAGTGACACATTTTTTGTTATTTTGGCTCTGCACTTTAGCACTTTGAATTTGAAACGATACAATGACTATGAGGTTAAAGTGCAGACAGTCATTTTCATCCATATTGGGTGAACCATTTAGAAATTACAGCCCTTTTTGTACATATCCCCCATTTGAGGGAACCAAAAGTATTGGGACAAATTCACTTATATGTGTATTAAAGTAAGCAAAAATTTAGTATTTGGTCCCATATTCCTAATATTCAATAATTACATCAACCTAGTGACTCTACAACTTGTTGCATTTGCTGTTTGTTTTGGTTGCGTTTCAGATTATTTTATGCCAAATGTAAATGAAAGTTAAATAATGTATTTTGTCATTTCAGAGTCCCTTTTATTGTAAATGAGAATAGAATACTTTTCTAAACACTTCTACATTAATGCGGATGCTACCATGTTTACAGATAGTGAATAATGATGAGTGAGAAAGTGAGACGCACAATTATCACCCCCCCCCACAAAAAAAATGCTAACCTACCATGCTATTCTAATGGTGAGAGGTTAGCATGTCTTAGTGGTATGATACTTTCTCATTCATTCAGGACTATCCGTAATCATGGCAGCATCCACATTAATGTAGAAGTGTTTAGAAACAGATTCTATTCTTATTTACAATACATTTACCATAAAATTCTATTGGGCACAAAATAATCTGAAACAACCAAAACAAACAGAAAATGCATCAAACAAGTTTGTAGTCACAAACTTGAAACTTTTGACCTCTTTAATACACATAAGTGAATTTGTCCCAATACTTTCAGTCCCTTTAAATTGGGTGGACTATGTAAAAAAGTATATATATAATTTAAAGGGTTTACCCGATATGGATTAAAATACCCTCCAATTAAAGCTGACAGTCAGCACTTCAACCAGTCTGTCGTTGTACCATTTCATATCCAAAGCGCTGGGGTACAGAGCCAAAAAAAAAAAAAAGTGTGTCACTGTCCCAATACTTTTGGAGATCACTGTATTGTATGTATTTTCCAATTGTATTGAATTTGAAGTGCCTTTGAAGTGCCCAATGCACAGCCAGTCTTGCCCAAACTGTCCATTCTTGTTGCCCACATGATAACGAGGACCATAATGGAAATAAGTCAATAGACTTCATTGTTTTTTTTTATTCTCTATAATTTTTCATGTAATTAGTGTTGTCCTCACATGAATGAGTCACCTCTATATGCATTTTAAACATGTCCAATAAAATGTATTAACTCAAGGCCCAAGACCCGAGTCTAGTATACGTTTGTCTTTGTTGATTTGTTTCAGTACAGCAGCGTTACAATGTCCTTGCTGCAAAACAAACTCGACACACATCGGTATTACCTTGTGGAGACATCAGCAGGTTGACGCTCTCCAGCACATCCAGGAAGAGCTCGTTGCGACGGTACTTGATGCCCTCGCGACGCCAACCGATCTGCCCAGTCACCTGACTGGTGATCTGAGACTGCTCCTCCTTGGACTGGTGGACAGAGATAGGGGGAAAATGAGGGATGGGACAGAGATAGAAAAAGGAAAGGGACAGAGAGGGGAGAGAAACAAGTGGTTGACATAGAGGAGATAAAGGAAAAATACAATGAGGAGAGGGAGAAAAGGACAGGGAGGAGAGCAGGAGGAAAAGGATAGAGAGGAGTAGAGAAAAAAAGGTTGACAGAAAGAGGATACAGGAAAAGGACAAGAAGGAGGAAAGAGAAGAGGGATGGACAGAAAGAGAAGAAAGTAAAAGGACAGTGAGGGAAAAAAGAAGGATGGACAGAGATAGGGGAGAGAGAGAGAGGCACGAACAGTAGGAGAGAGAGAAAAAGAGAATGCCAGATTGTTATGCCTGAAACATTTTCACAAGGATAATTTGTAATGATAACTCAATATGTAAAGTTGGACTTAGCAATATGTTGGTGACATATACACTGCTCAAAAAAATAAAGGGAACACTTAAACAACACAATGTAACTCCCAAGTCAATCACACTTCTGTGAAATCAAACTGTCCACTTAGGAAGCAACACTGATTGACAATAAATTTCACATGCTGTTGTGCAAATGGAATAGACAACAGGTGGAAATTATAGGCAATTAGCAAGACACCCCCAATAAAGGAGTGGTTCTGCAGGTGGTGACCACAGACCACTTCTCAGTTCCTATGCTTCCTGGCTGATGTTTTGGTCACTTTTGAATGCTGGCGGTGCTTTCACTCTAGTGGTAGCATGAGACGGAGTCTACAACCCACACAAGTGGTTCAGGTAGTGCAGCTCATCCAGGATGGCACATCAATGCGAGCTGTGGCAAGAAGGTTTGCTGTGTCTGTCAGCGTAGTGTCCAGAGCATGGAGGCGCTACCAGGAGACAGGCCAGTACATCAGGAGACGTGGAGGAGGCCGTAGGAGGGCAACAACCCAGCAGCAGGACCGATACCTCCGCCTTTGTGCAAGGAGGAGCAGGAGGAGCACTGCCAGAGCCCTGCAAAATGACCTCCAGCAGGCCACAAAAGTGCATGTGTCTGCTCAAACGGTCAGAAACAGACTCCATGAGGGTGGTATGAGGGCCCGACGTCCACAGGTGGGGGTTGTGCTTACAGCCCAACACCGTGCAGGACGTTTGGCATTTGCCAGAGAACACCAAGATTGGCAAATTCGCCACTGGCGCCCTGTGCTTTTCATAGATGAAAGCAGGTTCACACTGAGCACGTGACAGACGTGACAGAGTCTGGAGACGCCGTGGAGAACGTTCTGCTGCCTGCAACATCCTCCAGCATGACCGGTTTGGCGGTGGGTCAGTCATGGTGTTGGGTGGCATTTCTTTGGGGGGCCGCACAGCCCTCCATGTGCTCGCCAGAGGTAGCCTGACTGCCATTAGGTACCGAGATGAGATTCTCAGACCCCTTGTGAGACCATATGCTGGTGCGGTTGGCCCTGGTTTCCTCCTAATGCAAGACAATGCTAGACCTCATGTGGCTGGAGTGTGTCAGCAGTTCCTGCAAGAGGAAGGCATTGATGCTATGGACTGGCCCGCCCGTTCCCCAGACCTGAATCCAATTGAGCACATCTGGGACATCATGTCTCGCTCCATCCACCAACGCCACGTTGCACCACAGACTGTCCAGGAGTTGGCGGATGCTTTAGTCCAGGTCTGGGAGGAGATCCCTCAGGAGACCATCCGCCACCTCATCAGGAGCATGCCCAGGCGTTGTAGGGAGGTCATACAGGCACGTGGAGGCCACACACACTACTGAGCCTCATTTTGACTTGTTTTAAGGACATTACATCAAAGTTGGATCAGCCATTAGTGTGGTTTTCCACTTTAATTTTGAGTGTGACTCCAAATCCAGACCTCCATGGGTTGATAAATTTGATTTCCATTGATAATTTTTGTGTGATTTTGTTGTCAGCACATTCAACTATGTAAAGAAAAAAGTATTTAATAAGAATATTTCATTCACTAGGATGTTATTTTAGTGTTCCCTTTATTTTTTTGAGCAGTGTATATCAACACTAATATCCCAGAAACCCTAGACCCACTCCAATTTGCATACCGCCCCAACAGATCCACAGATGATGCTATCCCTATTGCACTCCACACTGCCCTTTCTTACCTGGACAAAAGGAACACCTATGTAACACCTAGCGGTGGCTAGAGTGTTGGGCCAGTAACTGAAAGGTTGCTGGATCGAATCCCTGAGCTGACAACGTACAAATATGTTGTTCTGCACCTGAACAAGGCAGTTAACCCACTGTTCCCTGGTACGCCGTCATTATAAATAAGAATTTGTTCTTAACTGACTTGCCTAGTTAAATAAATAAAAAATGTAAATGTGAGAATGCTATCCAACAGCTCAGCATTCAACACCATAGTGCCCTCAAAGCTCATCACCAAGCTAAGGACGCTGGGACTAAACACCTCCCTCTGGATGCTGATCCTCAACACAGGGGTCCCTCAGGGGTGCGTGCTCAGTCTCCTCCTGTACTCCCTGTTTACTCATGACTCCAACGCCATCATTAAGTTTGCCGATGACACAACAGTCAGTGTGCGGGGGCACCGACAACGACAAGACAGCCTATAGGGAGGAGGTCAGAGACCTGGCCGTGTGGTGCCAGGACAACAACCTCTCCCTCAACGTGATCAAGACAAAGGAGATGATTGTGGACTACCGAAAAAGGAGGACCGAGCACGCCCCCATTCTCATTGACGGGGCTGTAGTGGAGCAGGTTGAGAGCATCACTGCCTGGTATGGCAATTGTCAAAAACTCCAGCCACCCTAGTCATAGACTGTTCTATCTGCTACCGCACGGCAAGCGGTACCAGTGTCTAGGTTCAAGAGGCTTCTAAACAGCTTCTACCCCCAAGCCATAAGACTCCTGAACATCTAATCAAATGGCTAACCACACTATTTGCATTGCCCCCCCCCCCCCCCCCCTTTTACGCTGCTGCTACTATTATTATGTATACATAGTCACTTTTAATAACTCTACCTACATGTACATATTACCTCAATTACCACGACTAACCGGTGCCCCTGCACACTGACTCTGTACCAGTACCCCCTGTATATAGCCTCGCTATTGTTATTTTACTGCTGTTCTTTAATTATTTGTTACTTTTATTTATCTTTTTTTTGTATTTTTCTGAAAACTGCATTGTTGGTTAAAACTTCTTCAGGCTAGGGTCAATTTTTCTCAATTTCCACCTGACTAACGTGCCCAAAGTAAACTGCCTGTTACTCAGGCCCTGAAGCCAGGATATGCATATAATTGGTACCATTGGAAAGAAAACACTTTGAAGTTTGTAGAAATGTTAAAATAATGTAGGAGACTATAACACAATAGATATGGTAGGAGAAAATCCAAAGAAAAAATGACTTTTTTCTTTTTTTTGAGAGCCCATGCTCTTACAATGGAAAGTACAGGGAAATAATGAAATCTACCTCCCAGGATGCAATTCCCATGACTTCCACTGGGTGTCAGTAATCTTTGTTCAAGGTTTCAGGCTTGTTTCTTCCAAAACGAGTAAGAATAATGAGTTTTAGTACAAGGACACCTACTTGGAAATTTGTGTGTGCGAGCGCCATGAAGACAACGCGCACCTGCTAAAATCGGATTCCTATTGAACATAATTCTTTCCGTATTATAGTTTGATTACATTTTAGGGTATCTGAGGAGTTAATAGAAACGTATTTTAACTTGTTGAAACAAAGTTTAGGGGTAGATTTTCGGATTCTTATCTTGGCATGTTGAACGAGTGGATTACTCAAATCAATGGTGCCAACTAAACAGACCTTTTGGGATAAAAATAAGGATTTTATCTAACAAAACGACACTACATGTTATAGCTGGGACCCTTTAGATGACAAATCAGAGGAAAATTTTGAAAAAGTAAGTGAATATTTAATCGCTATTTGTGAATTTATGAAACCTGTGCCGGTGGAAAAACAATCGCATGGCATGCTTTGCTGTAAAGCCTACTGTAAATTGGACAGTGCAGTTAGATTAACAAGAATTTAAGCTTTCAACCGATATAAAACACTTGTATGTACTTAAATGTTTAATATTCATAATTTTTATGATTATTTATTTGAATTGCACGCTCTCCAGTTTCACCGGACCCCTATCCCAGAGAGGTTTTAATAAGGGCTTGTAAGTAAGCATTTCACTGTAAGGTTGTATTCGGCGCATGTGACAAATAGCATTTGATTTGATATCCGTAAGGAGACAGTCACCAAGCTGTGCAAGATGTAAAACAGTTGAGTCTGCCTTTAAACAACCAATCAAAAGTGAGAGTACTCATATGGTGCTGGAGAATGACATGACCAGGCGATAAAATGGCAGCCACGGAGCACATCAAAAGAGAGAGAGAGAGAGAGAGAGAGAGAGAAGAAAGAGAGCGAGAGAAGAAAGAGAGCGAGAGAGCAAGCGAGAGAGAGAAAAAGACATTACACAAGTCTACAACCAATTAAACAATATCATCAGCTCTGACTGGAGCCATCCCTCATGCCCAACATCAACAGCTGAAAAGGTATACTACTGTGTGATTACCACGCAGTCCAAACTGGATATGAGAGATATCTTTAAAAAATTGTCATAGTTCCCACCTGGCTCTTGATGCCCGTTTGAGTGATGAAGGTCTTCAGTGCGCCAGTCTCCGAGTTCTGAGGGTAGCCAAAGTCCAGGATCTCTACAACGGACAAGGGGACCGTGAGACCACACACTTCTGCTATGAGCTCACCAGATGGGCTCACAAAGAAACACCATCTTGTTTTATGTAACCGTTATTTGACCAGGTAAATTCAGAGACTGTATTGAACATGAGCGACGATCTGGGAAAGGGTTGCAGGGGAGGAGAGGGTTGTTTCGAACAATTCGGCTGAGCCCAAATACTCGACAGGTTGATTGTTTGGTAGTTGGGCTGTTGGTCGACCAAGATTATTTTAGTCGAGCAGTAACAAACAAATACAGTACCAGTCAAAAGTTTGGACACACCTACTCATTCAAGGGTTTTTCTTTATTTTTACTATTTTCTACATTGTAGAATAATAGCGAAGACATCAAAACTATGAAACAACACATATGGAATCATGTAGTAACCAAAAAAGTGTGAAACAAATCAAATAAATATTTTATATTTGAGATTCTTCAAAGTAGCCACCCTTTGCCTTGATGACAGCTTTGCTCTGATCCATTGGAAATGTCATTAACAGGCCTACCTGATTACTTCTTATCAGTGCTTGACTTGGACTGAAATAGGTTCCGGTACTCATTTTGGGTGCTGGTACTGTTATACACTGCTCAAAAAAATAAAGGGAACACTTAAACAACACAATGTAACTCCAAGTCAATCACACTTCTGTGAAACCAAACTGTCCACTTAGGAAGCAACACTGATTGACAATAAATTTCACATGCTGTTGTGCAAATGGAATAGACAAAAGGTGGAAATTATAGGCAATTAGCAAGACACCCCCAAAAAAGGAGTGATTCTGCAGGTGGTGACCACAGACCACTTCTCAGTTCCTATGCTTCCTGGCTGATGTTTTGGTCACTTTTGAATGCTGGCGGTGCTCTCACTCTAGTGGTAGAATGAGACGGAGTCTACAACCCACACAAGTGGCTCAGGTAGTGCAGTTCATCCAGGATGGCACATCAATGCGAGCTGTGGCAAAAAGGTTTGCTGTGTCTGTCAGCGTAGTGTCCAGAACATGGAGGCGCTACCAGGAGACAGGCCAGTACATCAGGAGACGTGGAGGAGGCCGTAGGAGGGCAACAACCCAGCAGCAGGACCGCTACCTCCGCCTTTGTGCAAGGAGGTGCACTGCCAGAGCCCTGCAAAATGACCTCCAGCAGGCCACAAATGTGCATGTGTCAGCATATGGTCTCACAAGGGGTCTGAGGATCTCATCTCGGTACCTAATGGCAGTCAGGCTACCTCTGGCGAGCACATGGAGGGCTGTGCGGCCCCACAAAGAAATGCCACCCCACACCATGACTGACCCATCACCAAACCGGTCATGCTGGATGATGTTGCAGGCAGCAGAACGTTCTCCACGGCGTCTCCAGACTCTGTCACGTCTGTCACATGTGCTCATGTGCTCAGTGTGAACCTGCTTTCATCTGTGAAGAGCACAGGGCGCCAGTGGCGAATTTGCCAATCTTGGTGTTCTCTGGCAAATGCCAAACGTCCTGCACGGTGTTGGGCTGTAAGCACAACCCCCACCTGTGGACGTCGGGCCCTCATACCACCCTCATGGAGTCTGTTTATGACCGTTTGAGCAGACACATGCACATTTGTGGCCTGCTGGAGGTCATTTTGCAGGGCGCTGGCAGTGCTCCTCCTTGCACAAAGGCGGAGGTAGCGGTCCTGCTGCTGGGTTGTTGCCCTCCTACGGCCTCCTCCACGTCTCCTGATGTACTGGCCTGTCTCCTGGTAGCGCCTCCATGCTCTGGACACTACGCTGACAGACACAGCAAACCTTTTTGCCACAGCTCGCATTGATGCGCCATCCTGGATGAACTGCACTACCTGAGCCACTTGTGTGGGTTGTAGACTCCGTCTCATGCTACCACTAGAGTGAGAGCACCGCCAGCATTCAAAAGTGACCAAAACATCAGCCAGGAAGCATAGGAACTGAGAAGTGGTCTGTGGTCACCACCTGCAGAATCACTCCTTTTTTGGGGGTGTCTTGCTAATTGCCTATAATTTCCACCTTTTGTCTATTCCATTTGCACAACAGCATGTGAAATTTATTGTCAATCAGTGTTGCTTCCTAAGTGGACAGTTTGATTTCACAGAAGTGTGATTGACTTGGAGTTACATTGTGTTGTTTAAGTGTTCCCTTTATTTTTTTGAGCAGTGTATTTAGGTGCAGGAGCTCCACAATACTTTTGAGCAAATATTCTATAAGAGGAACAGGAGCTCAATCAGTGGAACATTTGAGGTGCCGGTACTCAGCTCCGGTGAGCTAATGCCCAAGTCAAGCACTGCTTCTTATCCCTTGCGCAAATAGCCTAAAGCTGTGTCTGTGCGCTGAAAACTCTGAGGACCCAGAATATTTTATATAATGTTGCAAGTTCGCTAGTGAAGCCTGACCCAAGTTAATAGTTTATACAATGTTTCAAGTTGGTTGCAGACAGGCCATGTGTAGCCAATGTGATTTATAGGATATTTATTTTTATCAGAATATTTTCTACCTACAGGCTGAAATGTTTTTATTTGTTGGCTTTATGTAGGCTATTTTTACATAGTTGGCAATGGCAATATTTGTATCATTTTCATTTAGATTTGGATAGAATTTTGATTAACATGAAAATTATTTTGAGATATGAAGACATTATTATAAATTAAATGAAACTGAAAATGTGCATATGAAAACTATAACTAGCACGCAGATCGGTAGAAATTGTCAAATAAATTGGCATTACACATGAGAAAGGTTTCCGAGTAGGTTGCCATGTAGTCTATTTACTAGCAACTTCAGGAGAGTAACGGCAGAATCTGTGAAAGCCAGCAGGAGCGGGAGAAGAATAGTTGGGTCAGGTTTTTCTCTTCTGCTTATCTAGATATCTGGCGCCCTATTGAGGCATTTGTCTTATTTCATCAAATCGTAAGCTTAAAGAATCAGACAAGCTCACTGCATACAGTTGATTTTCCTAAAACACATAGGGTGTGTCTATATATGGAAAAACACACGTTTACATTTTTTTAAGATCGATTGGTTGAAAGAACAGACTACTTTTTCGGTGGACCAAGATTTTTTTTTTGTCGGGGACAGCCCTAGAACAGTTACCCTCTTTCATAAACACATAGCCGTCTTCCCCAAACATCATCACATCATAGGTCAGAAGAAAGTGGTACTTGTATGTTTTCAAAACATGTTCTGCATATCGCTCTTCACCTGAAGAAAACCAACGTGTCCTGGCTGGTTTAGAGGTAAGGCCGCAGCATCTGGCACACGTCTACTGCGTGGGCATAGGTTATAATCTGGCCTACTGGCCTCCATCTTTCCCCACTATCATCCTATCTCACTATCTGTTCAATGAAAAAAAAATCGGAAAATCCCTTAAAAAGAAATGTTTTGAAAGCAATCATATTAATTTCACCAATTTCTTGAGTGGATATTAGCAAGTCTGCACGCAATGTCTGTCACCGTCACACGTAGACATCTGCCGGCGCTATATTTTTTTTAGGTTTAGATTTTCTCACTTAAAAGTCACAAAAGTCTAAACCTAAAAAAACGACAGCACAGCAGAAAGGCTGACTGTGGCACAAGAGAACCACTTCAGCATGTGGCATGGCGGTCGTGTGGAATTCCTGTAAAGTTTGTTAGGTGGTTGTAAACAGAGGGGGGAAATGACACGCCGCAATTGAGCGCACACACACACACACATACACTAGGGATGGGCACAGTTATTCAAACATCAGAACCTATTTAGTATTCGATTACTTGTGAGAGTATTCAAAAGTTGCAAGCTGGCTAACTTAGCTGGCTAGTGTAGCTAGCTTCTTAACATCGATTTGATGCAGTGAAGACAGGCACTACCAGATGAGATGATAGATAATCGCAGTAATACTTTTGTCTAACTTGGCGCAAGCTGGTGTGGCTACTTCCTCTTTTGTTCTTCCTCCATATCACACACAGGCCCCTGCTCCTCTTCCGAACCTCCCCCACCCTTCTGTTAAAACAACAAGCAGAGTGCACTGGCTCTTTCCTGAGAGCGCGAGCAAGCCCCCATTGAAGTGAAAAAAATATATATAATATTTAAAACATGTATTTCGACTATCCAGAAATCCCTAACAGAGACACACACACACACACACACAGAGTAGCAACAATAGACGACTGATACATCAGCTCTACTCTTTCAAGACGACTCTTTCCAGAGGGAAAAAGAGCCAGGGGGAAAAAAGAGTGATAGCCACAAAGAGCGGCAACAGAAAAGGCTTCCTTTACCGTCCAGCAGCTCGTAGATCAGCACAAAGTTGTTCTTGATGTTCTCCTCGCTGATCTTGCCGAAGTAGGCCGTCATGACGTCGCACATCTTAAAGATCAGATCAAATCAGATAGTTAACTTCAGAAAATGTGACCGCTCCGGCCAATACATACAACGCCAATACATGTACCTTGTAGAGGAACTCGAACACCATGGCGGCGTTGACATTCTGCTTGGTGACCGCCGCCAGCCAGATGTTGGAGCGCTTGACGTGGAAGAAGCTGGTGCGGGCGATGTTGGTGACCGGCGAGCGCACCTGCTGCCGCGCGTGGATCACGTTCACGCGGAACGCATCCACCGCGTTGCGCCTGGATACACAAATACAGAAAAGAAAAGGAGGGGGTCGTTAGAGACGTTCGAAAGCTAGACCGTGAGCGGCAAGCACACACACGGAAGAGGAACAGAGAGTGTTTAGAGGCATTTCACTGTATTAAGCAAGTAAAGATATGAGATAATTGAAAGTCAAAGAGGGGGAGAGTGAAAGAGGAAAAATAGAAGACCATGAGATATACAGAAGAAAGGAAACGGCAAGCTTACACCTGGAGAAAAAGAAAACAGGCTTTAATAGGGAGTTGTCAATGCAGCTTGCATGCCGGCAAGACACTTCAGTCAGGAGATAATCAGTTGCCAAGCAAGCACATCATCTTACCTATTCCTACAGTATCCAATGGATAAGATGATGGACAAGGAGAGAAATGGCACCAGCAAAAAGGGTGGACAGAAACACAAAAGACAAGGAGGAGGAGGAGCAGAAGAGGGAAAAGGAGGTGGAGAATGAAGATGGGGATAGAGACATCAGGGCAGAGGGTTAGAGAGACACACGAATGGCGGGCGCACCAGGGTTTCCATTAGCTGGCAACTGCCGGCTTTTGGCCGATAAAAATAAATACAATTGTCGCCGGCATCCCAATTTCGTGCTTCAGCACCATTCTCTCACTCCTTGTGCGCAAAATAAAAATACGAAAAAAATATGCCTATAGCCTGGAATGTCCTCCGTGTGGACAAATTTTTTAATTGTAGTGGACAAAGATGAGATGAATGTTGATACGGCCAAATGCAGGCTACTGTGCAATGTGGCCGATCAGTGGTCACCAACCGGTCGCTCTCCAAGGCATTCCTAGTCAATCACCATACATTTCTGTAAAAAAAAAAAACGATAAACCTTGCATTCCTATTTTTTCTTTTTTTATCTCGCACTGTTGGCGGTAGGTGCATCCGATTTAGCTGCACTGTGCGCGGCAGGCCCAGAGAGCAAATCACTATAGAAATAATGTGGTGCGACTTGAGTTTCACCAAGTCACCAGATGGTCCCTTTCCGGTCAGTATCAGCGGAGGAAAGGGAGAGCGGAGGGATGTTGAGAGGCGCCACCTCAGTCTGCTGCTCTCTCCCTCCACTGAGACTGACCATCAGATGCAGGCTCCATCAGCCCAGTAAAATAAAAAATAAATGAATTATTAAAATGTATGCTCACTCAGCTGTGCCTGACAAGTAATACAACAACTGATCTATTACCAGTGGGATCATATAGCCATGCAATGGCAGGGCAATTCAAGCAAAGCCGATATAAGTGTTTTGGGCCTATATCCTACTGAACACACCTAGGGCTGGGCGATATATAGAATTAATTTGATTAATTCAAATGTATGTTTTTGCGCACTATTCCAAATGCCTGTATTGCGAGAATCAAGGTTTTGGAATTTTTTCGTTTTTATGAACGTTTATGTCTGCTTGTTCTCGTGTTGTATTTTTGGTCCCGTCCCTTTCACTCCTCTGTGCTGTGTGCACCAGGTACGGCAGATAGACTAGCGGTTAAGAGCGTTGGGCCAGTAACTAAAAGGTCACTTGTTCAAATCCCCGAGCCGGCAAGATGGGAAAACCTGCCGTTCTGCCATTGAGCAAGGCAGTTGCTAACAACAACCCCCTGCACCTCTCTGATTCAGAGGTTGGGTTAAATGCGGAAGACACATTTCGGTTGAATGCATTCAGTTGCGCAACTGACTAGGTATCCAGAGATCTGTATATAATGAAGAGATGCACATCTCTGCACTAACAATGGGAGTCGTTGTCAGAAAGACTGACCGGGAAGGGCGGGAAGGCAGGCTTTAGGTCCCCAAAAAAACATTGGCCTTATTTTGGACAGATTTTAACGTGAGTGAAACCTCTTGCTTCGCCTCTTCCGCTATGGTTTACACACACCAAGTCCCTCCGCTTGCCTCTCATGCCAACAAAGTTGAGAGATCAAGGGTTTTATTTGAGGTTTGGTCGAACAGAATCGGTCATATGGACACCAAAACACATTGAGACATTATTTTACTGTAATAGAGGACAAGTTATTTTCTAACTATACCTTTTTTATGTCTCAACTACTCAAATTGAGCACAGAGGAGACACTACTGAAACGAGAGTATCAATGAACATTGATTGTGGAAAATTTGCACAGTTTGCAAACCACGGAATTGAGCTGGTATTTTAGCCAAAAACTGTTAAACTAGCTGTGTAGTCTATGTTTTATAAATGTGCAATAAGCATAAAACACAATTATATAAGAAATTGTCAAATCGTTCTCATTCTGAGAAATAAGGTAGGCCACTTGATTTCAACATCTGAAGGAAGTGGACAGGCTAACATGCTTTTCAAACAGTCGAAGACAGACAGTAGGGTGTGTTCATAACAATTCAACTGGTCAACTTTGTTAGCTAGCAAATAGATCCAAGTTGGCTAACCTTGAAATATAAAGATTAGCTGGCTAATCATTAGCACGCGGGCTTGATGAGACCTGTGTTCATTTTCTATTGCATGCTACAAGAAGTTGTGTGCAATGTGCATTATGCATGGTTCTAGTTAAATTTGTAACAAAAAATGGCTATTTATTATTATTATTGCAACAACAACAAAAAGCAGGTAAAACTATTTTGATAAAATAAATTATTAAATTATTGGGTCTTATGGTTGTGGAAGGCTTATATTTAGCCTAGGTATAACTTCACACGCCCTGAATTCATTAGATGCTGACTGTTTGAAATGCAGTGTATTTTACCTTTAATTTTGACTGACCGGCTCGATTTGACATATGTAGCTACATTTGAAATTGCGTTCTTTACATTGGATAAAAGTAGAAACTCAGAGCTAGAAAATGGTATATCATACACTACAGTTGAGGAACAATGGGAAAAGAATTCTGCTTTGAAAGTTGATAATCTTATGTTTTAGTACACCTACTGGAGAGCTCTTCTTTGTCTACACCCATTCAGCATCGTTCACATCCTCTTAAGGTTTAGCCCCAACCATCTCTTTAAGGATTCACATGTGAGGCCATGTACTAAACAACCAAAGATTTCAAGACTAAAGGCTGGTTTATACTACAGGTGTGTTCGTAAATTTAATTTAGAGTGCCAGTGTGCCTCTGGGCGTTCGTAAACTCCGAGCGTTCTGACCCAACAACAGCAGTCAGGCATCCAAGCTAACTGGCTAACGTTGGCTAACTTGCTAGCTACTTCCAGACACAAATGAGAGAACAGCTCACTGAACATTACTCACCCTAGCAGAGCTGGTTAGGCTGTTTTTATGTTATCCAGAATGTTGGTGACTGCAACTGTACTGCTGGGAACAATTTAATTACGCTTTTTTGCCAACGTTTACACCAGCCATATTCAACGGGTATTGAGGGTTCGTAAAATCGTCATTTATTCTGTGCTCTGGCACACTCAGACGAGAGTGCTCTGAAATCGAAGTAGATAGTCTGAACAAATTTACCAGCTACGTCTATTGACAGTTGTCGCAGTGACATCATGAATATTCGATTGAAATGGTTACTTGCATAGTGGAGTCTTTTGTTTAGACATGTAGCTAGCTAGCTAAACAATGAACCATAATCCCAACTCATAATGTTACTAACCTGCATGAGCCTGCAGGTAGCTAACCAACCAGGTCCAATGTTAGCTAGCTTACATTAGGCTATAACTAGCAATGCAAATGGCTTTGAGATACAAATAATATTACTACACAGATCATACACGTAACGTTAGCTAGCGAGCCAGCCAGCTAACGTTAGCTAGCTAGCTAACGGTACTCTTTAACTTGAAATGAAAATTACATTCTGACAAAATTAGAAACATGTAACATCTGAAAATGTAGCGTGCTAGACTATCTTACATGGATCGACGCTTCTCCCTCTCTGTCACGAATGCCACGGTTGCCCTTAGTTTGAAGATGTAATCCGGAGACAGGTGTTTCATACAATAGCCTGCTGTGTTCTCTTTTCGACTCCATCTGCATATTTGCAATCAAACGCCAGAATTTTCTCCATCTCCTTAGCTATCATACTCTAATTCCCCTGATTTCAAAACTCGGTCCTCCAGAAAGTGGAGAGCAACACTTATGTAGTTCTACTACTTGATCTTTTACCTACACATACTGACCCATGTTATAGCATGCTACATGGCAGACCAATCTGAACTCATCTCATGTCCAGCTCACTCATTAAAATGCATGTTGGTGTCGTAGCATGCCGCCGGCATATATCTAACTCTCTGGGTCTAGGCTTAAGCTTCTCTTCATATATATATATTTTTTAATTAATATTGTACAGTGGACGCCGAAGCCTATAGGCTTATGCATGCAATGCCCGGATGCATTCAGTGCTCAAATCTCCGACAGCTGAACCGTGAGGTGGATAATTATTGTTTTAGGTAATTAAAAACTAATAAAACTAAAGGCTGTACCACATCCGGCCGTGATTGGGAGTCCCATAGGGCGGCGCACAATTGCCTAGCATCGTCCGGGTTTGGCTGGGGTAGGCCGTCATTGTAAATAAGAATTTCTTCTTAACTGACTTGCCTAGTTAAATAAAGATTACACCATTTTGAAATTATATTGAAAAAATATATGTATATGATCAAACTGGTAATAGATCATTTGTTGTATATCTTCTGAGACCCAGCTAAGTGAGCATAATATTTTTTTATTTTTTTTACTGGACTGATGGTCTGCATCTGATGGTCAGTCTGAGGGGAAGGAAGGAGCAGCGGTGTCGCTGCCTCTCACCCGACTCACCGTCCCTCCGCTCTCCCTCCCTCCGCAGAGAAAAGGGAACACCATCTTTCAGCTGATGGTGAAACTCAAGTCACACTGCATTATTTCTGCCTCATGCACCAATTCATGTTGTTACTCCTATGAGTAGAGAAAGTGAAATATTCCTTGACATTAAAAAAAGACAAGCCGTTAATGAAAAAAGTCTCGACAGTGCTGAATACCAACGTAAACAAGAACAGCAGCCCTTTGCTGTATTCGTTGAGTCTCTCTAGTCATGGTTTTAAACATTCAACATGCGCAATACCAAGCGTCGGCATTGGACTCTGAAGACATGCAAACGCGTTCTCTGGAGTGAAGAATCACGCTTCACCACCTGGCAGTCCGACAGACGAATCTGGGTTAGGCGGATGCCAGGAAAACAGTACCTGCCCGAATGCATAGTGCCAACTGTAAAGTTTGGTGGAGGAGAAATAATGGTCTGGGGCTGTTTTTCATGGTTTGGTCTCGGCCCCTTAGTTCCAGTGAAGGGAAATGTTAACGCTACAGCATACAATGACATTCTGGAGGATTCCGTGCTTTCAACTTTGTGGAAACAGTTTGGGAAAGGCCCTTTCCTGTTTCAGCATGACAATCCCCCCGTGCACAAAACGAGGTCCATTAAGAAATGGTTTGTCGAGATTAGTGTGGAAGAACTTGACTGGCTTGCACAGAGCCCTGACCTCAACTCCATCGAACACCTTTGGGAGGAATTGGAATGCCGACTGCAAGCCAGGCCTAATCGCCCAACATCAGTGCCCAACCTCACTAATACTCTTGTGGCTGAATGGAAGCAAGTCCCCGCAGCAATGTTCCAACATCTAATGGAAAGCCTTCTCAGAAGAGTGGAGGCTGTTATAGTAGCAAATTAATATTAATGAACATGAGTTTTGAATGAGGTGTATGATGAGCAGGTGTCCACATACTTTTGGTTATGTAGTGTATTTTCCTTTATTATTTTCCCATAACAATACCACCCCTCCCCTATTGGAGTAAACTGATGGACAACACCACTTAGGCTTCTACTTCCAGCTTATACATATCAAATGATTGATTGACTATGACTTTTCAGATCACCCAGTAGTGCTATTTGCAGAGTTAACTCAGGGTAAATGTGGCAATCCTTCAGCCATTCTTGAACCTGCGACCAAAACAAATGATCTAATGATTCTGAATCAGGTGCTGTTCATAAACCATGTGCCCTGAAAATCTCTTCCCAACTATTTTGCAATCTGTATGGCACATCTGTCAAACTGGTATACTTTTTTATTTATCACAATTATCTTTAACCAATTTTGGTCTTTAATGCAGGGCCGACAGTTCCTTACGTTCTCCTCCTTCCACTTGCCTCTTCCATTTTTGCTGTAATGCTGCAATTAGTTTGTTGTAATTTTGGGTAGAGCAGACATTTCCATATATTTTAATTAGCTGCATGTGTGACAACTTCACCAGTCCTATTCATGATATAATTTACAAAAATGAAACCTACAAAGTATATATATATTTTTTTTTCATCAATTAGTACATTTTAACTGGGATTAAAACCAACTTTCTATGGCTTGTTTTAAAAATAATGATATTTTTTGAGATGACTTCATTTCAAATAACCGAAAGTTAGAGTTTGTAATCTGAAAAAAGGGAAAAAGGCCATTCTTGAACACGGGGTGAGCCTTTCTTACTAAACTACTAGAAAACCAGTTCGTATTTCAGTATAACTTTTGTATGACTGAAGCCTTTAGTGAGAGGTCGAATGCTTTAATATTTAATAATTTCTGCCCTCCGAATTCATATTCATTATATAAATAGGCCCGTAAAATTTTGTCTGGCTTGCCATTCCAAATAAAATTGTATATTTTTTGCTCATATAATTTAAGAAACAAGTTGTGAGGCAGGGCCATAAACAAATACAGTAAGTAAACTGGGATATGACTAAAGAGTTAATAAAGGCGATCTTTCCACAAATGGACAGGTATTTTCCTGTCAATGGTAGCAAGATCTTGTCTATTTTTGCTAACTTTCTATTAACATGTATTGTAGTGAGATCATTTCTTTCCTTCAGGATATGAAGACCGATTATGTCCACTTCACCGTCAAACCATTGTCTTAGTAAACTACACATTGATTTATTTTTACCCATCTACCAATAGGTCCCCCTCTTTGCGAGGCATTGGAAAACCTCCCTGGTCTTTGTGGTTGAAAATCACTGCTAGACTGAGGGACCTTACATATGTGTGGGTTACATTCAATGTTATGTTAAACAGTATTATTAAATCCATGCAAACTTATTATGTGACTTGATAAGGACATTTTAACTCCTGAACGTATTTAGGCTTGCCATAACAAAGGAGTTGAATACTTATTGACAAGACATTTCAGCTTTTCATTTTTATTAATTTGTACAAATTTCTAAAAACATAATTTCACTTTGACATTATGGGGTATTGTGTGTAGTGACACAAAATGACACAATCAGTGACACTAAATCTAAATGTAATTCATTTTAAATTCACGCTGTAACTAATTTCTGAAGTCACTGTATGCATTAATTAATCAATTATACAAATCATACAATCAATTTGAATATGTTTTGACCAATCAAACTACTAAAATAACAATGGTGATAGGGTAAATCTATTGATAAACTGGGTAAATCAAGATGTTGCCTAGGTCTATTCACAATACAGGTAAATGCTTATTATTCAATAGGAGTGTGTGCATGCATTGAGTTATTGAGGTTGTATTAGACGGTTTCATGGGGCTACAGATGAGAAATATTCACTGCCATTAAGGACTTATTTTACTGTCAACTGCTAGGAGAACATATTATTTTATTGTACTGATCAAAAACATTTGCATAGAAGAAGCAATCTCTTTTATAAAAGTGTGCACGGTCTCGAACAAAGTAAAGACGTCATTCGCAAGGCAGAATGTGGTTATGGAATCTAGTAGAAATCCGACGGAGGCGAGGGAGACAATGAAATGAATGAGTTTTTGGTGGCAAGGGAGACTAAGTTAATTTATAAAGTTTTTGATGACAAATAGCTTTGAAATCAGTATTTTTTGGGTACTAGGATAGTGAATTCAGATGTAAGCTAACAAGGAAAGTAAGCCCACAATTAATGCAGAAAGCTACTGTTATAATCTGTATGGACATTGTTTTGCGAACAGTAATTAACAGTCTCAACATTTCTACATGTTTTGCATTATTCAAGTGTTTGTGCAACATTAGTGGGGAGCTAACAATGCCGCCCAGACAACCTCGCAATGAATGACTAAGTGGAGCATGCACTTTGCTCTTCACGCTATAAAGGGGATGCGCTGATCGACAGAATTGATCCTCTCAATCACGTGAGACATTTGACAGAAGTACAGAACGTAACAAAAATGTTAGTACCGAACCGTTTCATTTTTTTAATGGAAAAATGACTGAAGTTTCGGTATACCATGCAACACTACTCTGTGGACTCACCCTATGTCATCACGGTAGACGCGGGAGATCAGCACCTCCCCCTTGTGGTTGTAGATGAACAATCCTCCAATCATGATGGCAGCCTCTCAGTCATAACAGGCCACGAGGAGTGACTGCATGGGGGAGAGAGAGAGTAGGGAAGTGATCAGCAGTCTGCACAACAATAAAAAATCAGAGGGGGAAAAAGTCTTCTTGGGTCAGGAGGAATTCAGAAAGAAATCATATATCTGCCTGAAGAGGCAGAGAGAGACTACTACATCCATCTCTAGATACTACTAGGCAGGAAAGGAGTAGTTTAACAAAAGTACATGATCCACAACAAGAAAAGCCCTGGATTAACTAATCCTCTTCCTTCCCACTCCTCAGGAAGACAAATTAAATAGGCCTAGACCAGATTACTGCTCCTATAGCTAACACAAAGAAAACAGGAGGGGAATCAAGGTGTTCATTAGGCCCCAAAATGAAGAAAGCAGGATGGGTCCTACCTAAACCCCCAATAAGAAAATACGCGCTCTAATGAACACGACTCTAGAGGAGCGATGTCATCTAGGCTAATTTGTTAATGGATGAAAAACATGTCTACCCTTTCATTCGACTTTCAGGTGCCATAGGAAGCACATTTCCAATTCATGCCATGATTGAACTGAATTCGGCTCAGATTGAAGGACCCACCCCACCCCCTTCACCTCTCTACCTCTCAGTCTATTCAGAAGGACACATCCAAAAGCTTACAGAGAACTCATTTGACCCTTATATCTATTCAAACATCATGAAGCCAGACGGATAGAGTTGACATATGCAAGTCAGCGCAATAGCCTAGTGTGTGTGAATGTGTGTGTGTTCCACAAGATCTGACCTTATGTCTCTCTCACTCCAAGGTCAGTGTGACCGGTTCAATGTCTGCCGATTAAGTACCGCTACGTGTGGTCGTAGGCTATGACAAAGTTCTAGCAGTGTCAGATCCCGGTGACTAACCAATAGGAACATGGCCGGCACAGAGTATGCACACAATAATATGTTTATTGTGAATAGTCAGATGAATATAAAGGTTTGATTTAAACGCTTAGCCTACATGCTGTGCAAGAAGAACGATGTCCCTAATAATGTTGTTTACACGACACACCTGAAATTGACATTGACATTCTACCATGTTATTTGGGGGAAGCCTATCTGATTCTGAGTTCAGGCATAACGTTTGTTTATATGTGAAAACTATTTCTAAGATGCATACTTGGTAACATCGCGTGTGATGTGATAATCATAAAAGCCTGAATCTGACATACAGTCTGCAAAGACCTTAAGATGACAACCAGGGTGGGCCGTCCGCTTCTGCTCCCTAAAGAAGGGCAACAATAATAGTGAAACAGTTGGCACGTGGAAAGCCAGACAAGCACAGTCAAACAGATAAGTTTGCGTAAAGAGCTGGTACACACAGTTGAAATCGGAAGTTTACATACACTTAGTTTGGAGTCATTAAAACTCGTTTTTCAACCACTCCACAAATGTCTTGTAAACAAACTATAGTTTTGGCAAGTTGGTTAGGACATCTACTTTGTGCTTGACACAAGTAATTTTTCCAACAATTGTTTACAGACAGATTATTTCACTTATAATTCACTGTATCACAATTCCAGTGGGTCAGAAGTTTACATACACTAAGTTGACTGTGCCTTTAAAGAGCTTGTAAAATTCCAGAAAATTTAAGTTAGGCTAAATGACATAATTTGAGTTAATTGGTGGTCTACCTGTGGATGTATTTCAAGGCCTACCTTCAAACTCAGTGCCTCTTTGCTTGACACCATGGGAAAATCAAAAGAAATCAGCCAAGACTTCAGAAAAATATTTGCACATCTCCACAAGTCTGGTTCATCCTTGGGAGCAATTTCCAAACGCCTGAAGGAACTACGTTCATCTGTACAAACAATAGTACGCAGTAAGAACACCATGGGACCACGCAGCCATCATACCGCTCAGGAAGGAGACGCGTTCTGTCTCCTGGAGATGAACGTATTTTGGTGCGAAAAGTGCAAATCAATCCCAGAACAACAGCAAAGGACCTTGTGAAGATGCTGGAGGAAACAGATACAAAAGTATCTATATCCCCAGTAAAACGAGTCCTATATCGACATAACCTGAAAGGCCACTCATTATTGAAAAAGCCACTGCTCCAAAACCGCCATAAAAAAGCCAGACTACGGTTTGCAACTGCACATGGGGACAAAGATCGTACTTTTTGGAGATATGTCCTCTGGTCTGAGGAAACAAAAATAAAACTGTTTGGCCTTAATGACCATCGTTATGTTTGGAGGAAAAAGGGGGAGGCTTGCAAGCCGAGGAACACCATCCCAACCGTGAAGCACGGGTGTGGCAGCATCATGTTGTAGGGGTGCTTTGCCGCAGGAGGGACTGGTGCACTTCACAAAATAGATGGCATCATGAGGTAGGAAAAGTATGTGTATATATTGAAGCAACATCTCAAGACATCAGTCAGGAAGTTGAAGCTTGTCGTAAATGGGTCTTCCAAATGGACAATAACCCCAAGCATACTTCCAAAGTTGTGGCAAAATGGCTTAAGGACAACAAAGTCAAGGTATTGGAGTGGCCATCACAAATCCCTGACCTCAATCCTATAGATTGTGGGCAGAACTGATAAAGTGTGTGCGAGCAAGTAGGCCTACAAACCTGACTCAGTTACACCAGCTCTGTCAGGAGGAATGGGCCAAAATTCCCCCCAACTTATTGTGTGAAGCTTGTGGAAGGCTACCCGAAACGTTTGACCCAAGTTAAACAATTTAAAGGCAATGCTACCAAATACTAATTGAGTGTATGTAAACTTCTGACCCACTGGGAATGTGATGAAATAAATAAACGCTGAAATAAATCATTCTCTCTACAATTATTCTGACATTTCACATTCTTAAAATAAAGTGGTGATCCTAACTGACCTAAGACAGGGCATTTTTATTAGGATTAAATGTCAGGAATTGTCAAAAACTGAGTTTAAATGTATTTGGCTAAGGTGTATGTAAACTTCCAACATCAACTGTATGTATGTGTGTGACTGGTATGACATTATGTACAGTATGTCACGCTGCTTGCTTAGAGTATCACTTACGCTCAATTCGGCTCGAACACAGGACGTCTGCCTCGCAAACACACATGACTGCCCACCTGAAGCTTCTAACCCAGCTGTGCCACCGAAAAACTAGCTATTCATCAGCACAAGTGGGGACACTTTAGGCTGAGTTTCACCGATCCCTCACATAAAGTGAGTTAACTAAGATATTGTAAATAAGGAAACACCAACAAGTTTAATGTATACTGATCGAAAACATGAACGACTTTACGGAGTTACAGTTTATAAGGAAATCAGTCAATTTAAATAAATGTATATATTCCTCAAGGTAGCAGTATTTCAGGGAACACATTTAGTTGGGGGCGAATTTAATTTTTGTCTGGATACAATTCTGGATAGATCCTCAACTAAAACAACCTCAATGACTAAATCAGCCAAATGCAGTCTATCATTTATGAAAGACTTACATTTGAAAGACATATGGAGACAGCTCCACCCATAAAATAGGGATTACTTATTCTACTCCTGCCCGCATAACTCTCTTACCCAGATTGATTATTTTCTCCTATCAGCACAGGTAACCCATAGAGTTCTAGAAACTGAGTATTTATCCAGAACTATCTCAGATAATTCTCCCCTCACACTTTCTGTTTGGATGCCAGATGGAGTTCAAGGGACTTATAGATGGTGCCTAAATCCAACTCTTTTGAAACAGACAGAATTTTGTCAATTTATCAGATACCAAATTAAGTTTCTGTGAAACAAACTGTCCGTCCTCTCCCGATAGTTTTGTACTCTGGGATACATTAAAGGCCTTTCTTAGGGGTCAAATCATTTCTTATACCAAAGGTCTTAAAAATGCACTACTGAGTTGAATGAATTAGAGAATTAAATCCTATTATTACAAAAAGAACACCAACAATCTGGCTCTAAAGAAACATACCGCTCGTTGGTGAATAAAAAACTAAAATATAATACCCTAACTACTTACAAAACTGAAAAGACTATTCTTAGAACTAGGCAAAGATAGTATGAATTGGGGAACTTGACACACAAAGTCTTGGCCTTTGCAGATAAAAGCTGAGGAGAATTCGAGAACCATCAACTCTATTGAAACACAGAACGGTCAAGTGTCTCACAACCCGGAAGAGATTAATGATTCATTTAAACAATACTATTCTAAGTTATACACTTCTGGTGGAACAGAACCAGCAATGATAGACACATTTCTGACAACTATTGAACTACCACTCCTCACACAGGAAGACCAAAAAGAACTAGATCGCCCCTTTACAAAAACAGAAATCGAAAAGGCAATTTCCTCTCTACAATCCAGCAAATCACCAGGAGACGATGGCTTTCCCCCAGAGTTTTATAAGGAGTTTAAGGATTTGCTTATTCCTCTCTTGATGGATGTTCTAAATTTAGCTGCTGAGACGCAGAGTCTACCGGACTCCTTTTCCACGGCTATTATAACAGTTACAATGTTCTTCCTATAGGCCGATCTCGCTCCTCAATGCCGACAATAAATTGATTTCTAAGGTGATGGCTAATAGATTAGGACAATATTTTCCAAACCTGATTAACACCGATCGAACAGGCTTTATACAGAAAATATCCTCCACCAATAATTTGCGCAGGTTATTCAACGTAATTCACATGGCCAGTGTGAGGAGAGATCCTAGTATAGCAGTATCTCTAGATGCTGAAAAGGCCTTTGATAGGCTGGAGTGGCCATACCTATTCAACTTTAACCTTGGTCCTTCATTTGTCAACTGGGTTAAAACGTTATACTATAAACCGCAAGCCAAGATCACAACTAATGGCATGATGTCAGCCACATTCCCACTCTTTAGAGGTAGTAGACAGGGCTGTTCACTTTCCCCACTCCTTTTTGTGCTAGCCACAGAACCCCTGGCGGAGGCCATAAGAACAAATCCTGGCATAAAGGGTTTTCTGGTGGGCCAAATAACGCATAAGATCTCATTGTTCGCAGACAACATTATTTTGTTCCTCTCTGACCCGACCGGATCTCTCTCAAAACTACAGACGCGTTTGGGTACATACAGCTCTATATCAGGTTACAAAGTCAACATGGACAAAAGTGTAATACTTCCACTGACTCGCTTTGACTATAGCATCTGTGAACGAACGGGTCCGTTCAGATGGTCGCCACAGGGGTTCAAATATCTAGGAATCACAGTTGATAATGACTTAACTACTCTGTCTTGGTTCAGAAAGTGGTGAATGACTTGAATAGATGGATAGATCTGCCTCTCACATTATTTGGGAGAATTAGCTGTATTAAGATGAACGTTCTGCCTAAGATGATGTACCTATTTTTATCTTTACGAATAACCCTAACCGAGAGTTTCTTTAAGTCCTTTAACAAGACCATAAGACAATTTGTACGGAACCGTAAAACGCCAAGGGTGAGCCTGGACAAATTAACGTGGGATTATAGTCTAGGAGGTCTCTGCCTACCAAATTTCAAGATGTATTACTGGGCAGCGCAAATAATATTAATTTCATTCGTATTTGAAACTCAACCAGCCCCTTCTTGGACTCAGATGGAAATCTTTGCTCTTAATGAAGAGGTTGGGAGTAATATTATCTACATGTGGAACCCCAAGACTATATCAACAAAAACAAGCAATACCTGTACCATCCATTTAGTAAGATCTTGGTATGAAATTCGTAAGTTATTTGGTCTGAAACAAAACTTGTCACCCAAAACACCCCTGTGGCAAAACAGACTCCTGCCAATGATCTTGGATAGGAACATTTTTCAACAGTGGCATGAGAAGGGAATAACACATTTAGAACATTGTTATATAGATGGGGTACTTATGTCATTTGAGCAACTAAAAGAAAAATACCAGTTATCCAATTATCATTTATTTTGGTATTTACAGTTAAACCTTTCTCAGATGCACTTTTGGAGATATGACTTTACCAAACCTATCAAGTATTGAACAACTACTCCATGATAACAATGACACATATAGATTTATATCCAGTGTACTCATTGCTAATGCAACAATGCCCAAAACCAGATGTAAATAAGTCGAGAGGACGATGGGAGTCCGATTTGAATACTACAATTGATGAGGGTCTATGGTCGGACCTATGCCAAGATAGCGTGTCAGCGACCATCAACTCTAGATTAGAGGTCGACCATGGCCGGGTCGATTAATTAGGGCTGATTTTCACGTTTTCATAACAATCGGTAATCGGCATTTTTGGATGCCGATTATGGCCGATTACGTTGCAATCCACGAGGAGACTGCGTGGCAGGCTGACCACCTGTTACACGAGTGCAGCAAGGAGCCAAGGTAAGTTGCTAGCTAGCATTAAACGTATCATATAAAAAACAATCAATCTTAATATCTTCAACCATGTGTAGGGATTATGTTACTAGTTTAACTAGCTTGTCCTGCGTTTCATATAATCAATGGGGTGCCTGTTAATTTATCATCGAATCACAGCCTACTTCACCAAACGGGTGATGATTTAACAAAAGCGCATTCGTGTCAGGGTCTAAGCAGCAGTTTGGGCCGCCTGGCTCGTTGCAAACTGTGTGAAGACCATTTGTTGCTAACAAAGACAGTAATTAATTTGCCAGAATTTTACATAATTATGACATAACATTGAAGGTTGTGCAATGTTACAGCAATAGTTGCCACCCGTTCGATAAAATACGGAACGGTTCCGTATTTCACTGAAAGAATAAACGTTTTGTTTTCGAAATGATAGTTTCCGGATATGACCATATTAATGACCTAAGGCTCGTATTTCTGTGTGTTTATTATATTATAATTAAGTCTATGATTTGATATTTGATAGAACAGTCTGACTGAGCGGTGGTAGGCAGCAGGCTCGTAAGCATTCATTCAAACAGCACTTTCCTGCGTTTGCCAGCAGCTCTTCGCAATGCTTGAAGCACAGCGCTGTTTATGACTCCAAGCCTATCAACTCCCGAGATTAGGCTGGCAATACTATAGTGCCTATAAGAACATAGTCAAAGGTGTATATGAAATACAAATGGTATAGAGAGAAATAGTCCTATAATTCCTATAATAACTACAACCTAAACTTCTTAACTGGGAATATTGAAGACTCATGTTAAAAGGAACCACCAGCTTTCATATGTTCTCATGTTCTGAGCAAGGAACTTAAACGTTAGTTTTTTTACATGGCATATATTTCACTTTTACTTTCTTCTCCAACACTGTGTTTTTGCATTATTTTAACCAAATTGAACATGTTTCATTATTTATTTGAGACTAAATTGATTTTATTTATGGATAAAATTAAGTTAAAATAAAAGAATTCATTCAGTATTGTTGTAATTGTCATTATTACAAATATATATATAAAAATCGGGCCGATTAATCGGTATTGGCTTTTTTTGTTCTCCAATAATCGGTATCGGTGTTGAAAAATCATAATCGGTCGACCTCTACTCTAGATATATACTTATACATTACAACTTCCTCCACCAACTCTATCTGACAGCTCAGAGGTTCGATAGATATAACCCAGAAATATCAGAAATGTGTTTTAGATGTGGAACAACAGAAGGCACATTTTTGCATTCTACTTGGCAGTGTACTAAATTACAAGCCTTCTGGCATGATGTTTGTGACATCATGCCAGAAGGGACCAGAAGGGACCTCCCTTCTCCCTTTATTATGGAGGTCCCTTGCCACTTGACCCTGAAATATGCCTTCTGGGTAACTTCACAAATGTGAATTTGAAGAATAACTTCAAAATCAAATTTACAGAAAATCGCCCTTGCCACTGCAAGAAAATGCGTTGCATTGACATGGAAATCGGATTCCCCTCTCCCAATTACAAGATGGCTCTCTGAAATAAATAAGTGTGTTCCTATGGAGATTACCTATGCTTTAAGAAATAAATTCAACCACTTTGTGAAAATATGGCAACCATTCCTGGACTCTATGAAAACACTTCCATTGAGGTTGGTGGAGGTGAGCTTGTAGATCGATGTAGCTATTGTCTCTCTGTAATGTACTGTTTGTATTGCTTTGTGTATATGTTGGTATCTCTTGTCATTTGTCTTATTTAGTCATTTGTATTATTACTATTCTAATTTAACTCATTTATTGTTTGTATTTTGTAATTTTTCATTGTTTTAAGTTATTTTATTTTGGGGGGTGGGGAGGTGTGATTTACTTTTTGTCATAGTATTTACTCTTGCTGTGTTGTATTGTTCTGTTGTTGAATAATTGAAAAAAAAATATATAAAAAAATAAATGTAAAGCAAGGAATGAATTTGTAAATGCTAATTCATAGTCGTAACATAGGGTTTACGTTTACGTACGTTTACAGATCTAATTTATCATTTACGTTTCAAGTTTCGAGCATGGCTTTTCTTACGATCCTAACAATTTACGTATGGATTTTCTTACGATCCTAATGATATGTACGTTCAACCTTTTGGCAGCTATCTCGCTCCATAGTCGCACTGCATGAGGCAAAGCTTTTGGTCCACGCCCCTACCCTTTTTAAGGTATCTGTGACCAACAGATGCAAATCTGTATTCCCAAATCAAATCAAATTGTATTTGTCACATGCGCCGAATACAACCTTACAGTGAAATGCTTACTTACAAGCCCTTAACCAACAATGCAGTTTTAAAAAAAATGAAATAAAAGTATAGCTACAGTAAAATAACAATAGCAAGGCTATATACAGGGGGTCCCGGTACAGAGTCAATGGTCAAGGTAATTGAGGTAATATGTACATGTAGGTAGAGTTATTAAAGTGACTATGCATACATAATAACAGAGAGTAGCAGCGTAAAGGGGGGGGGGGGGGGGGGGGGTGTAGAAACTGCAAATAATCTGGGTAGCCATTTGATTAGATGTTCAGGAGTCTTATGGTTTGGGGGTAGAAGCTGTTTAGAAGCCTCTTGGACCTAGACTTGGAGCTCCGGTACCAGTCATGTGAAATCTATACATTAGGGCCTTATGAATTCATTTTAATTGACTGATTTCCTTCTATGAACTGTAACAGGGAAATCTTTGAAATGGTTGCGTTTATATATTTTTTCAGTATAATTAGCACATTTTCTTCCCTTTTAACTGCATTGTTGGCAAAGGCCTCGTAAGTAAACTGTTGTATTCGGCGCATGTGACAAATACAATTTTATTTGAGGATCCATCCATTCAAAGACTGGAGAACCAGCGGGATCAACACTGAGATCCTATTGAATTACTAATTCCATACATCAACATGTCTTCAGCGTTCTAGAATAGTCTAGCAGCTAATATTAGCCAGTTAACCTTCATAACAACTCTGAACGCATTTGGTAGTGTGTCTATTTTGACAACTTGAGATTGCAATGGCCTGTGAACAGCATCAGTAGCAAGGGGGCAGATACATGAAATACGAGTTATAATGTCGTAATTACATCGATTTGCATGGGGATGCAGCAAACCAAGGTACCTAGCTCGCTAATGTCAGCTAACGTAAGAGGTTTTGAAATTAGCTATTTAGCTAACCTCTACTAGTACTACTGTACTGCTAGATGTCTGCCTGGCCGGAAAACTAGCTACTGTAGCTAGCTAACGTCATCTATCACCGATAACGAACTAGCTATACATTTTGTAGCCATCGCCGTTAGGGTATTCTGTTCTATTGTGTATTCCCATAACTATACCGTTTTTTCAACATCACACAACACAGTTCTTGGTTCCAAATTGTCTTTTAAAATCAACTTGCTAGTGTAACAGCACCGGTTACACTAGCATGCGAAATGTGGCTGATTAGCTAGCAAGCTACCATTGTCACGATTTTTACTGCATTGCTCCTGTTCTCACCCGTCTCCCTCGCACTCACCTGAAGCTGTACAGGCCAATTTACCCGAAAAGCCGCAACTACGTGTCCTAAAAGCACTAATTTTGAAACAGGATGGTTAAGATCAAGGTTTTTATTTCACTCACTTTCTTACTCCAATTCAAGATGTCGACCGCTCCTAGCTCCAAAGAGACTCACTGTCAATTGACAATGAAGCAGGTTATAGGGCAGTGAAAGCACCCACAACTACTAGCCCTGCTGGATTTATATATTTCAACGGTCGTATTGCTTTATCAAGACTAGCATGTACTGTAATGGCATTGGATGTTCCCCAAGCAACAATAAAAGTAGTAGACATTACACTTTTAGATTTATTTTGGAGGAATAAACCACACTATTTAAAAAGGGTATTATGTACAATTTTTAATCCGGCCCAATTTGCAAAACTGTTTGAAAAGATGTATGAGGTATTTTTATGTTCTTTTTAACCTATTTTTACTGACCGGAATATTACGTTTTTTCCTGAACACCATACCACCAGTTGGTCATAATTGTGACCTCTATCTGACCAGATGGTCATAATTCTGACCACTATATTATGTGCTATATTAGGAAGCCTACTGGTCATAGTTAAAGATGCAATGTGCAGAAATTGCTCCGCCATTTCCTGGTTGTTCAAATTCTAATAGTTAGCCTAATTTCAGTTTATATGACAAAACAATCAGTCATTGTGTAGAGAATCTTTGTACCATTTAAACCGCTGTGAAATTTTCCATAACCAAAAATATTGTATTTTCAGCTTTTTGAAACTGGTGTGCAAAACCGAAAGTAAAAGACACAAAACTGAAATTTAAGAACGGGGAGCATAGAAAAAGCGCACATAGAACATATCTACAGCTTCTTAGATTTGCTTTCAACTTGCTTATATACATCCTTCGCGTCCATCTCCACCATGCCAGTCAGGGGAATATTTTAGGACTTTCCAGAAGGCCTGCAACACATTAATCTCCTGAATTTTCGGACTTTTCATGACAGTAACTGTAAGCATAAAAAGATAACAAATTAAATTAAGGATTGGTATAATGTGGGCATGCAGGACACGACAGAACAGTAACGCACAGTAAAATATCTTCAACAGTCAGAATCTACTAAAAGTGGTAGCAAAGACATGTTTGCTTCTCTGTCCCTTCATATTGAAGTGGGACATTAATTCATTGGTAATCAATCTGAAAGAAAGAGGATATCAAAATTAGACAGTATTTGGTTAATGACCATTTTTAAATGGGGAAGTTTTGCTTTATCCTAATACATGTTGTAATATTCAAACAACTTTTTATAAACACACCGCTCCATAATCCTGAGGACGTTGTTCCGGACAGAGGTTCCCCCAGTTGAGGACAGCTTGGCAGTCTTAAATGCAAAAGTTAAAGTACACTATATATACAAAAGTATGTGGACACACCTTCAAATTTGTGGATTTGGCTATTTCAGGCACACCCGTTGCTGACAGTTGTATAAAATCGAGCAGACAGCCATTCAATCTCCATGGACAAACATTGTCTGTAGAATGGCCTTACTGAAGAGCTCAGTGATTTTCAACGTGGCACCATCATAGGATGCCACCTTTCCAAGAAGTCAGTCCGTCAAATTTCTGCCTTGCTAAAGCTGCCCCGGTCAACTACAAGTGCTGTTATTGCAAAGTGGAAATATTTAAGAGCAACAACGGCTCAACCGCGAAGTGGTAGACCACACAAGCTTACAGAACGGGACCATCGAGTGCTGAAGCGCGTAGCACATAAAAATCGTCTGTCTTCAGTTGCAACACTCACTACCAAGTTCCTGAAATGGGTTTCCATCACCGAGCAGCCGCACGGCTGGAGTGGTGTAAAGCTCGATGCCATTGAACTCTGGAGGAGTGGAAACATTCTCTGGAGTGATGAATCACGCTTCACCATCTGGCAGTCTGACGGACAAATTTGGGTTTGGTGGATGCCAGGAGAACGTTACCTGCCCGAATGCATAGTGCCAAATGTAAAGTTGGTGGAGGAGGAGTAATTGTCTGAGGCTGTTTTTCATTGTTCAGGCTAGGCCCCTTAGTTCCAGTGAAGGGAAATCTTAACGCTTCAGCATACAATGACATTCTAGAGGATTCTGTGCTTCCAACCTTGTGTCAACAGTTTGGGGAAGGCCCACGTGCACAAAGCGAGGTCCATACAGAAATGGTTTGTCAAGATCGGTGTGGAAGAACTTAACTGGCCTGCACAGAGCCCTGACCTCAACCCCATGGAACACCTTTGGGATGAATTGGAACACCGACTGCAAGCCAGGCCTAATCGCCCAACCTCACTAATTTTCTTGTGGCTGAATGGAAGCAAGTCCCCGCAGCAGTGTTACAACATCTAGTGGAAAGCCTTCCCAGAAGAGTGCCCATTTTAATGCCCATGATTTTGGAATGAGATGTTCAACGAGAAAGTGTACACATACTTCTGGTCATGTAGTGTATATGTGAAGAGGCAATAAAGAAACAAAATATTATCTTGTTCAAAAGCAACAACCAATGGGTGTAATTGGAAAATCTCTTCTTCTTCTCTGCAACTGAGCATGAGGGAGAAAACTTTACATGAATCACCAAGTGAGGTGTCTGTTGAACCAGAACACAAGGGTTTTGCACCTGGGAAAAAAGGCGAGTTAAAATAGGATTTTATTTGCTTTACAAACATATTATTAGAAACGGTGCTATTTCAATTGGATCTACTTACACTACACTCTTACAAAAAGGGATCCGAAAGGGTTCTTCGGCTGTCCCCATAGGGGAACCCTTTTTGGTTTCAGATAGAACAATTTTTGTTTCCAGGTAGAATCCTTTTGGGATCCATGTAGAACCCTCTGTGGAAATGGTTCTACATGGAACCCATCAATGCTGTGATGCAAAAATACTAGCAAAATGCATAGTACTCAGAATTAAAAGGGTTTTACTAGGTATTGTTCATCCTGATCAGACAGGTTTTTTACATGGACAATACATTGGAGATAATATACGACAACTACTAGAAATAATAGAACATCATGAAACATCTAAGAAGCCAGGCCTGGTATTTATAGCGGATTTTGAAAAGGCATTTGATAAAACCTGGATTTTATTTATAAATGCCTGGATTTTTTCATTTTCGGTAATTCTCTTATAAAATGGGTAAAAAATAATGTATAGCAACCCCAGGTGTAAAATAGTAAATAACGGCTACTTCTCAGAGAGTTTTGAATTGTCAAGAGGAGTTGAACAAGGGTGTCCGCTGTCACCATATACTGTAGGCCTACACATAATGTCAGAACCCGCAGCTAGAACGTGACTACGTTTTTGCTTGCAGTAGGTCTTTTTAAAAAGAGAAGCTGTGCAAGGTTATTAAACAGAGGTGCCTAGTTATTCTTCTTTTGTTGATATCCGGTAACGTGCAACCTAACCCTGGCCCTGATATGCAATGTCTCCAAACCCCCTCTGATGATTTTAAATCTAGATCTGGTTTTGGTATTTTTTATTTAAATGTTGTCAAAAATTGTTGGGGTTAGGATTTGGGCTAAATCAACTGAAGGTGATGTATTTGTGTTTTCTGAAACCTGGCTCAGCAAGTCTGTTCTTGATAAGGATATTTGTATAAATGGTTACAATGTGTATCTCACTGATCGAGTTAAGAAAGGGGGAGTGTGGCTATAAATGTAAAGACTAAATTCCTTTTAAATGTGTCAAAGTCTGAAACTATTTGTAAACAGTTGGAATTTCTTGCTTTGAATATTGAGGTTTCAAAGGGCCTCTCTATAACTGTGATTGGCTGTTATAGACCCCCTCTGCTCTCGTTGATGCATTTTCTTCTCTGATGCACCTTATGTCTAAACTTCTTTACAGTGAAATTATCTTGATTGGTGATCTCAACTGGTGTTGGTTAAAGCCAGTGTCTGATTTTAAAATGTTTGGTAACTATGAATCTTACACAGTTGATTAACTCACCCACCCGCCCAAATCTCAAATGTCCAGAGAAATCTACCCTGATTGATTTGATATTGACAATGTTTCACTTAAATATTCTGCAGTTGGTGTTTTTAAAAGTGATTTAAGTGACCATTGTGCTGTTGTTGCTGTTAGAAATACTAAGGTTCCTAAGACAAACCCACGCTTTATTCGTAAGAGAAATTGTACGAGTTTTAATGAGCAGGCTTTCTTTCATGATTTGTTTTATTTTGACTGGAGCAAGATTGAGCTTATTCCTGATGTGGAAACTGCCTGGAAATTCGTTCATGATGTTTTTTTCCAAATAGTAAACAAACATGCCCCAAACTGAAATATTGAATTGTTTCAAGTCCATATAATGGCAAGAACAGCTCAAATAAGCAAAGAGAAATGACAGTCCATTATTACTTTCAGACATGAAAGTCAGTCAATATGGAAAATTTCAAGAACTTTCAAAGTTTCTTCAAGTGCAGTCTCAAAAACCATGAAGTGCTATGACAAAACTGGCTCTCATGAGAACCGCCACAGGAAATATAGTCCCAGAGTTACCTCTGCTGCAGAGGATAAGTTCATTAGAGTTACCAGCCTTAGAAATTGCAGCCCAAATAAATGCTTCACAGAGTTCAAGTAACAGACACATCTCAACATCAACTATTCAGAGGAGACTGTGTGAATCAGGCCTTCATGGTCAAATTGCTGCAAAGAAACCACTACTCAAGGACACCAATAATAAGAAGAGACTTGCTTGGGCCAAGAAACATGAGAAATGGACATTAGACTGGTGGAAATTTGTCCTTTGGTCTGGAGTCCAAATCGGAGATTTTTGGTTCCAACTGCCGTGTCTTTGTGAGACGCGGTGTGGGTGAACGGATGATCTCCATGTGTATTTCCCACTGTAAAGCATGGGGGAGGAGGTGTTATGGTGTGGGGGTGCTTTGCTGGTGACACTGTCTGTGATTTATTTAGAGTTCAAGGCACACTTAACCAGCATGGCTCCTGTATCACAGCATTCTGCAGAGATACGCCATCCCATCTGGTTTGGGCTTAGTGGGACTATCATTTCTTTTTCAACAGGACAATAACCCAACACACCTCCAGGCTGTGTAAGGGCTATTTTAAGAAGGAGAGTGATGGAGTGCTGCATCAGATGACCTGGTCTCCACAATTCCCTGACCTCAACCAAATTGAGATGATTTGGGATGAGTCGGACAGCAGAGTGAAGGAAAAGCAGCCAGCAAGTGCTCAGCATTTGTGGGACCTCCTTCAAGACTGTTGGAAAAGCATTCCAGGTGAAGCTGGTTGAGAGAATGCCAAGCGTGTGAAAAGCTGTCATCAATGCAAAGGGTGGCTATTTGAAGAATCTCAAATATAAAATATAATTTTGATTTGTTTAACACTTTTTTGGTTACTACATGTTTCCATATGTGTTATTTCATAGTTTGATGTCTTCGCTATTATTCTACAATGTAGAAAGTAGTAAAAATAAAGAAAAACGCTTGAATGAGTAGGTGTTCTAAAACTTTTGACCAGTAGTATACGCAGCGTGTGAGTTTCAAGTTTGGGGAAGATCATTTTCACCATAAAAATGCACCTTTATAATTAAAGCTTTACATGCATAATTGCATTTGTGGTCACTTATGAGAATACTATTTTCCCACTAATGGAACATTCGCGCTTATAGCATACTGCTGTGTGCACATTGCTGAGGTTATGTGAAGAAATAGCCTAATAGTTTATCAACATTTTTAAGCTAAATGTTCTGATCTGTTGCCCCAGCCTCATTGTGTAAAATTGTTTGGGGGATGCTACTGGTTGTTTTAATTTGGGATCTTTCGCCTCCCACAACTATGTTTGGAATTTTCATTTCTCGCACAGAATAGAAAAGGTAATCTTTTGCACTATGGGGGATAGTAGATTGACCTAGGCTAGTGCTTTTGCTGTTTGTTAGGCCTACTTATCTTGTTGGCTGACGAAAAGTAAATGTGGGCAGTTCTTATATCTTCAATATGCGCCTCTGGTAAGAACACGCGCAGTTGCGTCCCCGATGTGTTCGTCTTCACTTGTAGCCTGTGAGAAAGACCCGATCACGTGACAGAGAGCCATGTGAGTGGGAGGTGCTTCGGGCACGCAGCCGGGAGATGGGAATTATAATTATTATATTCAGCCCAAGGGCACAACGGTCACTGGCCGCAAAAGCATGGATTTTTTTAGGGGGCATTACGGCCACACAATAGGGATGCCAGCCGGGAAATTCGAGTCATTATCAAGTGCTTGTCAAATTGTGAATGAGAGACTGATGAAGAGTGTACAGCCTGCACAAAAAACAAAGGAGAGCTCATGCCTTTCATGTGACTTTTTTCAAACCATCATTAGAGTCATATCATGCAGCCTTAGAATATATTATACATCAAAACATATAACCCAATGTTTGTATCACAACTGCAGTTATGTAAATAACTCTAAATTAAGCATATAGGAGTACCAGTTTCTTTATTAACTGCTCAACACAGAATAGCTGCATGTGCACACTCCCTCAAATCGTTTGGAGAAAATATCCTTTCTATTTTATTCAGTTTTGTTCAATTGTATTCCTCATACTATAAAATAATATAAAATAATGCCACAGAATTCTAAGCTAATCTTGACTGCTAAATGAACTAGTGTAGACCACAGCCATATGGCATAGCCAGATCAGGGACTAACATAAGGACAACTCAGAGTATGCTATTCTGTTCTTCTGAAATAGACTACATTTTCTTCATATCATGTTTCTTTAGACCTGTCTAATATAAATAATGGATTTATTGTGAAGGTGTAAGATATATTACATGGATTTATTAGATTTGTAAAAATGTAGATTTTCCAAAGGTCTGTATCAGTGGATGGTAGAATATGTGTGGAAGCCAGGAGATTCTAAATGTGTTTATGTTAATTAACGGTCAATTACCATGAGACCGGCAGTTATTTGCTTGACAATCACCAGCTGACAAAATTTTATGTCCGCTACAGCCCTAACTGTGTTTGGTTGTCAACGCAACCAAATATCAACATTTGAAGGAGATGTATCTTCTGATTGGATAGTTCCATCTGTGCCACTGACTTAGTCTGGCTTTAATTCCAGTTTGTCTATATATGTTGGATTCACGTCTCCGTATCAACTAAACACCAAACTTAAAGAATAGGACTAAATTAAATCAAACTTTATTAAAAGTACATTCAAATTTTGGGGGGTTGAGATTGAGTCGTGAATCCAACATAGCCTATCAATTTTTTATCTGTAGACAAAGTTGAATTAAAGCCAGATTAAGTCAGTGGCACAGATATCCAAGCAGTAGATACATCTCCTTTAAATATTGATATTTGGTTGTGTTGTCAACCAAACACAATTCAATATTAAGTTTATAATACAGTAAATAGTTTTATAACAAACTAATGTAACATTCAACCTTAAAATTAGTAAGGCCACATCCATGGCCACATTGAGGTTACTGTGACTATAAATGTCTTATGTAATCGTATAAAGTTTGCATGTTCAAGATAGCACATGCAAAGGTCGTCGCAGATCTTCACAATTGCTGTAATAATCTGCACAGACTCTCAAACGGCATTGATCACTTGCACCATGTACTTTGAATGGAATCTCAACTACAATGCAGGTCACTTGGTTCTGCTATTAGATGAAACACAGTGATGTCACAATCTGTTGTATAAATAAACAACATATCTGACATTGTATTCCCATTTGAACTTTTCTGTACTTTTAAATGGTTGAAAGTGCAGTGATAGACAATTGGGTGACAATTTAACAAACGTCATTGTTTTTCCATTGGAATTTGATTGTGCTTTTTAGATGGTTGAAAGCATAGTGACAACACATTGGAAATTCAACTGACTTTTGGCAGTCTTTTTGAGGGGTGAATATACAGTGTACAAAATACTAGGAACACCATCCTAATATTGAGTTGCACCCCCTTTTGCCCACAGAACAGCCTCAATTTGTCGGGGCATGGACTCTACAAGGTGTCGAAAGCATTCCACAGGGATGCTGGCCCATGTTGACTCCAATGCTTTCCACAGTTGTGTCAAGTTGGCTGGATGTCCGTTGGGTGGTGGACCATTCTTGATACACACAGGAAACTGTTGAGCATGAAAAACTCAGCAGCATTGCAGTTCTTGACACACTCAAACCGGCAGCTACTACCATACCCCGTTCAAAGGGACTTAAATCGTATCCTCAATGGCACACATACAAAATCCATGTCTCAATTGTCTCAAGGCTTAAAAATCCTTCTTTAACCTGTCTCCTCCCCTTCATCTACTCTGATTGGAAATGGATTTAAAAAGTGACATCTATAAGTGGAATTACCTGGTCAGTCTAGGCCTATTCGCATGGGACTAGTATTACTTTAGAACATCGGTTACGTAATTATTTCACCAGCATGTCAGTTTTTCCAGTGGACGATTCGGACAGGATTAGTTTTACCAAATTGACCCTGTAATTATTTTTTCCCCCCTCATTATGATGAAAGCCTCAAATGTCTAGGGATGGCCTAATATTGGCCCGAAAGGCCTTCAGTTCGGAAAAAGTCTAAATAATCATGCACATCCTTAAGAACCATGAACTGTAACCTATGCAGACATTTAATTAACTGACGTATTTGGCAATTTATCTATTCATTGGCACAATATCGTCCACTAGGAAAGTTGATATGTGAAAGTTGATACGTGGAAAAACTATCTGTAGGCTACGTGCTTTGTTTTAGGCATCAATTTGTTCCCATGTTCTTACCCAAACTGGGTGACGCACCAGGGATAATAACCTTGAAAAATAAAAAGGAGAGCTGCACACTTTAGCAGCTCGGATTCAATAATTTAATAACCAACGTTTCAACAGCCAAGCTGTCAGGGTATAAAATAAAAATTACTGACATGGCAGATTCGGACAGGACTAAAATCACAGATGGAGGGATATGTGCTTGTGCACATAATTACATTACCTGAGCTCCCCGGTAAAACTTATTCCGTCCGAATAGGGCTTATGTCATGGAAAGCGCAGGTGTTCCTAATGTTTTGTATTACCCAATTATCCACATTGAAATGAAGTTGTGTGCACAGTGGATATGAATAGGGCTCCAAATGGAATTCAGAATACTGGTCACCAATCATGCTTCTCCATGCGGCAAATACCTGGATTGTTACCAGTGCTTGTAGTGGAATTAAAAAGGTGCCGGTACTACTCACTATAATTTAACCGTGCCAGGTTTCGTATTTTATAGCCAGTATTGTATAAGAGGTGCCGGTACTCAATCAGTATGTCATAAGCAGTAGAGCATGAAAAGTGCCAGTTCTCAGAAGAGACCCACTTTAAACAATGGATATTTGTCCCAAATGGAACCCTATTCCCTATGTAGTGCACTACTTTTGACCAGAGCAAATAGGGTGCCATTTGGGACGCCCTGAATGTTAACCACAAAACGTGAAAACACCAGCAGCGTAGTAACATTACCTCCAGAAATGACAAACCACACAACATGTTAATGATTAGGCAATAAAACTGTTTATAAATAAAAAACCTTTGTTTGTTTTTCACGTAATAAATGTAAGGTTTACAGGGTAGGAGACGTTAATACAGTAAATGATACAGAATGTTGATGTTAATGAAGAAAAAGACTAACATATTGTAATGTATTGAGAGATATGGGGAAACATAAGCAACATAAGGCTTCTCAACTTTCCTTTACTAAAATGGCCCTGTGTCATGCAGTGTTGGGGTGACTGTCATTGAAACTCTGGACCCTCCATTGCAACCCCTCTTTAAAAATCAACACAGTCCATTCTCGATGGGAGGAGGCTTAGAGAGAGAGCGAAAGACTGTAGAGATCCTATTAACTTACTATTAAAAAAAAAAGTCTATATATTCTATACTGTGGACAGGGTCGTGTTCATTAGGGCATGCAACGGTTTTAAAACATTTAGCAACAGGAAACTAAAATTAACATTTCTTATTGGAGAAATATGCTCAAATCAGGAAGTAAATTGAAATTCCAATTCGCATTTTTTCCCACATAGATGAGCTTTGATTTCAGTTTACTTCCCGAATTGAAATGGAATTGACCCCAACCCGGGTGTCGTGTAATATATTGGCGCAAGGTTCAGCTTGTATACTCATCTTCCAATATTGATTGCACTGATTAGTTAGAGCAGTATCTGAGATTATGATCACAATTAACATGGCTGCTACTTAGTGTACAGCAATGAGAAGTACCATTACATCTGTCAGATATGATAGACCTAACAAATGTATATCTATATGCATGGGGCTTGCAGTACATATTTGCTTTGATTGGAATTTGGACAGAAACGTGATCAATTCCCAAATGAATGTTGAAATATGTCTATCCCTCTTAATTCCTTTTCATATATGCTCTCTACTTTTCTCCATATCTCTCCTTGTATACAGACAGCTTCTGAGAAACTCAATATGGAAAGATGGAATATAAAAGCGTTTTTTCCCCCCCAGACGTTCATTTGAGTGAACATTCCGTTTCGCCCCACTTGTGCAGCGCAGAGAAGACTCACAGAGAGAAACACCAACATCCTTAACACAATCCTGGGACATGTTCATTAGGCACCAAACGGAATAAAATAGACAGAGGGACGACTTGAACGACTTGAAAGAAATGCTCATTTTAGTTTCCTGTTGCTAAACGTTTTAAAACTGTTGCATGCCCTAATGAACATGACCCTGTCCACAGTATAGAATATATATACGGTATATAGATACTTTTTTTAAATAGTAATTTAATAGGATGTCCACAGTCTCTCGCTCTCTCTCTGAGCCTCCTCCCATCTAGAATGGACTGTGTTGATTTTTAAAGAGGGGTTGCAATGGAGCGTCCACAGAGATTCAATAACAGTTGAGTGGGACGGGAGAAAATGACAAAAAGAAAACATTCAATTCCAACCACATATTGACTCACTCATATACACACACACAAACTGATGTGGAAAAGAACATTAACAAAATTGTCTATTTAATGGGGACAAAGGAGAGAGAGCTGCATCCACTCCGATTTTCTTCACTGACGAAAGTACAGGTGCCACAGGACTGGCGACAGACTGAAGAAGACCTATGCAGTAACACCCACGTTCCTCTTAGCACCACCTGTTTTTTTCTCTTAGCCTCTATATCCTTTCCTCCTCCTCCACCTCCTTTCTCTCCGTACCAGGAAGTTCTGAACACCTGCAGTGAGGATCCGCCCTCTGGATCACCTAACGCACACATCACATGACATCGACAAAGAACTCGCTGGGGTTGCCCATGGCCATGCGGAACGATTGACGCGAGGCGGTGAGTTCGGGCGGCACAGAGGCTAGGTCTCGGCCCGGGGGCGACCCAGGGGGGGCCGTGGTGGGGAGGGAGGGCGGGGGCTGGGCCAGCAGTCCGGGGGGTCCGTACACCAGGCTACCTCTGTGGGAGTGGGTGCTGTGGACACTTTGGGCCAAGCTGTTCGGGCTGTGTGTGCTGCGCATGCTGTGCTCGCTAAGGAGCACCGCCACTGAGCGCTCGCCGGGGGGCTTCTCCCTCCTCAGCTCTGATTCGCTGCCGCTTCCTGTCGACTTGGACTCCCCACCACCTGCCCCCCCAGCAGCCGCTTCCTTCTTACTGCCACTGCGGTTGGACCCGCTGCTACGACTCCCTGCAAAGGAGAGAGAAAGGGAGAGAGGTTGAGAGTTACAGGTGTAAAGACTACACAGGGTATTAATGTGTGTATGTCAGTCCAGACATTTTGTTTGGCTTTCAGTTCTGCGCGTGTTTCTCTGTTAGTTTCCGCGTGTGTCTCGGAGCATCTCACCTTCGCTGTGCTGGCTGCCTGCACTGCCCCCCCCTCCAGGTTGGCTTCGGGGTGGCTCGTGCAGAGGGTGTGGGTTGTAGGGGTGTGGGATTGGGTACTGGTAGGGGAAGGCCAGGGGCCAGGGGGCAGCCCCAGGATGGGGCAGGGGAGCGAGGGTGTCCTGGTCGGACGCCCCACTCGACCCATTGTGGTCTCCCAGGGAGAGGCTAGCCATATCTGAGAGAGATGGGAGGAAAGAAAATGGGAGGAGGGGAAGGGAGAGAGTGGAGGAGAAGACGAGGGAGAGGAGAGATAGTAGGACCGGCGGAAGGAGTAAAAAGGGATAAACATTACTCTCAACTTCAACATAAAAATATGTTGTTAAAGAAGAAAGAGTAAAGGAGAGGTGAAGAGTCATAAAGAAAGACATCTTGTGGAAGAGAAAGAGATAGCAAGACTCACTGCCACAGAGGTCTCCGAAGATGTAGTAACACTGCTCGGAGAAGGTGATCTTGTTGACGGTGTGCCGGATGTAGCCGGCCTTCAGCAGGTTGCTGGCGTACTTCCTGGCCTCACGGCGGTCAGTGAAGCCCTCCATGTGATGGTAGAGCCAGTCCACCACATCCGAGCCTGGGACGGAGACAGACAGATGGAGAGGGTGAGCGAGACCTTAACAAGAGTCCCTATGAAAGCGAGACAATACAGACAGAAAAGAGCAGAGTTAAGAGAGAAAGAATACCTATGAAGGCGGAGGGGATTGTGATCTTGAGCCACATCCTGTCTCGCACTTCCAGGCCAGACGCTAGATTGGCCATCGCTTTGGCAATTGTTGCCATGTCGCTGTGAATGGATAGATGAAAGTCATCAAACCCTGGCAGGGAAAGAAGAAAAGAGAGCAACAGTCAGATAGCTGCAGTAGTGAAACAACCCAGCAGGCAAAACTGAGCAAAACTGGTTGAAATGACATCCTAACAACATTATTTCAACCAGTTTTGTCCACTGGGAAACAAAAAGGGAGCCTTTCATTCATTCAGCAGCAGCAGCAAGCGGGAACTGAGGTAAGCAGAAGTGGCGGTCGTGCAGCGTCCCAGCAGGCATTTATTTGATTTGTTATGTCATCACGGTCAGGTTATACTGACTGAAATAGGACACGTTTTTCTACATGTCTTTTTAGAGACCAGAAAAATACATCTTGCCTGATTGTAATCTTGACGTTGCTTCGACCAAAAAACGACCAAAATGTGTTTTTTTCCCACCAGGGGTCGATGTCGTTGTGAAAATTACATTTTTACCTGGTTGTAATCTGGTTATCTGACGTCACAACCACATTTCAACCACAACCTTTTGTCATTAGGTTGTCCCATGCCAACTTTTGCCCGCTGGGGAGGGTGGAGAGGGAAAGGGAGGGGTGACTTACGCTCAGTCTCAGGGATGGAGCTTGAGATGGAGGAGCTGATGGTGCTCATAGAAGGACTAATACCGTACACTGGGTACGCCCCTGTCATTGCTGCAGTGTGGGACACCCAGGCAGCAGGGTCTATGGGACGGATCGGCTCACCTACACAGAGAAAGGGGTGTATCGTCTCTGTGGGACATGATCTAGCTTGAAGACTGTAAGTAATGCTAAAACACATTTACATCGATTTTCCCCCCATGAAAACAAATGAAAAAATGTCAAATATTAGAGGTGACATTTGATCTTCCCAAGAGGAAAATATATCCATCTGAGGAAGTGTTTAAAAAGTCATTAAATCTAATTACATGATGCTGTGTGTGAGGACTCACTTCTCGGTAGTGTGAAGCATCCTCGAGGGTTAGGATCCCAGCACTTAGCCACAGTCAGAGTAATAGGACTGTCAACAATTACACACAGCAGACACTCAGTTAACACACTGTTTATAACACACACACAAACATACCAGAAGCAATGTGCGATAGTATGTATCAGTGTGTAGGTTTCAGTGTGTGTGAGAGACTGCACCTTACCCTGGCTTATGCACAATCTCCCTCAGTACTCTTACTGCATCATCACTGTGTGATCCTCAGTACGTATCAGCGTGTAGGTTTCAGTGTGTGAGAGACTGCTCCTTACCCTGGCTTATGCACAATCTCCCTCAGTACTCTTACTGCATCATCACTGTGTGATCCTCAGTACGTATCAGCGTGTAGGTTTCAGTGTGTGAGACTGCTCCTTACCCTGGCTTATGCACAATCTCCCTCAGTACTCTTACTGCATCATCACTGTGTGATCCTCAGTACGTATCAGCGTGTAGGTTTCAGTGTGTGAGAGACTGCTCCTTACCCTGGCTTATGCACAATCTCCCTCAGTACTCTTACTGCATCATCATTGCTCATGTTCTCAAAGTTAATGTCATTCACCTGGAGAAGAGATGGAATGAGAGATGGGGGATGTAGAAAAGGGAGAGAACGAAAGCAGGCAATCCTACCAACCAAGTCCAATTAAAGACCTCAAACCATCCCTCTTATTCTCACTATCTTGTCACTTAAACACCAGTGGAATAAAGTACTTAAGTACAAATACTTTAAAGCACTACTTAAGTAGTTTCTGGGGGTATCTGTACTTTATTATTATTTTTTAACTTTTACTTGTACTTCACTACATTCCTAAAGAAAACAATGTACTTTTTACTCCATGCATTTTCCCTGAAACCCAAAATTACATTTTGAATGCTTAGCAGGACAGGAAAATGGTCCAATTCACACATTTATCAAGAGAACATCCCTTGTCATCCCTACTGCCTCTGATCTGGCAGACTCACTAAACACAAATGCTCACTAAACACGTACCCCTGGCTGTCTGTAAATTATGTCTGAGTGTTGGAGTGTACCCCTGGCTGTCGGTAAATTATGTCTGAGTGCTGGAGTGTTCCCCTGGCTGTCTGTAAATTATGTCTGAGTGCTGGAGTGTTCCCCTGGCTGTCTGTAAATTATGTCTGAGTGTTGGAGTGTTCCCCTGGCTGTCGGTAAATTATGTCTGAGTGCTGGAGTGTTCCCCTGGCTGTCTGTAAATTATGTCTGAGTGCTGGAGTGTTCCCCTGGCTGTCTGTAAATTATGTCTGAGTGTTGGAGTGTTCCCCTGGCTGTCGGTAAATTATGTCTGAGTGTTGGAGTGTTCCCCTGGCTGTCTGTAAATTATGTCTGAGTGTTGGAGTGTACCCCTGGCTGTCGGTAAATTATGTCTGAGTGCTGGAGTGTTCCCCTGGCTGTCTGTAAATTATGTCTGAGTGTTGGAGTGTACCCCTGGCTGTCTGTAAATTATGTCTGAGTGTTGGAGTGTACCCCTGGCTGTCGGTAAATTATGTCTGAGTGCTGGAGTGTTCCCCTGGCTGTCTGTAAATTATGTCTGAGTGCTGGAGTGTTCCCCTGGCTGTCTGTAAATTATGTATGAGTGTTGGAGTGTTCCCCTGGCTGTCGGTAAATTATGTCTGAGTGTTGGAGTGTTCCCCTGGCTGTCTGTAAATTATGTCTGAGTGTTGGAGTGTACCCCTGGCTGTCTGTAAATTATGTCTGAGTGCTGGAGTGTTCCCCTGGCTGTCTGTAAATTATGTCTGAGTGCTGGAGTGTACCCCTGGCTGTCAGTAAATTATGTCTGAGTGCTGGAGTGTTCCCCTGGCTGTCTGTAAATTATGTCTGTGTGCTGGAGTGTTCCCCTGGCTGTCTGTAAATTATGTCTGAGTGTTGGAGTGTACCCCTGGCTGTCTGTAAATTATGTCTGTGTGCTGGAGTGTTCCCCTGGCTGTCCATAATTTTAAAAACAACAACATTGAGCCGTCTCGTTTGCATAATATAAGGATTTTGAAATGATTTATACTTTGATACTTCAATATATTTGTTCAATTACATTTACTTGTGATACTTAAGTAGTATTTTACTGGGTGACTTAGTTTTACTTAAGTCATTTTCTGTTAAGGTATCTTTTCTTTTACTCAAGTACGACAATTGGGTACTTTTCCCACCACTGTTAAAACATACACACTCTTAACACACACCTGAAGCAGCATGTCTCCAGGCTCGATGCGTCCGTCGGCGGCCACCGCCCCTCCCTTCATGATAGAGCCGATGTAGATTCCTCCATCTCCTTTCTCGTTACTCTGACCCACAATGCTGATGCCCAGGAAGTTATACTTCTCTGCGTGGAGGGAGGAGGAGGAGAGGAGGAAGGATAAGTAATGACAAGAGAAAGAAAGAGTGTTGAACAAAAAAAGGATACCTTCCCCTACAGAGTGAAGGAGAGGTATGAATCCCTCTTCAAAAAGGGAGTCTGGCCTCTGGTCTCGTATTCACAAAGCTTCTCGGAGAAGGAGTTCTGACCTACTGGTTGAATCAACGTTGTTTTTCGGGGGTTGAATGACTTGGAAACAATGTGATGACGTTGAAACAATGTGGAAAGGGCATTTAGTCTCTTTTTTCACCCAACTTTTAACCTAAATCCTGGTGAAATGTGTTGTTGATTTCAGGTTAAATTCGTGGTCGTTGACAGCTCAACCAAATGTAAATCAAAATTAGACATTACGCTGACGCCTGTGCCCAGTGTGCGGCCTCTGAATCTTTAGGTCAAGGCATAAGACACTAAATATATATAAAACATCATATAGACGTAAACTTATATACATGACACCGATATAGGCTGACTGTACTACTCACCCATATCTAAAGTGACAGTGATGATGTTCAGTGACATGGTGGAATCTGTGACGCTGCTGAAAGAGGACGACTGGACAGAAAGAGAGGGGGGAGTAGAGGAATGACTGAAAGAGATAGAGGTGAGGACATGCACAAGGACCACTGAACACAAAGCAAACTGGCATCTGTGTGGTCTGTGTCTGTGTCTGTGTGTGTGTGTGTGTGTGTGTGTGTGTGTGTGTGTGTGTGTGTGTGTGTCTTACCCTCTCCATCCGTGGCGCTTTGGGTTTCCGCCGTCGCCGCCGATGTCGTCTCACGAGCCTCGACGACGTGCTCTGCTCCGTGGAGCCACTGAACCTGTGGGTGATGACATCACAGAGGTGACATAACTCACTCCGGTGTCATGACACACAACGCACACTCATCTGCCAGTGGTTAAAAGGCCACATGTGATTCCATACATTTGAGCCAACCATAAATGTGGCCATTGAGCTGAAAGAGAAAAGCAACAGTATTTAGTGTGGGTTTTCGAGAGCATATGATTTGTGGGAGCTTTAATAAGAATTGATAGCGATCACGTAGAGTGTAGAGCATCAAGTGGATGCTCAAGGTGGTCCATTTTGTCATGTGAGAGGATACATTTTTTTGTGTCTTGGGTACATGTATGTGAGTGTGAGTATAAATGAATGAGTAGTCAATCCCCTCCCTACCACTTACTCTTGGCTCTAACCCTTCAGGGCCTATTGCAACCAACATTGGCAGCAATGAACAACCTTGAGGTGATCTCTACGTGTTAAAGGGAGGTTCCACTCAAAATACAACCCAACATGATTTTTTTCATTTATCGTGGCTGTAGTTGATTTGCCAAGTTTGGGGATATTTAGTCCCCTTACTGAGATAATTAAAAGCCATATTTTGTTGATTCATCAGTGTTTGTGTGTGGTGCTCACCGACTGGGTGCATCATCATCTTCAGAGTCGAAGAAGCTTGTCGTCTCCAGCTCAGAACTCATCAGCGTGGATGAGCTCTCGTAGCCCGCCAGCTCCGGTCGCCGCGGCTCCCGCTCTGGACGCGTGTGACCATTCAACCTGCCACCTGAGGAGGACGCCAGACAAGCGGAAGAGAGGAGAGGTCAACCGGGTAGTATTCAGTAGGCACCAAATGGAAGAAAACGGACTGAAATAGGAAGGGAGTACCTGGACTTGTCCAATAAGAAATACAAATTCTTTTTCAAAACACCAGTTTTTTTGTAAGCAAAATGTTTTGCTACGGTGTGTCCTAATAACATTATCAATACTCCGGCCTCCCGGGTGGCGCAGTGGTCGCAGTGCTAGCTGTGCCACCAGAGATTCTGGGTTTGAGCCCAGGCTCTGTCACAGCCGGCCGCGGCTGGGAGGTCCATGGGGCGACGCACAATTGGCCCAGCGTCGTCTGGGTTAGGGAGGGTTTGGCCGGCAGGGATATCCTTGTCTCATCGCACACTAGCGACTCCTGTGGCGGGCCGGGCACAGTGCACGCTGACCAGGTCGCCAGGTGTACGGTGTTTCCTCCGACACATTGGTGCGGCTGGCTTCCGGGTTGGATGTGCATTGTGTCAAGAGGCAGTGCGGCTAGGTTGGGTTGTGTTTCGGAGGATGCATGGCTCTCGACCTTCCCCTCTCCCGAGTCCGTACGGGAGTTGCAGCGATGAGACAAGACTGTAACTACTACCAATTGGATACCGCGAAATTGGGGTGAAAAAAGGGGTCAAATATATATATTTTTTTTTTATCAAAAAACTATCAATACTAATCAATGAATATAATCAATGATGTCATACAGTACATAATTACCTTTTCACACAATGTGCCGACCTGAACCAAACTGTGCTGGTTCCGATATTTTCTTTTCAGCACGGTTCAACTATGGTGGTTGTGTAACCAGGCCACCTCATTATGGCTCTGCTCAAGGTTCAGAATCACTTCTCTTTGATTTCTCACAACCTCTCTTCGCCTACTTCATAGTGTCAGAGTGACGTCTACAGAGCATTGAGGTAGAAGACCTCACCCCCCTCTGACATTTTGATAAGGAGGCGAGGAGAGAGGATGCAAGGAATCGAGGAAAAACCTTTGAGGTTCACCCATTGACTCTTTGGGGTCAGGTGCCCTAAAAATAGTGGACTGAACCTTCAACATCAAAATAACACGTATGGCCACCCATGATTCAAACCCTGCCCTTAGGCACAGATCTAGGATCAGCTTACTCTCCCAACATCCTTTAAAATAAATCTTCTTCAGGATTGGTGTACCCCACAAGACATGCCACCAGAGGTCTCTTCACAGTCAGAACAGACTATGGGAAGCGCACAGTACTACATAGTGTCCCTGCGGGACGCTTGAGCTAACGTAGGCTAATGCGATTAGCATGCGGTTGTAAGTAACAAGAACATTTCCCAGGACATAGACATATCTGATATTGGCAGAAAGCTTAAATTCTTGTTAATCAAACTGCACTGTCCAATGTACAGTAGCTATTACAGTGAAATAATACCATGCTATTGTTTGAGGAGAGTGTACAGTTTTGAACATGAACAGTTATTAATAAACAAATTAGGCACATTTGGGCAGTCTTGATACAATATTTTGAACAGAATATGCAATGGTTCATTGGATCAGACTAAAACTTTGCACATACACTGCTGCCATCTAGTGGCCAATATCTAAATTGTAACTGGGCTGGAATAATACATGATGGCCTTTCTCTTGTATTTCAAAGATGATGGTACAAAAAAAAATACAAAAAACGATTGTTTTTTTCTTTGTATTATCTTTTACCAGATCTAATGTGTTATATTCTCCTGCATTCCTTTCACATTTACACAAACTTCAAAGTGTTTCCTTTCACATGGTACCAAGAAAATGCATATCCTTGCTTCAGGGAATGAGCTACAGGCAGTTAGATTTGGGTATGTCATTTTAGGCAAAACAATTTTTTAAAAGGGGCTGATCGTTAAGAGTTAAGGGGAATGCAAAATAATTACTAGATCAGCATCCATGAGCAACCTCCTCCTATTCCTCCGATAATAAATAGCAGTATCAAAAGTGCTCTGTGTCAATATATGCAGGGATACTGGATATGATATAAAATCTAGTAGTGAGAAAGGAATTATATTTTTGGGTGGGCATAATAGTCCATGGGCCAGAGGGCCACATTTGTCCACTTTGTGGCGGAAGGTAGCCCAGTGGTTAGAGTGTTGGACTAGTAACCGAAAGGTTGCAAGATCCAATCCCCGAGCTGACAAGGTAAAACTCTGTCTTTCCGCCCCTGAACAAGGCAGTTAACCCACTAGGGTCAGTGAAAATAAGAATATGTTTTTAACTGACTTGCCTAGTTAAATAAAGGTAAAATAAAATAAAATAAAAAAGGTAAAAGTATAATGTTGATTTTTATTAAGGTCCATGTCTGTGGATTATATTTTGGTATGATTACCACTTATCGAAGGTAGCTAAAATGTGGTTATCACTGTATTATATGTTATGACGCCTAAACAATTAGTTGGGCCAACAGGATTGAGATTACATTTTCTCATACTAAGGTAATTTATATACAGTGTTATTAACTTCATAATACAACACAAATTAAGGTACGAATCAAATGAATTCGTAATGACATCTATGGGCTCACCTTGGGGGGTTCAAAGGTAATACATGTTTATTTTTTATTTATTTCACCTTTATTTAACCAGGTAGGCTAGTTGAGAACAAGTTCTCATTTACAACTGCGACCTGGCCAAGATAAAGCATAGCAGTGTGAACAGACAACACAGAGTTACACATGGAGTAAACAATAAACAAGTCAATAACACAGTAGGAAAAAAACGAGTCTATATACATTGTGTGCAAAAGGCATGAGGTAGGCAATAAATAGGCCATAGGAGCGAATAATTACAATTTAGCAGATTAACACTGGAGTGATAAATCATCAGATCATGTGCAAGTAGAGATACTGGTGTGCAAAAGAGCAGAAAAGTAAATAAATAAAAACAGTAAGGGGATGAGGTAGGTAAATTGGGTGGGCTGTTTACAGATGGACTATGTACAGCTGCAGCGATCGGTTAGCTGCTCAGATAGCAGATGTTTAAAGTTGGTGAGGGAAATAAGTCTCCAACTTCAGCGATTTTTGCAATTCGTTCCAGTCACAGGCAGCAGAGAACTGGAAGGAAAGGCGGCCAAATGAGGTGTTGGCTTTTGGGATGATCAGTGAGATATACCTGCTGGAGCGCGTGCTACGGGTGGGTGTTGTTATCGTGACCAGTGAACTGAGATAAGGCGGCGCTTTACCTAGCATGGACTTATAGATGACCTGGAGCCAGTGGGTCTGGCGACGAATATGTAGCGAGGGCCAGCCGACTAGAGCATACAGGTTGCAGTGGTGGGTAGTATAAGGTGTTTTAGTAACAAAACGGATGGCACTATGATAAACTGCATCTAGTTTGCTGAGTAGAGTATTGGAAGCTATTTTGTAGATGACAACGCCGAAGTCGAGGATCGGTAGGATAGTCAGTTTTACTAGGGTAAGTTTTGCGGCGTGAGTGAAGGAGGCTTTGTTGCGAAATAGAAAGCCGATTCTTGATTTGATTTTTGATTGGAGATGTTTAATATGAGTCTGGAAGGAGAGTTTACAGTCTAGCCAGACACCTAGGTATTTATAGTCCACATATTCTAGGTCGGAACCGTCCAGGGTGGTGATGCTAGTCGGGCGGGCGGGTGCAGGCAGCGAACGGTTGAAAAACATGCATTTGGTTTTACTAGCGTTTAAGAGCATTTGGAGGCCACGGAAGGAGTGTTGTATGGCATTGAAGCTCGTTTGGAGGTTAGATAGCACAGTGTCCAAGGAAGGGCCAGAAGTATACAGAATGGTGTCGTCTGCGTAGAGGTGGATCAGGGAATCGCCAGCAGCAAGAGCAACATCATTGATATATACAGAGAAAAGAGTCGGCCCGAGAATTGAACCCTGTGGTACCCCCATAGAGACTGCCAGAGGACCGGACAACATGCCCTCCGATTTGACACACTGAACTCTGTCTGCAAAGTAGTTGGTGAATGTTGGTTATAATGTTGGTTATAATAGTTGGTTATTGTGGCCCTGGCGGCACAAAATCAAAGTCGGACTGCATGGAGATGCGTGGGGACATGATCATGACGGGTGGCCGTATTGTGGGTGTTTCAGGAATATGGTGTACATTTGACCTCCATTATCTAGGATATGACAATGGTAAATAAATCTCTCAATTTTTGCTAATTTTTTGTGCGGTCTTGCAGGCCTTCTCATGCAGCTGCAACTGCAAGTGCATTTGTAAATCATGACCCATCTTGAGTTGGGCTCTGGGATGGTGCAATTGTTGAGAAAGTGAGCTTATGGTTGTGTGGGGGTAAGGGCTGAGTGTGTGTGGGTGTATGTGTGTATCCCACAACTGTTGCGAAGGAAGAAGTAAAAGATGTTAGGGACAATAGAGGATGATCCACAGATATATATAATACAAATCGAGGTGAGGGCAATGGAAATGCATATGGTAATTGATCTTCTTCAATTCGGTAAATGGCACTGTATGCTCTTTTCAAAGAATGGATCCCAGTCGGTTCAGGGCTATGGGATACAGGGGGTCGAGGGTGGTCTACCGGGCATTGGGATGACAAGCCATCTCGAGATGAGGCCTTTTAGCGGGTGGAATAGTAGGGACCAATTGGAGGTTTACTTAGTAGAAATGCAAATATCATGGTACAACTATATAGACACTCAATCATTATGTTACTTTTTAATAGTACGTTTACAAAAATATATTCTGATTAAAAGAATGAAAGGTGTGTCTCATTATGGTAAGTGGTGAAATAAGTATAGCCAGTTACAATTGTAATGGCTTAGCAGATAATAAGAAAAGACGATCAGTATTTACCTGGCTAAAAGAGAAGGATTATAATATCTATTGTTTACAGGAAACCCATTCAACAGTTTTAGATGAAGTTTTGTGGAAAAAGAACTGGGGGGGCAAAATATATTTCTCCCATGGGCAAAGAAATTCAAAAGGGGTGATGGTTTTAATTAACAATAATTTTGATCCAAATGTGCAAATTGTCCAAACAGATCCTCAAGGTAGATGGATTATTTTAAATATGTTATTGGACAATAAACAAATATGGCTTGTTAACCTATATGGTCCGAATAATGATGATCCAAGCTTCTTTGAAAATATATATAAGAATTTATCAACTCTACAAGCAACACTAGACTCTATTATTATAGTGGGAGATTTTAATACGGTCTTAAATACCTCTATAGACCGGAAAGGAAATCACACTACAAACTATCACCCTCAGGCACTTAAGGAAATCATGAATGTCATGGATATATTGGAATTAGTGGATATATGGAGACTTAAATACCCTGATTTAGTGAGATATACATGGCGGAGGCTGAATCAAGCTAGTCGTCTTGACTACTTTCTTATACCATTCTCTCTGGCACCAAAAGTTAAAAAAGTGTTGATAGGGGACAGAATGCGGTCGGATCATCACATAATTGGCATATATATTTCTCTTACAGAATTTCCACGTGGGCGAGGATATTGGAAATTTAATCAAAGTCTACTAGATGATAAATTGTTTAGAACTAGGACAGAAGATTTTATAACTGACTTTTTCAGACATAACATAGGTACAGCAGATCCCCTTATTGTATGGGACACTTTTAAGTGTGCCTTTAGAGGCCATGCAATTCAGTACTCATCTATAAAACAAAAGCAATTTAGATCAAAAGAGTCCATATTAACAAAGGAAATTGAAGGACTAACAGTACAGTTAGATAGCAATAAAAACAGTACCATAGAGGCACAGAATAAGTTAGAGGAAAAACAAAAAGAAATGGAGGAACTTATTCAAGAAAGATCCAGTGTAATACATTATAAAAATAAAGCGAACTGGATGGAATATGGGGAAAAATGCACCAAATTCTTTTTCAATCTTCAATATAGAAATGCTACCAAAAAAAATGTATTAAAACTTGTTACAAATGATGGAGTCACGCATGATTCACCAAATGATATTTTGAAAGAGGAAGTAAAGTACTTTAAGAATATGTTTTCGTTTCAGGCTCCTCCATCTCCACTAACTGAAACTAATTGTATGGATTTTTTTTCCTATTAATAATGTAAAATTAACATCTGTACAGAAAGACTCATGTGAAGGCCAAATTACAGAGGAGGAACTGCTTGATGCAATTGGGGCCTTTAAGGATGGGAAAACTCCAGGGCTGGATGGCATACCAGTGGAAGTATACAAAACTTTTTTTGATATACTCAAAGGACCATTATTAGCTTGTTTTAACCACTCCTATATAAATGGTAGATTATCAGACACGCAACAAGAAGGTCTGATATCGTTATTACTGAAACAGGACCCAAGTGGTATATATAAAGATCCAGTCCAATTAAAAAATTGGAGACCTCTTACACTTCAGTGTTGTGATGCAAAAATCCTAGCAAAATGCTTGGCGCATAGAATAAAAAAAGTTTTGTCAGATATTATTCATCCTAATCAGACAGGTTTTTTACATGGACGATACATTGGAGATAATATAAGGCAAGTACTGGAAACAATAGAACACTATGAAATATCGGGGACACCAGGTCTGGTTTTCATAGCTGATTTTGAAAAGGCTTTTGATAAAGTACGACTGGAGTTTATATATAAATGCCTAGAATATTTCAATTTTGGGGAATCTCTTATAAAATGGGTTAAAATTATGTATAGTAACCCTAGGTGTAAAATAGTAAATAATGGCTACATCTCAGAAAGTTTTAAACTATCTAGAGGAGTAAAACAAGGTTGTCCACTATCGGCATATCTATTTATTATTGCCATCGAAATGTTAGCTGTTAAAATTAGATCAAACATTAATATTAATGGATTAGAAATCCGTGGCTTAAAAACTAAGGTGTCATTGTACGCTGATGATTCATGTTTTCTTTTAAAACCACAACTAGAGTCTCTCCACGGCCTCATAGAGGATCTAGATACCTTTGCTATCCTCTCTGGATTAAAACCAAATTATGATAAATGTACCATATTACGTATTGGATCACTAAAAAATACACATTTTATATTGCCATGTAGTTTACCAATTAAATGGTCTGACGGAGATGTGGACATACTCGGTATAAAAATCCCAAAAGAAAGAAATGATCTCACTCCAATAAATTTTTATAGAAAGTTAGCAAAAATAGATAAGATCTTGCTACCATGGAAAGGAAAATACTTGTCTATTTGTGGAAAAATCACCCTGATTAACTCTTTAGTCATATCACAGTTTACCTATTTGCTTATGGTTTTGCCTACACCTAGTGACCTGCTTTTTAAATTATATGAACAAAAAATATTCCATTTTATTTGGAACGGCAAGCCAGATAAAATTAAAAGGGCCTATTTATATAACGAATATGAATTCGGAGGGCAGAAATTATTAAATATTAAAGCATTAGACCTCTCACTAAAGGCATCAGTCATACAAAAGTTATACTTAAATCCAAACTGGTTCTCTAGTAAATTGGTACGAATGTCTCATCCTATGTTCAAGAAGGGCCTTTTTCCCTTTATTCAGATTACACCTGCTCACTTTCGGTTGTTTGAAAAGGAAATAATCTCCAAAATATCCTTATTTTTTAAACAAGCCTTAGAAAGTTGGTTGCAATTTCAGTTTAATCCACCTGAAAGGACGGAACAAATAGTACAACAAATATTGTGGTTAAATTCAAATATAGTAATTGATAAAAAAACGGTATTTATCGAAGAAATGTTTAAAAAAGGTATAATTTTTGTGAATGATATCATAAATAGGACTGGTGGAGTTATGTCACACATGCAGCTCACACAGACATATGGAAATGTCTGCTCTACCCAAAATTACAACCAATTAATTGCAGCATTACCACAAAAATGGAAGAGGCAAGTAGAAGGGGAAAAAAGTAAGGAACTTGTATGTCGGCCCTGTATTAAAGAACATAAATGGTTAAAGAAAAGTGTGATAAATAAAAACATATACCAATTTCATTTAAGGACCAAAAAACTGACAGCTGTGCCATATAAATTGCAAAATAGTTGGGAAGAGATGTTCGATGTACCCATTCCATGGCACATGGTTTATGAATTGATACGCAAAACAACGCTGGATTCAAAACTTCGAATTTTTCAATTTAAATTATTGTACAAAATTCTTGCAACTAATAGAATGTTATATATATGGGGTATACAATCTTCCCAGCTCTGTAGATTCTGCTGTGAGGAGGCAGAGTCATTAGACCATTTATTTTGGTATTGTCCATATGTAGCTCGTTTTTGGTCACAGGTCCAGGAATGGCTGAAGAATTGCAACATTTGCCTAGAACTAACGCTACAGATAGCAATACTGGGGGATTTGAAAAGCCATAGTCAATCAATCAATAATATAATAATTATTTTAGCAAAAATGTTTATTTTTAATTTACAATCTGTAGAAGCTATGAGAATAGGAAGGTTCAAATCTTTTGTGAAGCATCACAGCACAGTTGAAAAATATATGGCAAATAAAAATCCGAAATGGATGATGTTGGAAGATAGATGGGAAGGGTTGAGTGGAACTGAAGGGTGGGACTAATAACAAGATAAACAATGTAGGGCATACGGGATCTGTGAAATGTGTATAGGTGCGGAGCTTTTGTGAAATAGCACAGTTACAAGTGGAAATAAAATTGGATGGACAACAGAAATAGAGGAAGGACTAAGAACAAACAAGAGAGAACTATTATAAAGTAGTCTGTGTCTGTAAAATAGGTATAAGATGTATAAATTGAAGGTAAAAGCAGAAGTGTTTATTAGTTTACTCCAATTGGGGGAGCGGTGGTAGGGTTGCGGGGAATAATAATAAAGGTATATTCTTTAAAAAAGTATGTATGTCTATATAGGTATGTGTATGTATATATGTATATATGTATGCATGCGTGTATGGATATATATATTTACCCAAAAAAATATGGGGGATTGGAAATGATGCAGACAATTACATTGGAAGCAACATTCTTTCCGCAATATTAAGCTGATCCACCCCAAAAAAAAAAAAAAAAAAAAAAAAAAAAGTAGTTGGTGAACCAGGCAAGGCAGTCATCAGAAAAACCGAGGCTACTGAGTCTGCCGATAAGAATATGGTGATTGACAGAGTCGAAAACCTTGGCCAGGTCGATGAAGACGGCTGCACAGTACTGTCTTTTATCGATGGCGGTTATGATAAAATGTATGCATTTTGGGGTACATCGAGACAGAATGGGCAGTATTGGGATGGACTCTATTATCACATGGTACCCTACATGATAACTACACCAAATTTCACACAGAACAAGGAACCCACTGGGAAAGTTTTTTTTGCCATACAGTGATCGTAGATTTTGCCTATAATCAGTCCCAGCAGCCTATTTTCAGGATGGCCGCCATTCACTTATCAAATGGGGATAAACTGCACTGATTTTGCATGACCATAACTAAATAAATAATTGGTGTAATAAGACCGACAAATGCTTAAAATGTGTGTGACAATGATAACTAAATGATGGCCCAAGTATGTCAGTTATATTTATTTAGAAAAATATTACCAGAATAGTGGTAAAAATAAGTTTAAAAAACTGTCTGAATTTTGAAGTCGTTTCATATTACATTAAAACTCACATTCACTGATGTCTATTGATAAAAATTATATGATTCTATAAATTGTTAACATCAAGAAATGTGATGTCAAACCCGCCCCTTACATTGCATTCTATATGAAATCCCATAGGAATGGATAACATTGAGCAAAGAAGTACAGGTAACCAACCCATTTTCGCAAAATGCCTTCATAATGAGTGCACCAAACTTTACATAAAGCTGGGAAATGTCTAAACAATGATGCCTAGCTATTGCTGGTTATTCCATAGGGTACACATTTTCCAATATGACCATCAACAGGCTCTATTGGATTGGTCTGACATTGCCAGAAATCTCAATAATATTTGTATTTACGATGTATCCCCATTAGCTGCTGCCAAGGCAGCAGCTACTCTTCCTGGGGTCCAGAAAAATTAAGGCAGTTATACAATTTTAAAACATTACAATTCATTCACAACATATTTCACAACACATTAAGTGTGTGCCCTCAGGCCCCTTCCACTTCCCCTACCACATATCTACAATACAAAATCCATGTGTACGTGTGTGTATAGTGCGTATGTTATCGTGTGTTTGTTCGTGTTGCTTCAGTCCCGGCGGGTTTCATAAGATGTATCTGTTTTTTAAATCTAATTTTACAGCTTGCATGAGTTACTTGATGTGGAATAAAGTTCAATGTAGTCATGGCTCTATGTAGTACTGTGCGCCTCCCATAGTCTGTTCTGACTGAAGAGACCTCTGGTGGCATGTCTTGTGGGGTATGCATGGGTGTCTGAGCTGTGTGCCAGTAGTTCAAACAGACAGCTCAGTGCATTCAACATGTCAACACGTCTCACAAATACAAGCAGTGATGAAGTCAATCTCTCCTCCACTCTGAGCCAGGAGAGATTGCCATGCATATTATTAATGTTAGCTGTCTTTGTACATTGAAGGGCCAGCCGTGCTGCCACTGAATTTTAGCCCATTCCTCCTGACAGAGCTGGTGTAACTGAGTCAGGTTTGTAGGCCTCCTTGCTCGCACACGTTTTTTTAGTTCTGCACACACATTTTCTATAGAATTGAGGTCAGGGCTTTGTGATGGCCACTCCAATACCTTGACTTTGTTGTCCTTAAGCCATTTTGCCACAACTTTGGAAGTATGCTTGGGGTCATTGTCCATTTAGAAGACCCATTTGCAACCAAGCTTTAACTTCCTGACTGATGTCTTGAGATGTTGCTTCAATATATCCACAATTTTCCTCCTCATGATGCCATCTATTTTGTGAAGTGCAGCAGTCCCTAATGCATCAAAGCACCCCCACAACATGATGCTGCCACCCCCATGCTTCACGGTTGGGATGGTGTTCTTCGGCTTGCAAACCTCCCCCTTTTTCCTCCAAACATAACGATGGTCATTACGGCCAAACAGTTCTATTTTTGTTTCATCAGACCAGAGGACATTTCTCCAAAAAGTACGATATTTGTCCCCATGTCCAGTTGCAAACCGTAGTCTGGCTTTTTTATGGTGGTTTTGGAGCAGTGTCTTCTTCCTTGCTGAGCAGCCTTTCAGGTTATGACGATATAGGACTCGTTTTACTGTGGATATAGATACTTTGTACCTGTTTCCTCAAGCATCTTCACAAGGTCCTTTGCTGTTGTTCTGGGATTGATTTGCACTTTTCGCACCAAAGTACGTTCATCTCTAGGAGACAGAACGTGTCTCCTTCCTGAGCGGTATGACGGCTGCGTGGTCCCATGGTGTTTATACTTGTGTACTATTGTTTGTACAGATGAACGTGGTACCTTCAGGCGTTTGGAAATTGCTCCCAAGGATGAACCGGACTGGTGGAGGTCTACAATTTTCTTTCTGAGGTCTTGGCTGATTTCTTTTGATTTTCCCATGATGTCAAGCAAAGAGGCACTGAGTTTGAAGGTAGGCCTTGAAATACATCCACAGGTACACCTCCAATTGACTCAAATGATGTCAATTAGCCTATCAGAACCTTCTAAAGCCATGACATAATTTTCTGGAATTTCTCAAGCTGTGTAAAGGCACAGTCAACTTAGTGTATGTAAACTTCTGACCCACTGGAATTGCCATACAGTGAATTATAAGTGAAATAATCTGTCTGTAAACAATTGTTGGAAAAATTACTTGTGTCATGAACAAAGTAGAAGTCCTAACCGACTTGCCAAAACTATAGTTTGTTAACAAGAAATGTGTGGAGTGGTTGAAAAACGAGTTTTAATGACTCCAACCTAAGTGTATGTAAACTTCCGACTTCATCTGTACATACAAGCATTTGCAAAAAAATATATGGGGGATTAGAAGTGATGCAGACAATTACATTGATGGAAGCTACAATCTATCTGCAAGATTAAAGCTGATCCACCCCCTAAAAAATTATTAAAACAAATAAAAACATTACAGAGTGGTCACATTAACATTACAGAGTAAATAATTAACATTACAGAGTAATTACATTAACATTACATAGTGGTTACATTACCATTACAGAGCAGTCACATTAACATTAGAGTGGTGACATTAACATTACAGAGTGGTTACATTAACATTACAGAGTAGTCACATTAACATTACAGAGCAGACACATTAACATTACACATTTGTCACATTAACATTAGAGTGGTTACATTAACGTTACAGAGCAGTCACATTAACACTACAGAGCAGTCACATTAACATTACAGAGTGGTGACATTAACATTACAGAGTTGTGACAACTTCACAGAGTAGTCACTTTAACATTAGAGTGGTTACATTAACATTACCGAGCAGTCACATTAACACTACAAATGAGTCACATTAACATTACAGAGTGGTTACATTAACATAACAAAGTAGTCACATTAACATTACAGAGTGGTTACATTAACATAACAAAGTAGTCACATTAACACTACAGAGTGGTCACATTAACATTACAGAGTGGTCACATTAACATTACAGAGTGGTCACATTAGCATTACAGCGTGGTCACATTAACATTACAGCGTGGTCACATTAACATTACAGAGTGGTTACATTAACATTACAGCGTGGTCACATTAACATTGCAGAGTAGTCACATTAACATTACAGCGTGGTCACATTAACATTACAGAGTGGTCACATTAACATTACAGAGTGGTTACATTAACATTACAGCGTGGTCACATTAACATTGCAGAGTGGTCACATTAACATTACAGAGTGGTCACATTAACATTACAGAGTGGTCACATTAACATTACAGAGTGGTCACATTAACATTACAGAGTGGTCACATTAACATTACAGAGTGGTCACATTAACATTACAGAGTGGTTACATTAACATAACAAAGTAGTCACATTAACATTACAGAGCAGTCACATTAACATTACAGAGTGGTCACATTAACATTACAGAGCAGTAACATTAACAGTACAGAGCGGTGACATTAACATTACAGAGCAGTCACATTAACATTACAGAGCAGTCACATTAACATTACAGAGCGGTCACATTAACAGAGCAGTCACGTGAACATTACAGAGCAGTCACATTAACATTACAGAGTGGTGACATTAACATTACAGAGCAGTCACATTAACATTACAGAGCGGTCACATTAACATTACAGAGTGGTGACATTAACATTACAGAGCAGTCACATGAACATTACAGAGCAGTCACATTAACATTACAGAGTGGTCACATTAACAGAGCAGTCACATTAACATTACAGAGCGGTCACATTAACAGAGCAGTCACGTGAACATTACAGAGCAGTCACATTAACATTACAGAGTGGTGACATTAACATTACAGAGCAGTCACATTAACATTACAGAGTGGTCACATTAACAGAGCAGTCACGTGAACATTACAGAGCAGTCACATTAACATTACAGAGCGGTGACATTAACATTACAGAGCAGTCACATTAACATTGCAGAGTGGTCACATTAACATTACAGAGTGGTTACATTAACATTACAGAGTGGTCACATTAACATTACAGAGTGGTCACATTAACACTACAGAGTGGTCACATTAACACTACAGAGTGGTCACATTAACATTACAAAGCGGTGACATTAACATTACAGTGTGGTCACATTAACATTACAGAGTGGTCACATTAACATTACAGAGCGGTCACATTAACATTACAGAGCGGTCACATTAACATTACAAAGCGGTGACATTAACATTACAGTGTGGTCACATTAATATTAGAGTGGTGACATTAACATTACATAGTGGTCACATTAACATTACAGAGTGGTCAAATTAACATTACAGAGGGGTTACATTAACATTATAGAGTGGTTACATTAACATTACAGAGTGGTCACATTAACATTACAGAGTGGTCACATTAACATTACATTTTATGTGGACTCCAGGAAGAGTAGGTGCTGCATGTGCAGTAGCTAATGGGGGTGTTTTGTGGTCAAATCTCATTCAAACCCTACACTTATTAGGTCATTCGCCCTGACCTCCATAAAAGGTAGATTTTTTATATTATGAGTCACTAAACTATTAAACAGTGAGGACACCATTCGGACACCAAATCCAGGGAGAAAATATGATTTTCAGATCTTGAAAGGAATGAAGCCCTTGCAGGTTGAATATATCCTTAAAAAAATAGACCAACGAGGGAATATAAAGGGCATAGATCCAGATTTAAAAAAAACTAACATCGTTATTCCAAATAGTATATAACTCATGAAAATTACAAGTTGTGGCCAGATAATTATTGACTTGATAAAAGTCTTAATGTTTTCCCCCCAATAGATCCCATAAAAGAATAAGCAGTTTTTTTTTGCTTTATCCCAGAAAGAAGGTCTGGAATTCTAATTGGGTGGGACTTGGCCTCCTCTATTATATCCCAGTATGACCAATTTCCCTAAAACAGTTCTGCTATTTGTAACATTGTTTTTTCAATGATGAGTCAGTCTAGTTAAATCATTAAATGTGATAGCAAAAAAAAAGATTTTTTTAAGATGAGATCCACCCATGTGAACATTCCAACTTGTCTCTACATTATTTTATCAGCCAGTGAACATTCTATTGCATCAACTCCCATACAACAAGATATATAAAAGGTGTTAAACACATAGAAAGGGGTTATCATATATCAATTTGATCAGGGGCTTGTGGGGAACAATTTAATACCCTCAAACCTTTGCCACCCCAAACTGGACACATTTTTCAGCTGGCCCATGGAGTATAAGTGGGATAGGCTGAGGAATGAAGGCAGATGGACAGACACCAAGTCTTACCATGGTCATGAGTGTCTTTCTCTTTCCATCGCGGCCTCTCTCTCTCCCTGCCACGGTCGGTCTCCCACTCCCTCTCTCTCTGTAGCAACACGACCGACTCCATCTCTGTCTCGTTGTCCAGGTTGTCCTGACTGCCAGCAGCGTTCGCACTGATGGGCAGGTGGGAAAAAAAGTCAAAGGAGGAGTAGAAAAGAAGGACGAGATGAAAGAGAAAAACATTTTATTCAAAGGGATTATATTTAAAAGATTTGTCTCTTTTCCCTTCTTCTACACACAACTGTTTGACAGATGATACACCGGCAAGTTCCAGACCCCTGCCGTTTAAGTGTCAAGTGCTGGTATCAGAATGTCAGTGTGTTTTAATGTCAGCCTCACCAGAGCATGCCGGGAGCTAGCTACAAAGAGAACGTGAGCGCCTGTCTCTGTGTGTGTGTGTGTGTGTGTGTGTGTGTGTGTGTGTGTGTGTGTGTGTGTGTGTGTGTACATGCATGTATACGTGTGTGTGTGTGTGTGTGTGTGTGTGTGTGTGTGTGTGTGTGTGTGTGTGTGTGTACATGCATGTATACGTGTGTGTGTGTGTGTGTGTGTGTGTGTGTGTGTGTATAATAGGATGTGCATGTGAGCGCTGAAGTGAGCCAAGTTGCAGTAACCAGTGCTGACCAGCAGAGGGAAAAGGCTCTCTGTGTTGTGGTTGTCAGATAAAGACCTGCCCAGTTGGCTGATTTAATATTGCTATCTAGTTCTCAGGGGGTAGGCAGAGAGAGACACAGACAGACAGACGAAAGACAGAAACTAGATTTGATTTGGATAAAATAAAAAATGCATACAAGGAAATCACACACAGAGCCACAGACACACACACAGTAAGTATTTAGCGCTACACCTCACCATAGCTAAGCCAACGCCACTTCCACACCACAATGATTAATAGAAGCACTGAGAGACATTTATTGGCATGTCTGATTAGATGGCTGGGAAGGTTGATTAGGTTTAAAGTAAATGGAGCCTGGTCGCTAGCGATTAGTGTGCACGTGACTGTTTTTGTTTAACTATTCTTTTGGGGAAATTTTGCCGATCCCCAAGAGGACAAATGCTACTTTAGGCTTAGGGGTTAGGTTTAGGGTTACAGTTTAGTTTAGTATTAGGGTTAAGGTTAGGTTTAGGGTTAAGGTAAGGCTTAGGTTAAGGGTTAGGGTTAGGGAAAATAGGATTTTGGATGGATAGCAATACAAAACTGTGAGTGTGTGTGGGGGGGCTGGCAAGAGGACAGAGGTCTCTACCTCTGGTACTGAAAATACATAGAGCACAGGATTTTGTTTCAGCCCAGAATCAGGTGGGTAGTTGCTGGGATAGAGCAGAAGGCTGCAAACCCTGTAGCCCTGTTAGACTGGAGTTTAACGACCCCTGACAGTCAAAGGCATAGAGTTTGGACTGTCACTTGTATCTACCCATCTCTATGCCAGATGGATCAACTAGTCACGCACGCACACACACACAAAGGACACACACACACCACTTTTCAGATACTGACTGGAAAGAGGGGGGTCTTGAGTCTCCGATGCCACCGATCCTCTCCAAAGGAAGTGGCAGCTCTGCCTGGCTGTCTGCACACGTAGAACCCCCATCTGAACCCCCGTGAGAACCATCTGCTGACACCAACTAGGGAGAAAGAGCATTATTATTGCTTGTGTTTACTTTGACAATGTAAAGTGCATTCGGAAAGTATTCAGACCTCTTGACTTTTCTTTTTGTTGCATTACAGCCTTATTTTGAAATGGATTAAATCGGTTCTTCCCCCCTCATCAATCTACACACAATACCCCATAACGACAGAGTGAAAACAGGTTCTTAGAAATGTTTGCTAATTTATCAAAAAACCTAAATACCGTATTTACATAAGTATTCAGACCCTCTGCTATGAGACTCGAAATTGAGCTCAGGGGCATCCTGTTTCCATTTATCATCCTTGAGATGTTTCTACAACTTGATTGGTGTCCACCTAATCCATTTTAGAATAAGGCTGTAACGTAACAAAATGTGGAAAAAGGGGTCTGAATACTTTCCGAATACACCGTAAGTGCTTTAACTTTCCATGTCTAAAATGTATATTGAATTGAGAGAGAGAAAGTGAGAGAGTGAGATAACAATAAAGAGAGAGAGAGGTGAAGGGGTTTAGACAAACCTCAAATTACACCCTATTTCCCATTATATTGCACTACTTTTGACCAGAATCCTATGTTTGTCATTATACTACTAACTTGATTCTAGGGCTATATTCAAAAGTAGTGCACTACACGAGGAAATGGGCATCATTTGAGACGCATACAGATTGTAAGTAACAAAGTCATGATTTTGGGAATGAGTCTGTATGCGTAACAGTCTGTCGGAATTGTAAATGTGCTCATTGACTAGGTGGACACAAGACAGACACAAATACAGTCCATCATTTACATAGATGCACACGCACACACACACACACACACACACACACACACACACACACACACACACACACACACACACACACACACGCACACACACGCACCCTTGCTCTTATGATGGACAATTGTATGTTTGTGCTTTTCTAATAACCAATTTCTGTGTTCTATGTTTGTGCTTTTCTAATAACCAATTTCTGTGTTCTATGTTTGTGCTTTTCAAATAACAAATTTCTGTGTTCTATGTTTGTGCTTTTCTAATAAACAATTTCTGTGTTCTATGTTTGTGCTTTTCTAATAAACAATTTCTGTGTTCTATGTTTATTCTTTTCTAATAACCAATTTCTGTGTTCATGCATGTGACTGATTGAACGAATCCTCACTATCAGTATCTGCAATTTGGCAGTACGACCAGACTGAGAACGTTTGAGAACGAAAAATATCTCAGTTTCAAGGTCTCAGCTTAGAGAGAAGAAGCCTCGTGAGGTATTGGTCTGTCACATGGATGAACCACTATTGGTCGGTCACATGAATGAAGCAAACTTGAATGGTGAATTAATTATGAATGATGACTAAGCTAAATCATGCAAATATAACTTGTCTGCAGTATATAAGAGAACTAACAGGACTGCTCCGGTAGAGCTCCTGATCAACATGTGTACTTGGTGCATTGAGTTGGTTGGAACCTCTCCAGCATGCTGATAATAAACAATGATTCATTTAAGATTGACTTCAAGTGTCCCTGTGTAGAATTTCCACGACAATTTGCTGTCATGAACCGAATGATTGATTCTGCCTGTGGAGCTTTCTAGTGGGGGTCAGCTAGGAAAACAGGTGGCACATTTTATGAAGCGTGAGGGAAATTCCTGTCTGACCAAAAGAGAACGAGACCCGCCCAGACCAGACAATAACTGTGAGTTTCCCAGGAGACACATCATCCGCAAACAATTGAGGGACATGTCTTCTGATTTCAGTAAGTCAATTTAAATGAATTTGTATAAAAAATAAACATAAAAGTGGAGGAGGATACCACTAGTCCTAAGTCAAAAAAAGTGTGAAGTGAATGTGGATGTGAGTTGTGTGAGTGAAGAGAATGTGGATGTGAAAGTTGTGTGAATGTGGAAAGTATTAAGCTGATTGAAATTGGGATAATAACAGGACTGAAATGTGCTATAAAGCTGATTGAAATTTGGATAATAAAATATTGAAATTTGGATATTAAGAAATATTAGTTAAGTGATTTAAATTTGGATAATAAGTACTACTTGAAAGTGTGTGTGTTATTCTATATGTATGCGGAAATACTATAGAGTCTATAGGGACCATAGGAATTATGACTATACAGTCGTGGGCAAAAGTTTTTAGAATGACAGAAATATACATTTTCAAAGTCTGCTGTCTCAGTTTGAATGATGGCAATTTGCATATACTCCAGAATGGTATGAAGAGTGATCAGATGAATTGCAATTAATTGCAGTCCCTCTTTGCCATGCAAATGAACTGCATCCCCAAAAAAACATTTCCACTGCATTTCAGCCCTGACACAAAAGGACCAGCTGACATGTCAGTGATTCTCTCGTTAACACAGGTGTGAGTGTTGATGAGGACAAGGCTGGAGATCCCTCTGTCATGCTGATCGAGTTCGAATAACAGACTGGAAGCTTCAAAAGGAGGGTGGTGCTTGGAATCATTGTTCTTCCTCTGTCAACTATGGCTACCTGCAAGGAAACACGTGCTGTCATCATTGCTTTGCACAAAAAGGGTTTCACAGGCAAGGGTATTGCTGCCAGTAAGACTGCACATAAATCAACCATTTATCGGATCATCAAGAACTTCAAGGAGAGCGGTTCAATTGTTGTGAAGAAGGATTCAGGGCGCCCAAGAGAGTCCAGCAAGCGCCAGGACCGTCTCCTAAAGTTGATTCAGCTGCGGGATCGGGGCACCACCAGTACAGAGCTTGCTCAGGAATGGCAGCAGGCAGGTGTGAGTGCATCTGCACGCACAGTGAGGCAAAGACTTTTGGAGGATGGCCTGGTGTCAAGAAGGGCAGCAAAGAAGCCACTTATCTCCAGGAAAAACATCAGGGACAGACTGATATTCTGCAAAAGGTACAGGGATTGGATTGCTGAGGACTGGGGTAAAGTCATTTTCTCTGATGAATCCTCTTTCCGATTGTTTGGGGCATCCGGAAAAAAGCTTTCCGCAGAAGACAAGGTGAGCGCTACCATCAGTCCTGTGTCATGCCAACAATAAAGCATCCTGAGACCATTCATGTGTGGGGTTGCTTCTCAGCCAAGGGAGTGGGCTCACTCACAATTTTGCCTAAGAACACAGCCATGATTAAAGAATGGTACCAACACATCCTCCGAGAGCAACTTCTCCCAACCATCCAGGAACAGTTTGGTGACGAACAATGCCTTTTCCAGCATGATGGAGCACCTTGCCATAAGGCAAAAGTGATAACTAAGTGGCTTGGGGAACAAAACATCAATATTTTGGGTCCATGGCCAGGAAACTCCCCAGACCTTAATCCCATTAAGAACTTGTGGTCAATCCTCAAGAGGCGGTGGCCAAAAAAAAAAAAACTCCAAGCATTGATTATGCAAGAATGGGCTGCCATCAGTCAGGATGTGGCCCAGAAGTTAATTGACAGCATGCCAGGGCGGATTGCAGAGGTCTTGAAAAAGAAGGGTCAACACTGCAAATATTGACTCTTTGCATCAACTTTATGTAATTGTCAATAAAAGCCTTTGACACTTATGAAACGCTTGTAATTATTCTTCAGTATTCCATAGTAATATCTGACAAAAATATCTAAAGACACTGAAGCAGCAAACTGTGGAAATTAATATTTGTGTCATTCTCCAAACTTTTGGCCACGACTGTATAAACTATTGATACTGAGGGACTATAGATGCTGTAGGGACAATGATGCTACAGTGACCATGGGTACTATGGATGCTATAGGGACTATGGATAATCAGGGACTATAGATACTGTAGAGAATATGGCAATTGTAGAGACTATAGAGGAACCTTGGCTGTGATACATATGACAGAAGAAGGCTAGAGCTAGTCTTAGAGAGAAGACTAGAGCGCGGGCAAGTAACGGTACCATGCCCCGCTGACATCTGTCTGTAGGCATTTATAAGAGAAGTGTCTACATCTGTCTGCAGCCACTACTAATAGCACGTGTGTAACGATAGTCTACGTGGTGTGAGAACCACTGATAATAGCACAAAGATTTAGAGTCTTGATGCACATGAGTGGTGTGGATGTCTGTAGGCATTTATGATCTGTAACGTTATATAGGGAATCTGTGTATGTGAGAGATATGAAAGAAGAAAGTACTATTCTCGAATATGCTGTTAAATAGAATAACCTTAGTAAATATATAAACTCCTGTATGAATAGAACACTAGTCTAAATGAGGAATTGGTGAAGAAAAGTATACTGGGTTACTGGAGATTTGATAAAGTAGCAATGGAGAAAAATAATAATAACAATAATAATAATATACAACTTGCACACCCACACATAGACTGATGTAAGTGGTGTAAAAAGTATTCAGAGAAATTTTCAGAGTGGTCCCTTTATGGATCATTTGATAAAGATAAAGTTGAAGTTAAAGCATTGTGACTGTCTAAACGATCTGGGAAATAGAGTCTCAGACACCGTTTGGTGTATATCCACTTTTGGTGAAGGTAGAGGACTTGACTTACCCCTAACCAATAAAACTAGAAATAGAACCAATGAATGTTGAACATGATTTTCTGTTAACTAAACTTAAGGCTAAAATGTATTGTACTCCCGATGGAGTTTTCATTGATATCCCAAATGATGATGTTCTAAACCAATTTGTGAGTATGCAAAATGGAAACTTTCCCTGGCTATGCTGTCTCAGGTGCCAGACTTATTGCGGACAGAGCACACCATCTGCAGGGGACTGATAGTGCCAGCGCAGTTATTGTGAAAGTTGATCCCAGAAAGAGACGGGCCTTGAGAGCTACAATTAAAAAAGAAGCTCCATCCAAAGTGTCTCTCTTCCCTTCTGAATTGGCCAATGTATTTTATAAATTCAGCGCAATACATGTTTATCTTAAAATAAGAGATTTAATAAGTATGAAGCAGAAAGTGAATATCCAACAGAAATGTGAAATAAATATATAGAGTAACATTGTTAGGGTAGTCTCAAATTAAAACAATGCCTTCCAATATGGAGAAAGTTATCATGTTTGTTTTGTTTTAAACCTTGCAATATGGGGTAAAGCAGAACATTGTTTGAGAGTCCTAGTTGAGGGAAACAGATATATATAGAGACTAGTGAAAGTAACAAAGTGAATTGTAATATTAAATGGCTTTCAGATAGCACTCTAATAATGCAATATCTTAGTAATTTGATAAGTAAATGTTTCAATACAAGGTCACATGATGAACAGAGGGATTGAGCATTGGAACTGATATTAAATTAGAGGCCGCCATCTGGTGTTTGGGTTAGAGATAAGTTTCCTGTGGAACAATAGATAGCAGCCAGTACTAACTGAACTCAGGCTGTAAGGGACACAGTGGAGAAATTTGGGACAGAGGTATAAATAATTGAATAAGACACGTAGTTGACAATTCCCAATTATTATAATCAATTCTATAGTTTGGGTAGCACCAGTGATCTAAGTAAGAAGGTAATGTCATCTAAAACAATCTGTTTCCATTGCGTGGAAATGTGTCCAGAATTGAAGCAGATTCAAGTAAATGTTTTTAATACCAAATATTGAGTTGATAAACCAGCACCAATTTTTTGAAGGTCCTAGCAAATTTGTTGAACAACAGGTTTCATATTTTGACTAGTTTATGTCCCAGCGACAGTTTCTACAGAACTGTATGTCAACGCCACAGGTCAAACCGATTAAGATTACAAGAGAGGGGCTCTGGGATTGTTTACTTCAGAAGGTGCCTATTAAGCTTTACGGGAAACCGTGTCATCTGATGTGTCTGAAGTACAATTCTGTATACGCATGGTTTTATCAAAACTTTCTGACCAAGATGCAGTAGGACTGATTAAAATTTAATACAGTGAAAACTAAGTACATGTTTATTTTCTTTCTTCCAGGACTGATGGAATGTCCTCTACCAAGTAAATTTTTTACATGTTTATCAATGATTCTGTATCTCTCCCTTTGAAATGCTTTCTGAGGCAGGTGCCTTGGGAGTTAGTATAAAGGTACACAAATCCGGATGTTTAAAGGGAACTCCCAAATTAAGTAAGGCCTGGCCATTTTGTTTGTTTTTACTTGTTATTGAATATTTTCTAGTGGTGTTAATACTGATTTATTGTATGGGGTCATTTTATTTTTGGTTTTAGTGGGTTTTTCACAGGTTAGAAAGAATGCACCTTGAAGGGCACACAAATTCCATTTTCTTAAGTATCTATTGTCAGAGTTTTGGTTGCACACATGTACATTCTCTTGATAAGAAACGTACTGAAAAATCCAATGTAAACCTGATACACAAAATGTTTGAAATTATTGAAATATCTTTAAATAATGTCTGAGGTACAGGGAAAGAAACACTCACTTAATGGGGCTGAATGACCTCTGACCTTTGTTCAGACTCTCTGGTGAGGCCTGATTACTCTCACTAAAAAGACTAGAGTTAATCAGTGAGATTTAAATGGGCTATGTAAACCCCCATATAATTAGGAAGCAGTTTATAATTTATCAACTGTCTTGTGTGTGATTCGGAACACGAAAAGGAGAGAGAGAGAGCGCTGCCCCTGAATGAGAGACACCTGGCTCTCATCTATTTTATTACCTTATGGGATACAATTAATGGGATACAATTCAAATTTGATTTGTTATTTTGATTTAAAAGGAGGTTTTGTTTTTCGGATGTGATTAATTTGTCCAAAGGGGGAATTACCTGTCCCCTGGGGCAATTTGGTAAATATGCAAATTGCTTTTCTTCACATGCCTGACTGTAAAATACAAATATATATGTTGGTAATGGTTGACATTTACTCCAAATGGATTGAAGTTTTCCCAACCTCTAGTTTTATATGAAGTGTATTGCTGTTGTTTGGCTCCCTGACCCTGTAACTCTGCGGTGAGCTCATCAAGATGATAGGGGAGTATAAACTCATTTGGGGGGGAATGGTTTGATCTGTGTGTTGTTATGTGTGTTGTTATTCTCTTTGACATTTGTCTTAGACATTTGTATTAAGAATATTGGTTGTAGCAATAATTTGTCATAGAGTGAATAATTTGTCTGGATTTCCTGAATCAGAAATGCAGTAAACTAACCGACTGACTGTCTAAACGACTGACTGACTAAACGATTAAATGACTGACTAATCTAAACGACTTACTAAAAGATTAAACGACTAAGCGACTGACTGACTAAACAACCAACTGACTAAGCGACTAAACAACTGACTGACTAAACAACTAAGCAACTGACTAAGCGACTACACCAAGCGACTGACTAATTGACTAAGCGGCTGACTAAACAACCGACCGACTACGTGACTGACTAAACAACTAAAGGACTGACTGACTGACTACAGGACTGACTGACTGACTAAAGGACTGACTGACTGACTAAAGGACTGACTGACTGACTAAAGGACTGACTGACTGACTAAAGGACTGACTAAAGGACTGACTGACTGACTAAAGGACTGACTGACTAAAGGACTGACTGACTGACTAACTAAAGGACTGACTGACTGACTAACTAAAGGACTGACTGACTGACTAACTAAAGGACTGACTGACTGACTAACTAAAGGACTGGCTGACTGACTAACTAAAGGACTGGCTGACTGACTAACTAAAGGACTGGCTGACTGACTGACTAAAGGACTGACTGACTGACTAAAGGACTGACTAAAGGACTAAAGGACCTACTGACTAAAGGACTGATTGACTGACTGATGTGAAGGATGGTTTTGTTCTCTTTTTAACAAAAATATATGCCTTATAGTAATAGGACATGTTAATCACAATCACAAAACAAACAATTGTTGATGCTAAACAGACCTCCTGGATAAATTATATTTATTATAATCAGCAACGGTTTGTTAATTACACCCACACTGCACTCACAGGTATGGCTGAACAATTGGAGGCTACCTCTAGAACTGCCAGGCAGAATAGGCTAGCTTTGGACATGCTCCTTGCCAGTCAGGGAGGGGTCTGTAAAATGTTTGGGGAACAATGCTGTACCTTTATCCCTAACAATACTAGCCCTGATGGGAGCATTTCGAAAGCTGTAAGTGGTCTAGATAAACTATCAGTGGAGATGAAAGGATTGGCTGGAGTGGAGGAGAGTGGACTGTTCTCCTGGTTGGGTGGCTGGTTCGGTAAGTACACTGCATTGATGGTTACTGGGTTTCTGACCCTCGTTGTTGTATTCCTTATGCTGATGTGCTGTGCTGCTTGCATCATACCCTGTTTGAAGAAATCTATTACAGATGTGGTGCGGGCTTCAGGTATGATGCCATTGCTTGAGGCTCCGGAAGGAGATGCTGACACTGAGTCTAACTTCCGGAGAAAAATGGGGCTGACTGAGGATGACCCCTGGTTTGCTGTGGGTGAGGTTGTGGAATGACAGAAGTTAACAAACAGCAGCGTGATGAAACTAACATACATGTTGTCCTCCCTTATATGAAGGTTTAAAGTTCCTGGGTGGCAAGGAGCCCACCTGGTACAGGATAGGTGTAGCAGGGAGGACCAGATGGTTTATAATGTTTTACTCTGTGTTTTCTAATATCAATAATGTGTTTTCTAATATCAATAATGTTTTATGTGTTTTCTAATATCAATAAAGTTTTATAAAATGAATCATGTTGTTTTTGGTGAGTGACACCCAAGCGGGTGTCAAGGGGGAATCATAAAAACACCAATAAACTAGAGCTGTGTTCTGAATGTTCTTTAAGGGTTTAAAGTTCCCGGGGTTAACTACAACCTGGTATGTGTGTCTCGATCATTGAACGTGATGGTATCTTTTTCTTAGTATTTACACCCGCAAGGGGTGTAAAAAGGGGGATTGTGAAGGATGGTTTTGTTCTCTTTTTAACAAAAATATATGCCTTATAGAAATAGGACATGTTAATCACAAAACATAGCTTGACTGCAGAAAAGCTGTTGTTAATCTAGGGTGTCGACTGTGCAAACCACAAGGTTGAGACAAGATGGAAAATTACTGAATAACAAGAAAACAGGAACTGCGCAATGTAGCAACCGACAACTCAGCTTAATCTTCATAACAAACACTTCCGGATATCTGGATCCTGTGTGCTGTGAGGCTGGGACCAGCCTGGGCACCACCGATAGGCTAGCAAGTTTAAACCACGCTAAGCCTCTACTGTGACAGGCCAACTCTAAAGTTGGAACTACCTCTGTCACAGTATAAAAGAAGATGTCTGTACTATTTCAGTCAGTTCTCTGCTTTACCCTGCGTGGTGATACATACAGTGAACCCGTATATACGAAAATTGCATTTACCATTTATCGCTTGTGTTAAATAAAAATACTTAAAGTATATTCGGTGACTCTGAATCACATGTTACCCTGATACCAGATTTGATTGACGCAACCCTTTACACTGACGAAAGGACTGACTGACTAAAGGACTGATTGACTGACTGACTAAAGAACTGACTGACTAAAGGACTGACTGACTGACTGACTAAAGGACTGACTGACTAACTAAAGGACTGACTGACTGACTAAAGGACTGACTGACTAAAGGAATAAAGGACTGACTAAAGGAATAAAGGACTGACTGACTGACTAAACGACTAAACTCCTAATTGACCGACTAAACGAATAAACGCCTTTTCGACCGACTAAACGACCGACTGATTAAAGGAGTGACCAATTAAACAACCAACTAAACTGCCGACTAAATGACTAAACGACAACTAATCGACTGACTGACTACTAAACCACTGAATGACTAATGGACGACTAAACGACTAAGAGACTGACTAAATAACTAAACAACTAGCTAAATGACAAAACGACTGACTAAACCACTAATCGACTGGCTAAACGACTATTCAACTGGCTAAACGACTATACGAGCGACTTTCTTTCTTGTGATGGTGCCACGTTGAAAGTCACTGAGCTCTTCAATAAGGCCATTCTACTGCTAATGTTTGTCTATGGAGATTGCATGGCTGTGTGCTCAATTGTATACACCTGTCAGCAAGGGTGTGCTGAAATAGCCAAATCCACTAATTTGAAGGGTTGTCCATACTTTTTTATATATAATGTATGATAACCAAGGTCTTTCTGCCTCTCTGGGAGAGAGAGGCACACAGACAGGGAAATGGACAGACAGCTAGAGAATGAGAGAAAGAGGCAGGGAGAGAGGGAGAGATAAGAAAAGCCTCCTCCTGTTTCTCTCTTTAGGATTAGATGGGATTTCCACACAAGAGGCTGCTGTGCATGACTATGAATGGATTTGGATGTAGAAGTGTGCATGTGTTGGACAGAGATTAACTTGTGGAACACAGAGAATGTAATTATGTGAGTGAGTGAGTGAGTGAGTGAGTGAGTGAGTGAGTGAGTGAGTGAGTGAGTGAGTGAGTGAGTGAGTGAGTGAGTGAGTGTGTAGGTGAGTGAGTGTGTAGGTTAGTGAGTGTTATAAAGGAGAAGAAATCGATGGACTTCGGGTTTCTACAGCACAACAGAAAGTATACAAATGAATGTCAACAACCATCTAACGACACATACAGTTGAAGTCGGAAGTTTACATACACCTTAGCCAAATAGATTTAAACTCAGTTTCACAATTCCTGACATTTAATCCTAGTAAAAATTCCCTGTTTAGGTCAGTTAGGATCACCACTTTATTTTAAGAACGTGAAATGTCAGAATAATAGTAGAGAGAACTATTTATTTCAGCTTTGATTTCTTTTATCACATTCCCAGTAGGTCAGAAGTTTACATACACTCAATTAGTATTTGGTAGCAATGCCTTTAAATTGTTTAAATTCGGTCAAACGTTTCGGGTAGCCTTCCACAAGCTTCCCACAATAAGTTGGGTGAATTTTGTCCCATTCCTCCTGGCAGAGCTGGTGTAACTGAGTCGGGTTTGTAGGCCTCCTTGCTCAAGCACGCCTTTTCAGTTCTGCCCACACATTTTCTATAGGAATGAGGTCAGGGTTTGTGATGGCCACTCCAATACCTTGACTTTGTTGTCCTTAAGCCATTTTGCCACAACTTTGGAAGTATGCTTGGGGTCATTGTCCATTTGGAAGACCCATTTGCAAGACCCATTTGCAAGACCCATTTGCGACCAAGCTTTAACTTCCTGACTGATGTCTTGAGATGTTGCTTCAATATATCCACATAATTTTCCTCCTCATGATGCCATCTATTTTGTGATGTGCACCAGCCCTTCCTGCAGCAAAGCACCCCCACAACATGATGCTGCCACCCCCGTGCTTCACGGTTGGGATGGTGTTCTTCGGCTTGCAAGCCTCCCCCTCTAGGAGACAGAACACGTCTCCTTCCTGAGCGGTATGACGGCTGCATGGTCCCATGGTGTTTATACTGTGTACTATTGTTTGTACAGATGAACATGGTACCTTCAGGCGTTTGGAAATTGCTCCCAAGGATGAACAGAACTTGTGAAGGTCTACAATTTTCTTTCTGAGGTCTTGGCTGATTTCTTTTGATTTTCCCATGATGTCAAGCAAGTTTGAAGTTTGAACGTAGGCCTTGAAATACATCCACAGGTACACCTCCAATTGACTGAAATTATGTCAATTAGCCTATCAGAACTTCTAAAGCCATGACATAATTTTCTGTAATTTTCCAAACTGTTTAAAGGCACAGTCAACTTAGTGTATGTAAACGCCTGACCCACTGCAATTGTGATACAATGAATTAGAAGTGAAATAATCTGTCTGTAAACAATTATTGGGAAAAAGTCGGTTAGGACATGCACAAAGTAGATGTCCTAACCGACTTGCCAAAATTATAGTTTGTTAACAAGACATTTGTGGAGTGGTTGAAAAACGAGTTTTAATGACTCCAGCCTAAGTGTGTGAACTTCCGACGTCAACTGTACAATCACACATGCATCCACAAAGGCATCACCACACACAGTTGCCAACACACAATAGCACAGACACACAGCTCCCAAATGAGCGAACCAACTGAAGCCAAAACAGATCCTACCAAAACTCAATTAAACAAGTCTGTTGGCTGTTCCCTAGCTAGTAAACAGTCACACACACACACGAACTAGACACACACATACTCTGCTCCTCTCAATCCACAATTCCACACACGCATCCTATCCAGTAGTGTGTTACGGCTCAATTCTGATCATAGTTGTGAGTTAGACCGTCATGTAACTTTTACATACAGTAACACCCCGGTGTGATGCATTTCAAGTGTTGGGTGTTAACATACAATATCTAGCACTTGGGGATGCATTTGGTGACACACTGCAGTGAAGTGAACACATACACAGGCCTCTTCTCAACACTGATGAGGGACGTCTGCATACAGAGGGGTCATGCAGATATACAGAGAGAGAGACGGAGAGAGAGGAGAAAGGGAGAAAGAGAAAGGGAGAAAGAGGGAGGCAGAGAACAAAAAAACTGGACTTTGGCAGAAATGAGAGAGAGATAGAGAGAGAAAGAGAGAGAGAAAGAGAGAGAGAGAGAAAGAGAGAGAGAGATAGAGAGAGAGAGAAATAGAGGGAGGGGGGAAAGAGAAAAACACTGGACTGCGGTGGAATTGAGATGGGGATAGGTGATGAAGGTGATAAACATAAAGAACAGTTGCTCACCCATGACACGACTCGGCCATTGAAAAAGGGCAGTTTGGCATTGTCGTCTGAGATCTCCTCTTTCACCACCCTGAGGGGAGAAAGAAGAGTCAAAATCCACCTTGTTACATACATTACAACATTAAAGGCAACCTCAGCAACGTGTATAAAAAAATAACCTGTGGCCAGTATATTAAGTACACCACCCCGTTCACGAAACTGGTTCGCTCCTACAGACTGAGTCACTGCTGTGGCTTGCTATCTAATGCAGGCAGACAGGCATCCAGTTACTGTTCAATTGAGCGATAGAATGGGGAAAAACAAGTGAGCTAAGCAACTTTGAGAGTGGTATTATCGTCGGTGCCCGGCGCGTCGGCATCCAGGGCATTTCACGCATGACACTGTCTCGGGTTTACCGAGAATGGTGCGACAAACAAAAAGCATCCAGTCAGTCTGTGGGTGAAAACAGCTCGTTGATGTTAGAAGTGGAGGGAGAAGGTCAAGAATCGCGAAAGCTAACAGGCGGGTCACAGACAAATAACTGCAGTACAACAGTGGTGTGCAGAACGACATCTCGGAATCACACAACTCCTCGATCCTTGTCACGGATGAGCTATTGCAGCGGATGACCCCACCGGGTTCCACCCCTATACGCTAAAAACAAGAAGAAGTGGCTCCAGTGGGCACGCAATCACACCAACACTGGACAATTGAGGAGTGGAAAAACATTGCCTGGTACATGACAGCGAGTTCAGTTTTCTTGAGTGGCCTGCGCAGTCCCCAGACCTCAACCCAGTAGAGCATCTCTGGGATGAGATGGAATGGGCTATTCACAGCATAAGTGTACCGCCATCCAATCTCCTTGATGCCATCAGGTCAGCATGGTCCAACAACCCTATGGAATGTTTCTGACACCTTGAAGAATGCCCAGAAGAATTCAGACTGTTATGGAGGCGAAGGGGAGGTCCGACCTGCTACAAGTTGGGTGTACATAATAAACTGGCCAGTGAATGTATACACTGTGTTCCGAAATTATGACAACCTTGATAAAGATGAGCAAAAATGACCATAAAACTCAATATTCAAATACTGAGCTATATTGAATGCTCCAAAATTGGGCTATTCTATTATTTTATACTAATACAATTGCTCAGAGAAAGAGGTTTTGTTTAACATCAAAATCAAAAAGGTAGCAGTCAAATGATTGACACCCCCTGTTTTCAATACCTCACCTTGTGAGGATAATGGCACCGAGCGTTTTTCAGTGCTGTTATCCTCGCACGGTGAAGTTTTGAAAGGTATTGAAAACAGAACTTCCAGTGGCATGCATTGAAACGCATGGCTTTCTTTTGCAAAATATGAGTTAACAGATTTATTTTCAAATAATTGTCAACACAACACCATATTAAGATGTGGCACGTTCACTGTATTACAAGGAACAACTAGAAGCTCGATTTCGCGCCAGCAGCTAGCATCATCTGTCCGTTCACAATTCACCTGTGGGAACATGGCGGCTCTCAACACCCGACAGCAGAAAGAGTTGACCGCTACCATCAGGAAATTACCTCTGCCCTCGACTTGCAATTAAAACGTTGCAGTGCTCACTTCTAAAGTGGATAACTACTCAACTAAAGCGGAAAGTTTGGAGACAGCGGCCAATGTGACAGAGTAACAACTTCATGACCTGCAAACTAATGAGTATAAATACCTTTTACTGTGAACAAGTTACAGCTCTTTTAGTGCCCGAAGGTATTTTTCTATGGCTTGATCCTTGATCAGACATTTTCTTATCTGGATAGTAGTATATTTAACACAAATCTGCACCAAAACAAATTACAAATAGCATTTAGTCTTACAATTGATAAGTTAAGACAAAAACAAGTAATATAATATTAATGAAACAAAAACTTTATTGAAAGAATAATAAGAATAAACCATCATAGCCATAACATTATATTACAACATTCATCTCAGGGATATTGTCATCAAAATGGATCTGGACGGGGAGCAACGCTGGGCAGTATCTTACACCTGGAGGGGTGGGGGAGGGGGACAGGCATCAGTTGGCATGGCATCAAGCGTACTGTATTTCTAGAACCTCCCTAAACCAGCCTGACCTTGCAAGCACACATTCTGTCCCTCTGCAAGTGAAGAGAAACCAGTCTGAGCAAAGTGGTCAATATTTGATTCGACGTCAATATGGAGTATATTCTTTAACATTTGCATCGTGCATTTGGACATACTGAGCCATCTGCTCGTGGGATGCCTTCCTCGGGATCTCAGTCTGCTTGACAGCCAGACCTCTGCCACGACCCAGCTCCTGTAGTAGAGAGAGATGTATTCCTAAGGCAACACAGAGGAATTCTTGTATATATTTGATAAGAGTCCCTTTGGGGGCTGGGCTGCCCTACACTCCTCTGTCAGCTCAGTGTAGCCCACGCCAGGTTCACCCTGCACAGGAGGAACAAAGGTTTATTATATTTCAATGCTAGGGCTGCGTTCCAAATGGCATCCTAATCCATAGAGAGGGCATCAGTGTGGACATATTTGACAGTTACCTCTACTGGTGCCTATGTCTGCAATGAATCACACTACCTGGAGTGCCTCAACCTACAACAATGTTGGTCCCCTACTACGCATAACCGCTTGCCCTCGTATTCAGGTGCTACTCAAACAAACCACATCCTATTCTCCTTTCTATGTTTCCTGTAACAAAGCCAATGATTTCTACAGTAGTCCTCAAGTACATTTAAGTTTCACTCTTTCTGCTCTGACTATCAGCCAAATGTTAGTGTGGTCTGCCAACAGATTGTGCCACATAGCCAACTCCTATGTATAGCCAACTTCTATGGTAACATAGCATGACAACTATCATACAATACGATGAACAGATCTGGGACCAGGCTAGCCAAATGTTGATTCTTCGCCACAATGTTCACCTTCCTGTCCTGTGTGTGTCTTTGTGTGTGTGTTCTGTTACCCTGGCTTATCGTATCGTGCTCACCTGGGCTGTGAGGGTATGTCCTGTGAGGGTGTGATTGTCCCTCAGCCCTTTCTTCAGCCTCAGCAGCATGTTGTCCCTGCCAGTCCTTGTCACCGTGGGGACAACTTCTACAGTGTCCTCCTCATGAAGGTTTGAGAGCCGACAGTCCACCTCACTGTCCTATAGAAAGAGAGAGCATTTAAAAATCATAGACCTAATAATAATAATAAATACATACAGTTCCTTCAGAAAAGTATTCAGAACATGACTTTCCACATTTTGTTATGTTACAGCCGTATTCTAAAATGGATTAAATCGTTTTTTCCCTCTCATTAATCTAAACAAAATACCACAATGACAAAGCAAAAAAACTATTTTGAAATTTTTGCAAATGTATTTACATTAGTATTCAGACCCTTTACTCAGTACTTTGTTGACGCACCTTTGGCAGCAATTACAGCCTTGATTATTCTTGGGTATGACGCTACAAGGTTGGCACACCTGTATTTGGGGAGTTTCTCCCATTATTCTCTGTGGATCCTCTCAAGCTCTGTCAGGTTGGATGGGAGTGTCGCTGCACAGGCATTTTCAGGTCTCTCCAGAGATGTTCGATCAGGTTCAAGTCCGGGCTCTGGCTGGGCCACTCAGCCAGAGACTTGTCCCAAACCACTCCTATTGTTATCCTGTTGGAAGGTGAACATTTGTGCCGGTCTGAGTCCTGAGCGCTGTGGAGGTTTCATCAAGGATCTCTCTGTACCTTGTTTGCTCCATTGATCTTTTCCTGACTAGTCTCCCAGTCCCTGCATCTGAAAAACATCACCACAGCATGATCCTGCCACCACCATGCTTCACAGTAGGGATGGCATTGACCAGGTTAATGAGCGGTGCCTGGTTTCCTCCAGACGTGACACTTGGCATTCAGGGCAAGGAGTTCAATCTTGGTTTCATCAGACCAGAGAATATTGTTTCTCATGGTCTGAGAGTCCTTTAAGGTTATTTTTGGCAAACTCCAAGCGGGCTGAGGAGTGGCTTCCGTCTGGCCACTCTGGCCTGATTGGTGGAATGCTGCAGAGATGGGAGAACCTTCCAGAAAAACAACCATCTCCACAGAGGAACTCTGGAGCTCTGTCAGAGTGACCATCGGGTTCTTGGTCACCTCCCTGACCAAGGCCCTTCTCCCCCGATTGCTCAGTTTGTCCGGGGGGCCAGCTCTAGGAAGAGTCTTAGTGGTTCCAAACTTCTTCCCTTTAAAAATGGAGGATAAAAGATAAGTCAAAATACAGTCAAAAGAAAAAAATAAAGTTTAAATGAACTGATGGGCAGTGTTGTTACAGCTCATGCCCGTTTGCCTGAGGCTGATGTCACGCAGGTGTTTGTACACATGTATATACACACACACACACACTCTCATTCAAATGCACACATACATGGACACACACATGTAAATAGTGCCATATATGCACTCAAACATATTCAGTGTTATGATATTTGTTGTCCTTGATGTCTTGTTTTTTTGCATTGTTGTTTCCATTCGTCTCTTTTTATCTTTTGTTCATTTTGTTGGTGCATTGGGGGTTGGGGGCTTGTGGGGGGGGGGGGGGGGGGGGGGGGGTCGGATGGTGGAGGGTAAGCTCTTGAGGAACTGTGTATGGGATCTTGAAGGGCCGGTGGCCTGGCGTTTGGGAGCTTGGGCAAGTGGCTGATAGGTCGCTAGTTCGGGTCCCCGTTTTTGACCTTGTGAGATCTGTCGACGTGCCCTTGAGCAGGGCGTTGACCCTGGTTGCTTCTGTGGGTTGCTCTTGATGGGAGTCTTTTAGATGAAAATGTAATGTAGATGTTGAGTGGCTTCACTGCAAGGAGATTGCATGTTTTAATATTCAACAAAAATAGAAAAAGAAAAGGCCACTGTGTTCTTGGGGACCTTCAATGCTACAGAATAGTTTTGGTACCCTTCCCCAGATCTGTGCCTCGACACAATCCTGTCGCAGACCTCATGGCTTGGTTTTTGCTCTGATATGCACCGGCAACTGTGGGACCTTATATAGACAGGTGTGTGCCTTTCCAAATCATGTCCAATCAATTGAATTTACCACAGGTGGACTCCAATAAAGTTGTAGAAACATTATTAGATAATGATAATAGATAATTTCAATAAGCATTTTTCAAAGGCTGGCCATGTTCCACCTGGCTACCCCAACCCCGGCCAACATCTCAGCATCCCCTGCAGCAACTTTTCCAACCCCCCCCCCCCCCCCCCCCCTCTTCTCCTTCACCCAAATCCAGACAGCTGATGTTCTGAAAGAACTGCAAAATCTGGATCCCTACAAGTCAGCTGGGCTAGACGATCTGTACCCTCTCTTTCTAAAATTATCCGCCGAAATTGTTGCAACTCCTATTACTAACCTATTCAACCTCTCTTTCGTATCATCTGAGATACCCAAAGATTGGAAAGCTGATTGGAAAGCTCCCCCTCTTCAAAGGGGGAGACACTCTAGACCCAAACTGTTATAGCGCTATATCCATCCTGCTAAAAATCTTTGAAAGCCAAGTTAATAAACAGATCACTGACCATTGAATCCCACCCTTCTCCACTATGCAATCTGGTTTCCGAGCTGGTCATGGGTGCACCTCAGAGACCTTGTGGCACAGCTAGCCCTAGACCACTGCGCCACCCGGGAGGCCAAATAAATATATATTTAGTGCCCATTTCGTTTTTCATTCCGTGGATTTTAATTTAGAAAAAGCCCATGTTTTCACTCACGAACTTGCAGACACTAACTTGTCAGTTGACGTCCGAGGTTAGCGCTGTTCTGCCATGGAGGAGCGCCACAGAGTTCTATTGAGCAGTGACAACTTTTTGATCATGCCTGTTCCATTCACTATAAATTCTCAGAGTAACCTTTGAATAAAAAATGGTAGAAACAATGATAGAAACACTGTTTTTGATCGAATGATAGAAACACTGTACCTGCTTCTTCTTGTTTTAAGTATCCCTATACTTCTGTTATTACGGGGCTATCACTCAGTCAAGAGTGCGCCTGCGCATGGAGTCTAGCCTTGAGTGTGATGGCTACCTTGTAGTGTGTTCATATAGTATAGTAAACTTTGTTAAACTGGAACCTTGTCGTTGTGTCATTTCGAGTTAACAATCGCCATATGACAGTAAACAAAGAACATCTAGCTCACTTATTTTGCCAGATAGAAAACAAATTCAGAAACGGAAGGAAAGGATAGCTAGTTAGCTAGAGTGACAGCTAACGCTACCTGCTTCTTCTTCAAGCAGCATTGCACCCAACATTATTCAGCGCTGCAAATAGACATTAACAAAATAATTTAGTCTTTCAAGTCACATTGTTTTATCAATAATGTCATATCCAATTTCACAACTTTCTTACCTTAACTGATCCACCTGGTTTCCACTTTGAAGCTGTCAAAATAGCACTCCAGATCCACCCTCCTTCCAGTCAGTAACCGGGACACTGCAGCAAAGGGAGGATTTGCTCCATGACATTCATTGAATTTTTTTTTTTTAAGCTCCCGCACATAAAGCTCTAAACCAATTACAGTGCATTCGCCAAGTATTCAAACCCCTTCACTTTTTCCACAGTTTGTTAGGTTACAGCCTTATGATTCTGTAAAATAGCCCACCCAACTACCTCATCCCCATATTGTTATTTTTTGTTGTTGTTGCTCTTTTGCACCCCAGTATCTCTGCTTGCACATTCATCTTCAGCACATCTATCACTCCAGTGTTTAATTGCTAAATTGTAATTATTTCGCCACTATGGCCTATTTATTACCTTACCTCCCTAATCTTACTACATTTGCACACACTGTATATAGATTTTTTTCTATTGTGTTATTGACTGTACGTTTGTCTGTCCCATGTGTAACTCTGTTGTTTGTGTCGCACTGCTTTGCTTTATCTTGGCTCATTGTAAATGAGAACTTGTTCTCAACAGGCCTACCTGGTTAAATAAAGGTGAAATTTAAAAAAAGTTAAATAAAATGAGTAAATCATTTTGCCCTCATCAACACACAATACCCCATAATGACAAAGCAAAAACAGGTTTCTAGAAATCTTTGCAAATGTATTACAAATAAAAAAACTGAAATACCTTATTTACATAAGTATTGCTATGAGACTCAAATTTGAGCTCAGGTGCATCCTGTTTCCATTGATCATCCTTGAGCTGTTTCTATAACTTGACTGGAATCCACCTGTGGTAAATTCAATTGATTGGATATGATTTGGAAAAGCACACACCTGTCTATATAAGGTCCCACAGTTGACAGTGCATGTCAGTGCACAAACCAAGCAATGAGGTCAAAGGAATTGTCCGTAGAGCTCCAAGATAGGATTGTGTCGAGGCACAGATCTGGGGAAGGGTACCAAAAAAATTCTGCAGCATTGAAGTTCCACATGATTCCATGTGTTATTTCATAAAAATAAAGAAAAACCCTTGAATGAGTAGGTGTCCAAACTTTTGACTGGTACTGTATATATTTGTAGCTCATGTTGTGTGTAAATGTCTGTTTTCAGAATTACAATTGGTGATTTGATGGCAGTGTTATTAAGGTTGCATTATGTAACTTTTTGGGCAACCCAACCAAATTCACATAAAATGTCAGTTATAGATCTGTCACTTATTGAAAGCAAGTCTAAGTGGTAGGTCTGTTCTATTTGCGCTATTTCTATACTTTCCGTTCTTAAGTTTCGTTTTTGCGTCTTTTACTTTCAGTTTTGTACACCGGCTTCAAACAGTTAAATACAATATTTGTTGTTACTGAAAATATTTCACATCGGTTTAGATGGTACATTGATACTTTACACTACATTGCTTGTTTTGTCAAACTGAAATTAAGGGAACTATTACAATTTTAGCAATCAGGAAATGGCGGAGCGATCTCTGCATATTGCACATAACTATTATTTCGAAATTAGATCCTTTTGGCTGGAAAGGGTTTTCTAAACTAGAAGGGGAAATCAATCTCAAAAAATAAAACAGAATCCCTTGAAAATCGTAACTGTAAATTCAATGTGCGGGTCACAGGACTTGAAACTGGTGTATTAGAGGACAACCCAGCATCCTTCATGAGTAATATTTTCTGTTAACTGTTTGGGCAGGGTTCCATGCAGCTGATAAACATTGCGCACCGCATGGGTCCTCATGTCAAAGGATCTCTGTGTTCGATTGTACGAATCCTTTACGGTTCGTTCTAGTCAGGCAGCTTAGTCTCCTATTCAGAGGACCCTACTTTTGTTAGTGTCTTATTGGTCAAGGTCACACCAAATACGTATCACCACATCTCGTTGAGCCTATAAGCAGCTTTGATTCCCGGGACTTCAGTTTCTGCTGATCTATGACACCAGCACGCTGTGTGGTCAGAAATGTTTTTTCCCTCATCCTGAACTTTTTCTCCTATGGACTGAGCCTGAGAATTGAACCCTGTGGCACCCCCATACAGACTGCCAGAGGTCCGGACAGCAGGCACTCCGATTTGACGCACTGAACTCTATCAGAGAAGTAGTTGGTGAACCAGGCGAGGCAGTCATTTGAGAAGCCAAGGCTATGGAGTCTGCCGATAAGAATGCGGTGATTGACAGAGTCGAAAGCCTTGGCCAGGTCGATGAAGACGGCTGCACAGTACTGTCTTATCGGTGGCGATTATGATATCGTTTAGGACCTTGAGCGTGGCTGAAGTGCACCCATGACCAGCTCAGAAACCAGATTGTATAGTGGAGAAGGTAAGGTGGGATTCGAAATGGTCGGTGATCTGTTTATTAACTTGCCTTTCAAAGATTTTAGAAAGGCAGGGCAGGATGGATATAGGTCTATAACAGTTTGGTTCTAGAGTGTCTCCCCCTTTGAAGAGGGGGATGACCGCGGCAGCTTTCCAATCTTTGGGGATCTCAGACGATACGAAAGAGGTTGAATAGGCTTGTAATATAGGTTGCAACAATTCGGCAATACATTTTAAAATGAAAAGGGACCCGATTGTCTAGCCCAGCTGATTTGTAAGGATCCAGATTTTGCAGCTCTTTCAGAACATCAGCTGTCTGGATTTGGGTGAAGGAGAAGCGGGTGGTGATTGGGCAAGTTTCTGCAGGGGGTGCTGAGATGTTGGCCGGGGTAGGGGTAGCCAGGTGGAAAGCATGGCCAGCCTTTGAAAAATGCTTATTGAAACTATCGATTATTGTAGATTTATCGGTGGTGACAGTGTTTTCTATCCTCAGTGCAGTGGGCAGCTGGGAGGAGGTGCTCTTATTCTCCATGGACTTTACAGGTGTCCAAAAACTTTTTGATATCAGTGCTTCATGAAGTAAATTTATGTTTGAAAAAGCTAGCCTTAGCTTTCCTAACTGACTGAGTATATTGGTTCCTGACTTCCCTGAAAAGTTGCATACCACGGGGGCTATTCGATGCGAATGCAGAACGCCACAGGATGTTTTTGTGCTGGTCAAGGGCAGTCAAGTCTGGGGTGAACCAAGGGCTATATCTGTTCTTAGTTCAACATTTTTTGAATTGGGCATGCTTATTTAAGGTGGAGAGGAAAGCACTTTTGAAGAGCAACCAGGCATACTCTACTGACGGGATAAGGTCAATTAGGTCGATTAGAAAGGCCTGCTCGCTGAAGTGTTTTAGGGAGCGTTTGACAGTGATGAGGCGTGGTCGTTTTACCGTGGACCCATTACGCACAGGCAATAAGGCAGTGATCGCTGAGATCCTGGTTGAAGACAGTAGAGGTGTATTTAGAGGGCACGTTGGTCAGGATGATATCTATGAGGGTGCCCATGGTTATGGATTTAGGGTTGTACCTGGTAGGTTCCTTGATAATTTGTGTGAGATTGAGGGCATCTAGCTTAGATTGTAGGACGGCCGGGGCGTTAAGCATGTCCCAGTTTAGGTCACCTAGCAGCACGAGCTCTGAAGATAGATGCGGGGCGATCAATTCACATATGGTGTCCAGGGCACAGCTGGGGGCTGAAGGGGGTCTATAACAAGCGGCAACGGTGAGAGACTTGTTTCTGGAAAGGTGGATTTTTAAAAGTAGAAGCTCTAATTGTTTGGGCACAGACCTGAATACTATGACAGAACTCTGCAGGCTCTCTCTGCAGTAGATTGCAACTCCGCCCCCTTTGGCAGTTGTATCTTGTCGGAAAATGTTATCGTTAGGGATGGAAATTTCTGGATTTTTGGTGGCCTTCCTAAGCCAGGAATCAGACACGGCTAGGACATCCGGGTTGGCGGAGTGTGCTAAAGCAGTGAATAAAACAAACTTAGGGAGGAGGCTTCTAATGTTAACATGCATGAAACCAATGCTTTTACAGTTACAGAAGTCTACAAATGAGAGCGCATGGAGAATGGGAGAGATGCTGGGGGCTGCAGGGCCTGGGTTAGTGGGCTATACTGAGCCTTGTCTCAGGGTAGTAAGTTGGAAGTCTGTTGATATCCCTGTAGTGGTGTGGGGGCTGTGCTTTGGCAAAGTGGGTGGGGTTATATCCTGGTCTAGTTGGCCCTGTCCGGGGGTATCGTTGGACGAGGCCACAGTGTCCCCCGCCCCCTCCTGTCTCAGCCTCCAGTATCTATGCTGCAATAGTCTATTTGCCGGGGGGCTAGGGTCAGTCTGTTATATCTGGTGTAATTCTAATGTCTTATCTGGTGTCCTGGGTGAATTTAAGTATGCTCCCTCTAATTCTCTCCCTCTCCTCCCGGAAGACCCGAGCCCTAGGACCATACCTCAGGATTACCTGGCCTGAAGACTCCTAGATGTCCCCAGTCCACCTGGTCATGCTGCTGCTCCAGTTTCTGCCTGCGGCTATGGAACCCTGACATGTTCACCGGACGTGCTACCTTGTCCAGGAGCTGCTGTTTTCGACTTGCTCTCTCTACTGCACCTGCTGTCTCTAACTCTGAATGCTCGGCTATGAAAAGCCAACTGACATTTACTCCTGAGGCACTGACCTGTTGCACCCTCTACAACCACTTTGATTATTATTTGACCCTGCTGGTCATCTTTGAACAATCTGGCCTTAAATGGTCATGTACTCTTATAATCTCCACCCGGCACAGCCAGAAGAGGACTGGCTACCCCTCAGAACCTGGTTCCTCTCTAGGTTTCTTCCTAGGTTCCTGCCTTTCTAGGGAGTTTTTCCTAGCCCCTACATTTGCGTGGATTGCGGTTTGGGGTTTTAGGCTGGGTTTCTGTATAAGCACTTTGTGACATCTGCTGATGTAAAAAAAGAGCTTTATAAATACTTTTGATTGATGGCATCTGTGCATTCAAATTGCCATTGATAAAATGAAATTGTGTTCATTGTCCGTTGCCTGCCCATACTATAACCCCACCGCCACCATCTGTTCACAACGTTGACATCAGCAAACCACTCGCCCACGCAACGCCATACAAGTGGTCTGCAGTTGTGAGGACAGTTGGACGTACTGCCAAATTCTCTAAAATGACGTTGAAGGAAGCTTATGGTAGAGGAGTTAACTTTGAATTCTCTGGCAAAAGCTTTAGGTGGACATTCCTGCAGTCAGCATGCCAATTGCATGCTCCCTCAGATATTTGTGACATTGTGTTGTGTGACAAAACCCTACATTTTAGAGCGGTCTTTTATTGCCCCCCCAGCACAAGGTGCACCTGTGTAATCAGCTTTTTTATATGCCACACCTGTCAGGTGGATGGGATTATCTTGGCAAAGAAGAAATGCTCACTAACAGGGATGTAAACACATTTATGCACAACATTTGACAGAAAAAAGTTCTGCGTATGGAAAAAAAACTGCTCATGAAACATGTGACAAACACTTCACATGTTGTGTTTATATTTTGGTTCAGTGTATAAACCACTACAAAAATGTCCATGAATTATTATCCACATAATAATTCAAATCAAATTCACATTTCCTGTTGCTGCAGGATTATATTCCTGCTGTGAGAAGATGTTAAAATTAAGATAGCACATCTATATATTTTATTTTCAGCATGAATAAGTAAGAAATCACACACACATTCACACAAAGACACACCAGTAATCTGACAGGAACTCTACTGTATCACACACACACCTGGAGATGCATTCAGACACAAAGATGCTTTGAATAATGAGTTTACCATTTGTCCTAGCGGACGAAGAGGCAGAGAGAAGAACACAGTGTGTGTGTGTGTGTGTGTGTGTGTGTGTGTAATGCAGAAACTCTGGGACTAAGTCCTAAATGGCACCTATTCCCTACATAGTGCCCTACTTTTGAGGGCTCTAGTCAAATGTAATGCACTATGAAATGAATAAAGTGCCATTTAGGACGCACCCTGTGGCTGTCCCAAGCAGTGGTGGGCATCCCCTGCGGATCATTTTATTAAGCACTGGAATAACAATAATAATCTCTCTCTCCATCCCTCCCTCTGCATCTCGATTACTCTTTTAATGCTTTTTTCTCTGCCTCCCACTACCATTCTCTCCCTCTGCCGCCCACTACCATTCTCTCCCTCTGCCGCCCACTACCATTCTCTCCCTCTGCCCGACTCAATCTCTCTCACCGTCTCTGCTTCTGTCTCCCTTTATCTCTTTCACTCATCTCATGCAAAGCCATGACTCAAACACAACATTTGCATATTCACCTCTGTAATAGGTAGAAAACGGTGTGACTGAGTGAGGCCACACAATGACATGAAACATTGTGTTTTAATTAACTCCAAAGTGCCTCAGCAAGGTTTTCAATATGCACACGGATGCGTGTGGCTGCTACTGCTGCCTAAATTACGTGGGGCAGGCAGATGAAATGAAATGCTTATGAACTGATTAACCCCAATTCACTTTCTCTCTCACTGCCCCCGAGACCCCGTGCCTGCGCAAGCTGTGATCTCATTCTCCCTCCTTCAGTTTCTCCCCCTCTATGTCTCATCTAGATTCTCCTCCATCTCATGCTCCCTTTCTTTGACACTCACTCGCTCCCTTCCTCCTATTTCCAGAATAAGAACAGCAGAAGAGCAAACTGTGTGAGCTGTGTGCACGTGTGCTCGTGAATCGGTATGTGCGTTAATGTGTGTGTTCACGGGATTACATGTGACTCCAAGTTAACAAGAGCAGCGGTGAGGGATATTAACTCTCCATAGTGTGGTGGTGATTGACATTGACTCAGCCTCTGAACCCACTGCCAAGCTGGGAGGTCTAGGGCCTCCATGTACTTGTAAAAGAGGTCAGGAGCACTAATCCAGCGGCAGCACAGGATTTACCATTGTTCTAGCACTGACTGAGCACTAATCCAGCAGCACCACAAGCCATAGCCATCAAAACACAGATTATATTACATAAACTCACCATGATTTTACATACATTTTTACCTCGACTCCGCTGGATCATTCTCTAAATGCATGTCAATGGATGACACAACAACCCATGGGGGATCAATATGAACACTAGCATACTACTTAGAATGAAGTAATGTATTGGGCATGCATCCTAAGTAGTGTGCTAGTATGGATATTGGATCGTAGTACATGTTTCTCAGCCTAACCTTAACCTTTCTCGTCACACGTCTGTCTCACAAGATGTCCAGACATCTTCGGGGTCGGTCCACACGTTTCCTCTCATCCCAACTACCCTTCTCCTTCTCTCAATCCCTTTGCTCCTCTTCGTTTGTCCCTGAAACCCTCCGTCAACAACCTCTGTCCTCTACGCCCTCTCCTCCCCGATTCCTCACCAACTGACATTAAAAAAAAAAAGTCGTATTGATCCGTAGTTGGGTTCTATAGCCAATATAAATAGAGACCGGAGTTGTTGCTGGCCAGGTCACACGGACCTCTCACAACACCGAAAGGACAACAAATGGAACTCAGGCAACACATCTGCATAGACACACTCTCCCAGTCACACATACCAAGACAAGAAGAGGACACGTGAACGGGCGGTTTATTACATTAGCACATTAGTCAGAAAATTAACAATGTTATTTTGTAACTATTGTATTTCAATTACCCTCATTGCAATTCTGATTGTAAAACTGCTTGATTCAGAATGACAAACAAAGGAAAGTTAGTGACCTACAGTAGTGCATGCACACATTTTGGAATGGGTGGCCCCAGCAGGAATCGAACATATGATCCCGCCGCTGCAATCGCCATGCTCTACAAACGGTGCCACGCAGGACAGCGTGCCACGGGTTGTTTGACTGGTTTATCTATCTACCCAGGTCTGCAGGTGCAGACTGCTCCACTGATGTGGCAAAGCAGTGAAGCTCTAACTAGGCCCTACATCTTCATAGCCCTCCCTGATTAGATTTACTACTGACATAAGGCGGATGCTGCTCTGGACATAATGTACACGGATGGAGAGCGGGAGAAGGGAAGTGCTAGGAAAAAGAGGGAGGATGAAAGAGAGAGACTGAAGGGATGGGGAAAGAGAGCAGGAGAGAAGGGATAGAGTTGAAGGGGGGGGGGGTAATAATCGCAGAGGTTCAGAGTCTGCATCCTTTTATCTTCCCAGCCTTGAACAACACAAATAGGACCGAGAGACGGATTAAATATCCACAGAGATCAGACACAGCTAACATATTCCCCAGTACATGCTCACACATCTAATATGCAAATAGTCTCATGTAGACAGAGAAGAAAGAGGTGAGGACAAGAAAATAAAACAGGAAGAAGGGAGGAAAGTAGGTCAGCTTCCTTAAAGAAAGAAAGACACACACAGAGAGACAGACAGAGAGAGAGAGAAGACCAGGGGCTGCATTTATAACCATTGAGTCAATTTCATTGCATAAATTTCACACTAAATATCTACGTGCACCATTTCTCAAAAGAATACAAATGTTAAACAAATATTGAGATTTATAAACCGTTATCAATCAGACCTGTCGTAAAACTGTCCAAATATTCTAATATCAATAAAATATGCGCATTTTCCTACCAGAGATGTGTTTCCATCAAATTGACTTGTTCCGGATTTTAAAAAAAGTATGTGGCGTGATGACAGTGCACATAAAAATAACTTTTGGGGTTAAATTCCTATGTACCGAATTTAAAAAACACACTAGTTAAAATGGGTTTACTGATGGGTTTTGTCAGTAAAGATGTTACGTTATATAGAGTGTGTGACCACTCTGTTATTGGCACGTGCGCTCTAGTCAATAGCTCGCAGATGCAGTGCGGGTATAGCCGAAATGACTAGATTATTATGGACAAAAGAGCGAGATTATTTTAATTTAATTTCGACTGCGACAAAGCCTGGACTCAAACCAGGATTTCTACACCACTGCGCCACTCAGGAGGCCCATATTATATCAATATTTGCGCCTAATATGCTTATCCCACCTTGTGGGATATATGCTTATCCCACCTCCCACATTTCACATCCGTTACACTAGCGCATTTTGTTTCTGACCGTTTGAGCAGACACATGCACATTTGTGGCCTGCTGGAGGTCATTTTGCAGGGCTCTGGCAGTGCTCCTCCTTGCAAAGGCGGAGGTAGCGGTCCTGCTGCTGGGTTGTTGCCCTCCTACGGCCTCCTCCACGTCTCCTGATGTACTGGCATGTCTCCTGGTAGCGCCTCCATGCTCTGGACACTACGCTGACAGACACAGCAAACCTTCTTGCCACAGCTCGCATTGATGAGCCATCCTGGATGAGCTGCACTACCTGAGCCACTTGTGTGGGTTGTAGACTCCGTCTCATGCTACCACTAGAGTGAAAGCACCGCCAGCATTCAAAAGTGACCAAAACATCAGCCAGGAAGCATAGGAACTGAGAAGTGGTCTGTGGTCACCACCTGCAGAATCACTCCTTTATTGGGGGTGTCTTGCTAATTGCCTATAATTTCCACCTGTTGTCTATTCCATTTGCACAACAGCATGTGAAATTTATTGTCAATCAGTGTTGCTTCCTAAGTGGACAGTTTGATTTCACAGAAGTGTGATTGACTTGGAGTTACATTGTGTTGTTTAAGTGTTCCCTTTATTTTTTTGAGCAGTGTAGTAGGTTACATACAATAGTAGCATACATACATCAAAGTAAAAGATCAACTGTCTTGATGTTCACCTGTAAATTTGTCTGTGGGCTATAAAGCACACTGCTTGTGGCATTACATACAGGAAAACTTTAAAACACATAGCCTATCTATTTACATAGGCCCAATTAAATGAGAGAAGTGCATAGAGCTGGGCGATATATCAAATTCATTTGATTAATTCGAATGTATGTATTTGTGCGATATTCCAAATGCCTGTATCGCAGAATCTCGATGTTTTTGTATTTTTCATTTTTATGATCGTTTATGTCTGCTTGTTCTCATGTCTTTTTGGTCTCGTCTGCTCCTTCTGTGCTGTGCACCTTCCCATTTACACCCGAGATCTGTATACAGCGCATTTTCCACGTTTTGTTACGTTACAGCCTTATTCTAAAATGTATAATAGTTTTTTTCCCTTCATCAGACCCTTTACTCAGTACTTTGTTGAAGCACCTTTGGCATCGATTACAGCCGAGTCTTCTTGGGTACGACGCTACAAGCTTGGCACACCTATATTTCGGGAGGTTCTCCCATTCTTCTCTGAAGATCCTCTCAAGTTCTGTTAGGTTGATTGGGGAGCGTTGCCGCACAGCTATTTTCAGGTCTCTACATAGATGTTCGATCGGGTTCAAGTCTGGGCTCTGGCTGGGCCACTCAAGGACATTCAGAGACTTGTCCCAAAGTCACTCCTGCGTTGTCTTGGCTGTGTGCTTAGGGTCATTGTCCTGTTGGAAGATGAATCTTTGCCCCCAGTGTGAGGTCCTGAGTGCTCTGGAGCAGGTTTTAAATCAAGGATCTCTGTACTTTGCTCCATTTATCTTTCCCAAGATCCTGACTAGCCTCCCAGTCCCTGTCGCTGAAAAACATGCACACAGCAAGATGCTCCCACCACCATGCTTCACCATAGGGATAGCGCCAGGTTTCTTCCAGACATGACACTTGGCATTCAGGCCAAATAGTTCAATATTGGTTTCATCAGACCAGAGAATCGTGTTTCTCATGGTCTGAGAGTCCTTTAGGTGCCTTTAGGCAAACTGTGCCTTTTACTGAGGAGTGGCTTTTGTCTGTCCACTCTACCATAAAGGCCTGATTGGTGGAGTACTTCAGAAATGGTTGTCCTTCTAGAAGATTCTCCCATCCCCACAGAGGAACTCTGGAGCTCAATCAGAGTGAACATCGGGTTCTTGATCACCTCCCTGACTAAGGTCCTTCTCCCCCGATTGCTCAGTTTGGCCAGGCAGCCAGTTCTAGGAAGAGTCTTGGTGGTTCCAAACTTCTTCCATTTAAGAATGATGGAGGCCACTGTGTTCTTGGGGACCTTCAACGCTGCAGAAATGTTTTGGTACCCTTCCCCAGATCTGTGCCGACACAATCCTGTCTCGAAGCTCTACAGACAATTCCTTCGACCTCATGGCTTGGTTTTTGCTCTGACATGCACTCTGAACTGTGGGACCTTATATAGAAAAGGTGAGTGCCTTCAACAAATCATGTCCAATCAATTGAATTTACCACAGGTGGACTCCAGTGAAGTTGTAGAAACATCTCAAGGATGATCAATGGAAACAGGATGCATCTGAGCTCAATTTCATAGCAAAGGGTCTGAATACTTATGTAAATAAGGTATATAAAAAGAAACGTCCTCTCACTGTCAACTGCGTTTACTTTCAGCAATCTTAACATGTGTAAATATTTGTATGAACATAATACAAGATTCAACAGGCATAAACTGAACAAGTTCCACAGACAAGTGACTAACAGAAATGGAATAATGTGTCCCTGAAGAAAGGGGGGGGTCAAAATCAAAAGTAACAGTCAGTATCTGGTGTAGCCACCAGCTGCATTAAGTACTGCAGTGCATCTCCTCCTCATGGACTGCACCAGATGTGCCAGTTCTTGCTGTAAGATGTTACCCCACTCTTCCACAAAGGCACCTGCAAGTTCCAAGACATTTCTGGGGGGGGAATGGCCCTAGCCCTCACCCTCCGATCCAACAGGTCCCAGACGTGCTCAATGGGATTGAGATCCGGGCTCTTCGCTGGCCATGGCAGAACACTAACATTCCTGTCTTGCAGGAAATTATGCACAGAATGATCAGTATGGCTGGTGGCACCTCATGCTGGAGGGTCATGTCAGGATGAGCTTGCAGGAAGGGTACCACATGAGGGAGGAAGATGTCTCCCGTGTAACGCACAGCGTTGAGATTGCCTGTAATGACAACAAGCTCAGTCCGATGATGCTGTGACACACCGCCCCAGACCATGACGGACGCTCCACCTCAATGACGGTCCTGTCTGGTCCCCATTTCTTCCACCAGTTCCCCATCACCCTGTTCCAATCCGCCCTGCTCCGAACAGAGGGCCACAAGTTCTGGCCAGCTGCCGCTGGCCCCCGTCTTCAGCCCAGTAGGCAGGGTCGTGTTCATTACAGTACAAAATAGAAATGTTTTGCAACTGAAAACTAAATCTCTATACCAAGTCCCTCACGTGTACACGCCTCTCCGAGAGCCTCACGGGCGCTATCCCACTGTTGACACCAATGTAGCAAAATCGGGGAGTAGCCCCGGCCGAGACGCAAACCCGGGTCCAGCGACTAACAACACAAAACCTTCACTGTTACGCCAAGAGTTCCGAACCTCTTAATGTCACTACGGTATTATTCCCAATTTAAACAAACCAACTTTAAAATGCTCAATGAAGCATTTATAAATCCTGTATAAAGCCTACAGATGCTTCACAACAAAACAAAGATCTAAGTTTGATGCGTGATCAATTTTCCACCCTCTATATAGCATGACTTGATAATACATTGTGTGAAGCATCAATGAAGAAGGTGTTATAAAAGTCTTATAACAGCTTCATAAAGCCTTTAACTTCATTGTTTGTTGAAAGTGTGACCATTTTAAACATATTTAAACTATTGTTTACTAAGACTCATAGGTCAACAAAAGCATAAACAATACAATCTTAGATTTCAGGTTGGATAGCATAAGTTTATACAGTATTTATATCATGTTATATTTCAAGAATTAACGGTTAAAACATTAATTGAAATGTTCAATGAACACCAGATTGTGCCTTTAACCAATAATGTATGGCTTGGACCAGCCTAAACAGGGCTGAGTTGTGTTTGCAGGCAGAACAGGACACATATTCATAACGCATCTCAAAGTAGGAGTGCTGATCTAGGATCAGCTTAACGTTTTAGATCAGAATCATTAAGACATGAGGGATCAGATCCTAGATCAGCACTCCTACCCTTAGATGCTTTATGAACACAGGTCCAGACACCTAGAAAGGACTGGTCTATTTTAATGTTATTCTGTCTGTTATCTTTGCATTCAAATTCTCCTGACACGATTAATGTGATAAAATGCATGCGAGTGTTTAAGTGTGTGTGTGTCTGTGAGCCAGGCCGTTCTGGTGTGTGATTAAGTTAGCGTGCAGGTCACAGGGCATGGTAAAGGTTTAGTGCTGCTGTAACGTGATCATAGATTATACCTTAGTGAAACGTGGTAAGAGGGAACCAACCAGTGCCTGTAGGAGTGCTGATCTAGGATCAGTTGTGTGCCTTCTAGATCATAAGGGTGAACCAGATCCTAGATCAGCACTCCTACACTGAAACACTTTGTGAATACAGGCCCAGCCAATCTGAATTCGATTTTCTAAACAAACAAAATGTCTTTATTACAGACAGAAATACCACTCAGCACGTGGTCTGGGGTTGTGAGGCCGGTTGGAAGTACTGCCAAATTCTCTAAAATGACGTGGAGGCAGCTTATGGTAGAGAAATTAACATAACATTCTCTATAAACAACTCTGGTGGACATCCCTGCAGTCAGCATGCCAATTTCACACTCCCTCAAAACTTGAGACATCTGTGGCATTGTGTTGTGCAACAAAAACTGCACATTTTAAAGTGGACTTTATTGTCCCCTGCACAATGTGCACTTGTGAAATGATCATGCTGTTTAAATCAGCTTCTTGATATGCCTCCATTGAATGGATTATCTTGGCATGGGATAAATGCTCACCAACAGGGTTGGAAACAAATTTCGCACAAAATTGAAGAGAAATAAGCTTTTTGTGTGTATGGAACATTTCTGGGATTTTTTTAAATTTCAGCTCATGAAACCAACACTTTCCATGTTGCGTTTATATTTTTGTTCAGTGTACATGTTGCTATCAATACATGTAGTTATATGGCTGTCATATTGAGGTATCTAGCTATAAGTTAATCCTGATCAATGAAATGGATAGGTGTAAGCAATTATGGTAATTCTGGCCCTTAACTTGGTGTCTTTGCTAGACAGAGCGAGGGGGAGAGAAAATTTGAAAGAAAGGATGAAAGTGACAGGGAGAGAGAAGTGGGAAGAGAAGTGGAAGACAGATGGAAAGAGAAACGAAGAAAGACAGCTGTGCAAATTGACTTTGACTTGAGTATTTCAACAACTCTTCCCTTCCAACTTGTTAGGCAATCACATGTAACTACGGGGGAATGATGGCCAGCTACACAGGAGGGTGATTTTCACTAAGGAGAAGGAGGCCGTGCTGACAGAGATGTATGCTGGCCATTTCGGAGTGAAGCGCATGATTGCCAAAATCAACCTACACTTCTTCTGACAGGGAATTGTCAAGGAGGTGGACAGCTGGGCAAGTGAAATGACCTTTTGTTTATCAATCACATTCTATTATATCAGAAATGATTGTGATTTCAATTAAAATGTCATATCAGAGAGCACACGTTTCAATTTGTCACTTTGTGCTTAAAAAAGGTCAGTACCTGTCTAGCCTGACAGAAGGTTGAGAGGGTGAAGACTGTGGTGGAGATGAATCCCATAAAAAGTTGTTTCACCATGATCAGTGTCACAATTAAAACATTTCCCTGATAAGTTGTTTTGTAATAGTTGCTTTTTTTGACCACAGCAAAGTTCAATATTATAGAGTGTGTGTGTGTGTCAATATCCTTACAAATATGAAAATCTGTATACTGTCTGACATAGAGAATATTACTTTATTCTCACCTGTATCTTACACTTTAAAAATGTTAGAGGTGGACCTCATAGGACCCGTCACGAAACCCAGGAATAGCAACAGCGACCGATCACTTTACCAAGTGGGTGGAGGCAATACCCACTAAGGTCAGTACAGGAAGAGAACGGGCTTAACTCTAAATTCCCTTCTGTAACCCATTGAAAAGGGTGCTTGGAAAACAAAAAAATGGATTTTTGTTTTGTCTGATACCCATTAAGGAGGAGACTGGCGAGGCCACCTCCAAGGCGATCTTCAACACCCACTGTTCTCCTGAGGTCATCTTGAGAGACCGAGGTCGTGAACTCTGGACCAAGGTACGGATGTTATAGGTCAGGGGTACTCAACTCTTACCCTACGAGGTCCGGAGCTTGCTGGTTTTCTGTTCTACCTGATAATTATTTGCACTCACCTGGTGTCCAAGGTCTAAACCAGCCCCTGATTAGAGAGCAACAATGAAAAAACGCAGTGGGAATGGCTTCGAGGTCCAGAGTTGAGTTGAGGGTTATATTCTGTCACCAATTGTTTGTTTTAGTTTTTCCATATACATAAAATCAGACATATTTCAATATCTTACATTCTCAAAAAATATCCCTTTCCTACCCCCTCCTCCAGGTTTGACTGAACAGACCATCCAAACCTTCAAGTCTGCCATGGGAAAGTCCCTTGCCGGGTACCAGGAATGGTGGAAGGACAATCTGAAGGTAATTATTTTTGCATACAACAGCAGCGTCCAGGCCAACACTTGACCTATCCCCTGCTGTACGGACGGGAGCCGCAGCTGTTTTTTTATTTAACTAGGCAAGTCAGCTAGGAATTCATACTTATTTTACAATGACGGCCTGCCCCGGCCAAACCCTCCCCTAACCCGGACGACCAAGTGATTCGACATCCGGGCGAATGACTTGGTTTGGAAGAAAGGCGAAAGGAAGGTGAGACCTGGGAAACCTCGCTGCTCTTTCGCTCATAGCTGGGATCACCATCCGTTAAGGTGAGCATAAAAATCTCAGATAACTATTTGTATTTGCACACAAAATAACCTGAAGATACTACTTATTTTTTTTATAACACTGATATTATTCTCTTTGTCTTCTTAGGGTTACTTCGGTGGAAGCCAATAATCATCTCCAACGGGAGCAGCTGGACGCTCCACACTTCAGTGAAGCCTATGAGACAAAGTATGTTAAGCTTCGGTTGACATTTGAGAAAGCCAGAAATGGTAGTTATGCTGAGCTTATAAAAATGTAACTCTTTAAAATGTACCTCTCCAAATGACTTTAGGACCATCGACTGTCTAAACCACCCAGGAGGTATGCCATCCACCAGAATCAGTGAGTTTGGATCAGTCTGATTCTCTGTGCTCTGAGTCAGAGGGGTACCAACTTGAGGTAGGCTATACCTTCAAAAACTGTTGAAAAGTACATAATCTCCCATTTATAATAATGCACTACTCCATCAAATTTTCTCACAGTAAAGTAGAACCTGTGTGTTTGCTTGTTTACATCGGTCTCCTACCTTTTACCTCTGCTCCTGTTCTCCGGGACCTTGGGGGTTCTACCCAACACCCAGACCTGGATCCACCTGATGTCCTCCATTACCTGTTCTCCAGGACCTAGGGGTTCTACCCAACACCCAGACCTGGATCCACCTGATGTCCTCCATTACCTGTTCTCCAGGACCTAGTGGTTCTACCCAACACCCAGACCTGGATCCACCTGATGTTCTCCAGGACCTAGGGGTTCTACCCAACACCCAGACCTGGATCCACCTGATGTCCTCCATTACCTGTTCTCCAGGACCTAGTGGTTCTACCCAACACCCAGACCTGGATCCACCTGATGTCCTCCATTACCTGTTCTCCAGGACCTAGTGGTTCTGCCCAACACCCAGACCTGGATCCACCTGATGTCATCCATTACCTGTTCTCCAGGACCTAGTGGTTCTGCCCAACACCCAGACCTGGATCCACCTGATGTCCTCCATTACCTGTTCTCCAGGACCTAGTGGTTCTGCCCAACACCCAGACCTGGATCCACCTGATGTCCTCCATTACCTATTCACCAGGACCTAGGGGTTCTACCCAACACCCAGACCTGGATCCACCTGATGTCATCCATTACCTGTTCTCCAGGACCTAGTGGTTCTACCCAACACACAGACCTGGATCCACCAACCATCCTCCAACTTTTCATTACATCATCTACAGCTACTGTTGTTGTCATTATCTGCTAAGAAAGTTCTTGCTCCATCATACTGGGAACATACCCCAGACTTTTGAACGGTAGTGTAACTTAGAAATGTCCTTGTTTTTAAAAAAAAAATTGCTTTTGTCCATTAGCCTGTAATCGAACCCACAAATGCTGATGCTACAGATACTCAACTAGTCTAAAGAAGGCCAGTTTTATTGCTTCAGAACAACAGTTTTCAGCTGTGCTAACATAATTGCAAAAGGGTTTTCTAATGATCAATTAGCCTTATAAAATGATAAACTTGGATTAGCTAACACAACGTGCCATTGGAACACAGGAGTGATAGTTGCTGATAATTTTGAATGTTTCACAGGACATGAAAATTGTCCACCAAGCACTTATCAAGAGAACACCACTGGTCATCCTACTGCCTCTGATCTGGCGGAATCACTAAATACACATGCTTCTTTTTTAAATTGTCTAAGTGCTGGAGTGTGCCCCTGGCTATCTGTAAATTAAAACAAGAAAATAGTGCCGTTTGGTTAATAAGGAATTTTAAATGATTTATTATTTTAAATTCTTAAGTATATTTTAGCAATTATATTTAGTTTTGATAAGTATGTTTAAAACCAAACACTTCTTCTGAAGTAGTATTTTAAGTGAGTCATTTTCTATTAAGGTATCTTTACTTTTACTCAAGTATGACAATTGGGTACTTTTTCCACCACTGTGTAAGGTGGAAATGTGACAAGCAAATTACACATTTGTTGCTATTTCTGAAACATAGCAACGTTTAAGACTTGGATTTCATGTTTAAATGCTAACAAGGTAACCATAGTACATCACAGTGATGTACTATGATGGCGCCGGAGGAAATGGCTGCTGTTTCACGGGCTCCTAACTAATTGTGCTATTGTGTGTTTTTTCACGCATTTTGTACATAATGTTTCTGCCACCGTCTCTTACGACCGAAAAGAGCTTCTGGATATCAGGACAGCGATTACTCATCTCGTACTGGACAAAGCTTTTTCTTTAACGAGTCGGACGCAAAGGATTTACTTCAGACACCCGCCAAGGCCCAAATATCAGGGACGTAGGTCGGGGAGCCTTGTAAGGATCCGACGGCAAAAGGGTAATCCGCCTGAACCGCCAGTCCTATTAGCCAACGTGCAATCATTGGATAATAAAATGGATGAGCTCCGATCAAGACTAACCTACCAACGGGACATTAAAAACTGTAACATCTTATGCTTCACCGAGTTGTGGCTCAACGACGACACAGATAACATACAGCTGGCTGGGTATTCCGTGCATCGGCAAGATAGAACAGCTGCCTCTGATAAGACAAGGGGTGGCGGTCTGTGTCTATTTGTCAATAACAGCTGGTGCACGAAATCTAATATTAAGGAAGTCTCAAGGTTTTGCTCGCCTGAAGTAGAGTATCTCATGATAAGATGTAAACCACACTATTTACCAAGAGAGTTTATATATATTCTTCGCAGCTGTCTATTTACCACCACAAACCGTTGCTGGCACTAAGACAGCACTCAATGAGCTGTATAAGGCCATAAGCAAACAGGAAAATGCTCATCCAAAAGCCGGCACTCCTAGTGGCCGGGGACTTTAATGCAGGGATACTTAAATCTGTTTTTGCTGATTTCTACCAGCATGTTAAATGTGCAACCAGAGAGGAAAAAAATAAAAACCACTAGCACACCTTTACTCCACACACAGAGACACGTACAAAGCTCTCCCTCGCCCTCCATTTGGCAAATCTGACCATAATTCTATCCTCCTGATTCCTGCTTACAAGCCAAAACTAAAGCAGTGACTCACTCAAATACAGAAGCGGTCAGATGACGCAGATGCTAAGGAACAGGACTGTTTTGCTAGCACAGACTGGAATATATTCCGAGATTCATTCTTCTGATGGTATTGAGGATTACACCCCATCGGTCACTGGCTTCATCAATAAGTGCATTGATGACGTCTTCCCCAGTGAACGTACATACATTCCCCAATCAGAAGCCATGGATTACAGGCAATATCCACACTGAGCTGAAGGGTAGAGCTGCCGCTTTCAAGGAGTGGGACTCTAACCCAGAAGCTTCTAAGAAATCTCGCTATGCCCTCCGATGAACCATCAAGTAGGCAAAGCGTCAATACCGGACTAAGATTGAATCGTACTACACCAGCTCCAACCCTCGTCGGATGTGGCAGGGCTTGCAAACTATTACGGACCACAAAGGGAAGCACAGCCACGAGCTGCCAGTGACACAAGCCTACCAGACGAGCTAAATGACTATGCTCGCTTCGAGGCAAGCAGCACTGAAACATGCATGAGAGCACCAGCTGTTCCGGACGACTGTGTGATTACGCTCTCTGTAGCCGATGTAAGACTTTTAAACAGGTTAACTTTCACAAGAACACAGGGCCAGAGGGATTACCAGGACGTGTACTGACCAACTGGCAAGTGTCTTCACTGACATTTTCAACCTGTCCCTGACCGAGTCTAATACCAACATGTTTCAAGCAGACCACCATGCCCAAGAACACCAAGGTAACCTGCCTAAAGGACTACAGACCCGTAGCCATGAAGTGCTTTGAAAGGCTGGTCATGGCTCACATCAACACCATTATCCCAGAAACCCTAGACCACCTAATTTGCATACCGCCCCAACAAATCCACAGATGACGCAATCTCTATTGCACTCCACACTGCCCTTTCCCACCTGGACAAAAAGGAACACCTACATGAGAATTCTATTCATTGACTACAGCTCAGCGTTCAACACCATAGTGCCCTCAAAGCTCATCAATAATCTAAGGACCCTGGGACTAAACACCTCCCTCTGCAACTGGATCCTGGACTTCCTGACGGGCAGCCCCCAGGTGGTATGGGTAGGTAACAACTCATCTGCCACGCTGATCATAAACACGGGGGCCCCTCAGGGGTGCGTGCTCAGGTCCATCCTGCACTCCCTGTTAACCTACGACTGCATGGCCAAGCATGACTCCAATACCATCATTACGTTTTCCGACGACATATCAGTGGTATGCCTGATCACCGACAACAATGAGACAGCCTATAGGGAGGAGGTCAGAGACCTGGCCGTGTGGTGCCAGGATAACAACCTCTCCCTCAACGTGATCAAGACAAAGGAGATGATTGTGGACTACAGGAAAAAGAGGACCGAGCACACCCCTATTGCCATCAACAGGGCTGTAGTGGAGCAGGTTGAGAGCATCAAGTTCCTTGGTGTCCACATCACCAACGAACTATCATGGTCCAAACACACCAAGACAGTCGTGAAGAGGGCACAACACCTATTCCACCTCAGGAGACTGAAAGGATTTGGCATGGGTCCCCAGATCCTCAAAAAGTTCTACAGCTGCACCATCGAGAGCACCCTGACTGGTTGCATCACCGCCTGGTATGGCAACTGCGCGACCTCTGACTGCAAGGCACTACAGAGGGTGGTGAGTATGGCCCAGTACATCACTACCTGCCATCTAGGAACTCTATACCAGGCGGTGTCAGATGAAGGCCCAACAACAACAAAAAAAGACTCCAGCCACCCAACCATAGACTTCTCTTTGCTACAGCACCAAGTCTGGGACCAACAGGACCATGAACAGCTTCTACCCCCAAGCCATAAGACTGCTAAACAAGACTGCTAAATAGCTAATTAAAATATATACTCAGACTACCTACATTGACCCTTTTCTGCATTAACTCCCTTGCACTGACTCTACGCACACACACTGGACTATACCCACACACTCACACTGACACACACATGAGTCTTTCTATTGGATATCAGAGAGACGTCAACTTACCAGCACTACGACCAGGAATACGACTTCCCCAAAGTGGATCCTTTGTCTGCACCTCCCAGGGCATTTGAACTGATTCCAGAGGCCGACCCAAAACAACCCTGTCGGAGGAGAGGGTGCCACCAAGCAGCTGTAATGTGCCTTTTACTGAGGAGTGGCTTCCATCTGGCCACTCTACCATAAAGGCCTGATTGATGGAGTGCTGCAGAAATGGTTGTCCTCCTGGGAGGTCCTCCCATATCCATAGAGGAACTCTGGAGCTCTATCAGAGTGACCATCGGATTATTGGTCTCCTTGCTGACCAAAGCCCTTCTCCCCCGATTGCTCAGTTTGGCCGGGTGGCCAGCTCTAGGAAGAGTCTTGGTGGTTCCAAACTTCTTCCACTTAAGAATGATGGAAGCCACTGTGTTCTTGGGGACCTTCAGTGCTGAAGAAATGTTTTGGTACCCCTCCCCAGATGTATGCCTCGACACAATCCTGTCTCGGAGATCTACGGACAATTCCTAAACCTCACGGCTTGGTTTTTGCTCTGACATGCGCTGTCAACTGTGGGACCTTATATAGACAGGTGTTCCTTTCCAAATCATGTCCAATCAATTGAATGTACCACAGGTGGACTCCAATGAAGTTGTAGAAACATCTCAAGGATGATCAATGGAAACAGGATGCACCTGAGCTCAATTTCGAGTCTCATTGCAAATGGTCTGAATACTCTAAGGTATTTATTTTTATTTTCATACATTTGCTAAAATGTCTAAAAACCTGTTTTCGCTTTGTCATTATGGGGTATTGTGTGTAGATTGATGAGGAAAAAAATGTATTTAATACATTTTAGAATAAGGCTGTAACGTAACAAAATGTGGAAAAGTCAAGGGGTCTGAATACTTTCAGAATACACTGTATATGTACATAACTACCTCAATTACCTCGTACCCCTGCACGTCGACTCAGTATTGGTACTCACTGTATATATATAGCCATGTCATTTGTTACTCGTTATTCAATGTGTATTTATTCCTCGTCACTATTAACTTGAACTCTGCATTGTTGGAAAAGGGCCCGTAAGTAAGTATTCCAATGTTAGTCTATACCTGTTGTTTACGAAGCATGTGACAAATAACATTTGATTTGTATTATTGAACTTTGCATTAGAGCTACAATTCTGCTGTATGCAAAAAGCGATAGGTGCTAAGAAGAACATCTGAAGAGTGATCATTTTGCTTTCTCTCACAGTAAATAGTCCAAGGCCGCATAGTAACATCACATGCACACACCTGTAAGTCCTAATGAACGCGCCTTACAATAACCACATTGCCGTCAGCACAGATCACATGTATTTTATCGCTCTCCGACACATTCAAGCTAAGCTCTCTCACGCACACTGTAACGACGGTTAAATGTATGAGGGCAAGGAAATTAAACCTAATTTTCTGTTGATCACAAAAGAGCCTGGCAAGTCAAACTTCTCCGTGGTCCCTTCCAGCCTCCATTCAAGAAAAAATTAAGGCAGTGGGAATGGACACTATCAAGTGCATACTCTGCCAAGCATTTTATTGGACACAAGCACAACGTTTCGTTATTACTTAGAAACTTCTTATGCTCGAAAATTATCTTAACAGGCGGCCGCTCTTCTGAGAAAACGCAAAGCCTTGCGCTTTAGTAACTCAGTCGACTGACACGTTTACCCCCCTCTAACCTCCCCAAAGCATATTGTTTTTTAGTGGGGGTTGAGTTTGGAGAGCCTCAACCCATCCTATGTGACAAATTGAAAAGCACCAATTTGGAACAATTCGGTCATTCCTTAAAAAATCTGACTTCCAACCGCACCACTGCCCCCACCCCTCTCACCAGTGCGGCCAATAACCGGAGTCTTCCATTTCCAAAATGGACGCTCTTGCTACATGAAAGAAACTACAATGTATTTCATTTGACCAGATAACATATTTTTAACCTATTCAAAACACTGGTGGGAAAGTTATTTTCAGCAATGCGTAAAGGCGCCCTTAAAGTCCTAGGCTATCAAGTGACATTGACAAGAGCAAGGCAGGGCGCAGAGAATCAGTACGTGAATGTAAACTCATATCTTTGCAACTGTATAAATCACATGAAAGATAAACACACCACTTCTACGCCCCACATGCACATAGAAGAGCAGCAAAATAAGTTACTTTGACTATTTTGCACAATGGTCTTACCCGAAATCATCGTCCATAGATTTGAAGAAAAATGTATAGTTGGGTTTATTGAGGACATTTTTGAAGTCGGCAAGAGTAACCCTGTCCGCAGCGATGGGCAGCTTGACCAGGTACGGAGTTTCCTGGTCGTCCAAATGATATATAATTTTGGTATCCCCCATGGCGAGCCGCTGGGGAGGGTACGGCCGGGTACATCCAGCCCCAGGTCCGCTCTCTGCCTCCCTGGCGCTGGGTCTTCCACAGCGTCTCCTCTTGCCTGTATCCCGGCTGTTGTCAACTCTTCGCTCTGCTGCGCTTTAAACGATCCTCGCACGACGCCAACTGCGGACTGATGTGTCCAAATAAAATACGTTTAAAATAAAATGACATCTACAGTTACAACTTGGTATTGTTTTTGTTCGTTGCAGTCTCTCATTACACAATAATGGATTTGGGTTAATTTGCGCCTGTTATGAGCCTCAGATTGCGCTCTATATATCGTCGGAGTGATTTTCCTGCTCATTGAAACAGCTGTCCGCCGATGTGTAAGAATAGCCCCTTCTATCGACTTTCCAATTAAACTCCCTCTAGAGGACTGGGAATGAAATTAAACAAAAAAATTGGTGTAAAACAATTTGATTTGAACTCTTGAAAATGTAAGAAAATACGGATAGATCAAAAATATAAACGCAACATGCAACAATTTCAAACATTTTACAGAGTTACAGTTCATATAAAGAAATCAGTCAATTGAAATAAATTCATTAGGCCCTAATCTATGGTTTTCACACGACGGCTCACCCACTGGGGAGCCAGGCCCATCCAATTCGAATTAGTTTTTCCCTACAAAAGGCCTTTATTACAGACAGAAATACACCTCAGCACCCCCTCAGACAATCTCACAGGTGAAGAAGCCGGACGTGGAGGACCTGGGGTGGCGTGGTTACATGTGGTCTGTGGTTGTGAGGCCACATATATATTCATATACATACTCCCAAATTCTCTAAAACGACATTGGTAGAGAAACTAACTTTCAATTGTCTGGCAACAGCTCTGGTGGACATTCCTGCAGTCAGCATGCCAATTTGCACGCTTCCTCAACTTGAGACATCTGTGACAAAAATGCACATTTTAGAGTGGCCTTTTATTGTCCCAAGCACAAGGTGCACCCGTGTAATAATCATGCTGTTTAATCAGCTTCTTGATATGCCACACCTGTCAGGTGGGTGGATTATCTTGGCAAAGGAGAAATGATCACTAACAAGGATGTAAACAAATGTGTGCACAACATTTGACGGGGTGGTGGTTCTCCTCTCTCCTTTCCCTGGGATGTGGCAGAATAGGTCACTGGTAACTGAGTGGGTGGCTAAGCACTCCTGTAGAGGCAATGCATCAGGTCATTGACATATTTCAGGAACTGTAAAGACAGAGACGATCATCTTTAACCATTACCTAAGGTCTTCACTAAGTTAGGCTTAGCCTAGCAAGTACATTGACTATGTTGCCCCTCAGCAGTCAGGCAGACATATATAGAGAGATAGCAAAGCATAGTCTATTTACATTTCTTAGTCAGCAGGCTGGATAACTTCTGTACTCATTCCCTTTGTTCCCTCCCCCATCCAAGCTAGAAGACTCCTGAAAAAACATAATCAAGAATTGACTTGAGAGGTGTAAGAATTGAGAGGTGTAACTACTGGCATCATTCAAGGCAGGGCCCCACATTTCTTGCAACAAAAAACATGGCCTTCCTGTTCTGCATGTTAATACGTGTCACATATCAGTTTGCAAACAATGTAAAAAAAAAACATATATATCATTGAGCCGCATACAAACATGGTCTCTTTTTTGTTTTCTTGAGTAAGGCAGCTCCAAAATGCAGGTGTTTCAGCATAGCTCATTGCATTCTGTTGTGGTGGGGCAAGCCAGCAGAAAATACAGAGCGTTGCGCCATGATTGGCTCAGTGTTCAGTCACTCATGGGGACACGATGTCACCGTCAGGGTAGAGCTCGAAAATTCAAGCCCCTTGGGTGCTATATAGAGTTACATTAGAAGTGCCCATCCAAGAAGGCTCAAGGTCATCTGCCAGTGGCCAACTGCAAGCGTTGCAAATCAATCATTAGCCTGCTATTCAGTGGAGTGGCTGTGTGGTCCCAATTCTTGGTTAAGGGTCTCTTTTCCTAGTAAAATTAAAAGTTGTCAAAAATATAAATATTAAAGTACAGATACCCCAAAAACGACTTATGATAATGGTCCATTCTAAATAAAAACGAATTTCACAAATATATTATTTAGTATATGTAAAGACAAGATTACATCAAGAATAGTCTGATGTGTGACAATATTAGCACATTACTTGTGAATTATATCATTTGTGAATGATGCCCAGCAAAAGGCAAGAAACAATACATTTTTGTTTGACTTTTTCGAAATCATAGTCGCACACCTCATGTAGCCTAGCCCATAGGCCTATATGTTTTGTTAAGGTTTGTAATCACAACTAAAGTGGCCTAACAACTTCTTAAAATTAAGCACATGAATCCGCTTTACAAGGTGTGTAGAGCCTAACTGGCATACATAAACAGCGCATGAGTTTCAAGTTTGGGGAAGATCATTTTCACCATAAAAATGCACATTTATAATAAAAGCATTACATGCAAAATTGCATTTGCGGTCACGGTCACTTTTGATAATGTTTTTTTCGCTAATGGAACATGTGTGCTTATAGCTTATAAGCATTGCTGTGCTTATAATGTGAAGAAAAAGCCTAATAGTTTATAAACATTTTAAGCTAAACTTTCTGAACTGTTGTATCAACCTCATTAAATAAAACATTTGTTTGATTCTAGTGGTTGTATTCATTTGGGATCTATCGCATCACACAACTGTCCCAGACTATGCTTGGAATATTTATTTCTCGCACAGAATAGAATAGGTACATTTTTGTACTATGGGGGATAGTAGATTGACATAGGCTAGTGCTTTGTGTCCGTCTTCAATTGTAGCCTGTGAGAAAGACCCGATCACGTGATGGAGAGCCTCGGAGCAGGCAGGCATGGATTTGTTTAGGGTGCATTATGGCCACACGACCGGGATGCCGCGGGGAAATTCGAGACATTATCAAGGGCTTCTCAAATTGTGAATGAGAGACTGACGAAATATGTACAGCCTGCGCAAAAAACAAAGCAGTACTCATGCCTTTCAAGATACTTTTTTTTCAAATCATCATTAGATTCGCATCATGCAGCCTTATAATGTATTAAACATTTTAAAATATATCCCAATGTTTGTATAACAACTAGTTACATTAATAACTCTAAATTAAGCATATGCAGTTGAAGTCGGAAGTTTACATACACCTTAGCCAAATACATTTAAATTCAGTTTTTCACAATTCCTGACATTTAATCCTAGTAAAAATCCCCTGTCTAAGGTCAGTTAGGATCACCACTTTATTTTAAGAATGTAAAATGTCAGAATAAAAGTAGAGATAATGATTTATTTCAGCTTTTATTTAATCACATTCCCAGTGGGTCAGAAGTTTACATACACTCAATTAGTATTTGGTAGCATTTCCTTTAAATTCTCTAGGATAGGGGGCAGCATTTTCACTTTGGATGAAAAGCGTGCCCAGAGTGAACTGCCTCCTACTCTGTCCCAGATGCTAATATATGCATATTATTATTACTATTGGATATAAAACACTCTGACGTTTCTAAAACTGTTTGAATGATGTCTGTGAGTATAACAGAACTCATATGGCAGGCAAAAACCTGAGAAAAAAACCCTAACAGGAAGTGAGAATTCTGAGGCTGGTCGATTTTCAACTCATCGCCTATTGAAATCCCAGTCAGATATGGATCTGTTTGCACTTCCTACGCCTTCCACTAGATGTCAACAGTCTGTAGAACGTTGAATGAAGCCTCTACTGGGATGTGGGGCCGGATGGGAGGTGTTTGAGTCAGTGGTCTGGCAGAGTGCCAGTTCCTGGTCATGCGCATTCCACATGATATCGACTTGCGTTCCATTACTTCTATAGACACAAAGGAATTCTCCGGTTGGAACGTTATTGAATATTTATGATAACAACATCCTAAAGATTGATTCTCTACTTAGTTTGACAAGTTTATTCGACCTGTAATATAACTTTTTGAAGTTTTCGTCCGACGTTCGCCTGGATCTGCATGAGCGTTTGGATATGTGTACTATACGTGCCAACAGAAGTAGCTACTTGGACATAAATAATGGACATTATCGAACAAAACAACAATTTATTGTGGAACTACAATTCCTGGGAGTGCATTCTGATGAAGATCATCAAAGGGAAGGGAATATTTATGATGTAATTTCGTATTTCTGTTGACTCCAACATGGTGGAGAAATGTTGTTTATTTCTGAGCGCCGTCTCAGATTATTGCATGGTTTGCTTTTTCCATAAAGTTTTTTTGAAATCTGACACAGCGGTTGCATTAAGAACAAGTGTATCTTTAATTCTATGTAAAACATGTATCTTTCAAAGTTTATGATGAGTATATCTGTTATTTGATGTGGCTCTCTGCAATTTCTCCGGATATTTTGGAGGCATTTCTGAACATGGCGCCAATGTAAACGGAGATTTGTGGATATAAATATGCACATTATCGAACAAAACATACATATATTGTGTAACATGATATCCTATGAGTGTCATCTGATGAAGATCATCAAAGGTTAGTGATTCATTTTATCTCTATTTCTGCTTTTTGTGACTCCTATCTTTGGCTGGGAAAATGGCTGTGTTTTTCTGTGGCTATGTACTGACCTAACATAATCAATTGGTGTGCTTTCGCCGTAAATCCTTTTTGAAATCAGACATGTTGGCTGGATTCACAACAAGTGTAGCTTTAATTTGGTGTCTTTCATGTGTGATTTCATGAAAGATTGATTTTTATAGTAATTTATTTGAATTTGGCACGCTGCATTTTTACTGGCTTTTGGCCAAGTGGGACGTTAGCGTCCCACATATCCCAGAGAAGTTTTAACTTGGGTCAAACGTTTAGGGTAACCTTCCACAAGCTTCCCACAATAAATTGTGGGAATTTTGGCCAATTCCTCCTGACAGAGTTGGTGTAACTGAGTCAGGTTTGTAGGCCTCCTTGCTCGCACACGCTTTTTCAGGTCTGCCCACAAATTGTATATGGGATTGAGGTCAGGGATTTGTGATGGCAACTCCGATACCTTGACTTTGTTGTCCTTAAGCCATTTTGCTTGGGGTCATTGTCCATTTGGAAGACCCATTTGCGACTAAGCTTTAACTTCCTGACTGATGTCTTGAGATGTTGCTTCAATATATCCACATAATTTTCCTCATGATGCCATCTATTTTGTGAAGTGCACCAGTCCCTCCTGCAGCAAAGCACCCCCACAACATGATGCTGCCACCCCCATGCTTCACGGTTGGGATGGTATTCTTCGGCTTGCAAGCCTCCCCCTTTTTCCTCCAAACATAACGATGGTCATTATGGCCAAACAGTTCTATTTTTGTTTCATCAGACCAGAGGACATTTCTCCAAAAAGTACGATATTTGTCCCCATGTGCAGTTGCAAACCATAGTCTGGCTTTTTAATGGAGGTTTTGGAGCAGTGTCTTCTTCCTTGCTAAGCAGCCTTTCAGGTTATGTCGATATAGGACTCGTTTTACTGTGGATATAGATACTTTTGTACCTGTTTCCTCCAGCATCTTCACAAGGTCCTTTGCTGTTGTTCTGGGATTGATTTGCACTTTTCGCACCAAAGTACGTTCATCTCTAGGAGACAGAACGCTTTTCCTTCCTGAGTGGTATGACGGCTGCGTGGTCCCATGGTGTTTATACTTGCATACTATTGTTTGTACAGATGAATGTGGTACCTTCAGGCATTTGAAAATTGCTCCCAAGGATGATCCCGACTTGTGGAGGTCTACAATTTTTTTCTGAGGTCTTGGCTGATTTCTTTTGATTTTCCCTTGATGTCAAGCAAAGAGGCACTGAATTTGAAGGTAGGCCTTGAAATACATCCACAGGTACACCTCCAATTGACTAAAATGATGTCAATTACCCTAACAGAAGCTTCTAAAGCCATGACATCATTTTCTGGAATTTCCCAAGCTGTTTAAAGGCACAGTCAACTTAGTGTATGTAAACTTCTGACCCACTGGAATTGTGATACAGTGAAATAATCTGTTTGTAAACAATTGTTGTAAAAATTACTTGTGTCATGCACAAAGTATATGTCTTGCCAAAAATATAGTTTGTTAATTAAGATGAAATTTGTGGAGTGGTTGAAAAACGAGTTTTAATGACTCCAAAATAAGTGTATGTTAACTTCCGACTTCAACTGTATATAGCATTCTGTTTGTGGCAAGAATTTTATATAATAATTGAAATTTAAAAACCTTAAGTGTTAAATCAAGTGTAGTTTTTTTTGTATCATATGCCATGGAATTGGTACATCGAAAATCTCCTCCCATTTATTTTGCAACCTCTATGGCACAGCTATCAAAATGTTTGTCATTTTCTATTCATGCCAGTTCCTTTCAGCCAATTTGTATCTTTATCATATGGCAGGCAAACAAGTTCCCTACCTTCTCTCCCTTTTCCACTTGCCTCCTCCATTTTTGTGGTAGTGCTGCAATCAGTTGGTTGTAAATTTGGATTGAGCAGATATTCCCATATATTTTCGTTAACTCCTCCATTTCTATTCATACTATCATTAATAAATATAATACAATTTGCAAAAAAAATCCATAAAAGTATTAATTCTTTTTTTTTTAAATCAGTGTATTTGAGTTTAACCATAACATTTGTTGTAATATTTGTTCTATCTTTTCTGGAGGATAAAACTGAAATTGTAACCAGCTTTGTATGGCTTGTTTACTTTCAATGTCAGAAATGAGAAGTTGTAATCCTTATAAAAGGCAAAAAGGCAATTTTTGAACAAAGGATGAGACTTTCTTAATAATCTACTGGAGAACCATTTTGGGTTTAAGTATAATTTATGTATGAGTGAAGCTTTTAGTGAGAGGTTTAAAGCTGAATAATTTTAGCCCCCCAAACTCATATTCATTATACAAATAGGCACGTGCAATTTTGTCTGTCTTAGCATTCCAAATAAAATGAAATATTTTTTGCTCATATGATTTAAAAAACGAGTAATCTGGAGTAGGCAGTGCCATTAGTAAGTAAACTATGACCAAAGAGTTAATCAATGTGATTTTTCCCATAAATAGACAAGTATTTACTTCTCCATGGTTGCAGAATATTATCTATTTTTGCTAACTTTCTATTGAAATTAATTGTGGTAAGTTAATTTATATTTTTTGAGATGTGAATACCAAATACACTAATGGTCAAAAGTTTTAGAATACCTACTCATTCAAGGGTTTTTCTTTATTTTTACTATTTTCTACATTACAACCCAGATGGGATGGTGTAACGCTGAAGAATGCGGTGGTAGCCATGCTGGTTAAGTGTTTCTTGAATTCTAAATAAATCACAGACAGTGTCACGAGCAAAGCACACCCACACCATAACACCTCCATGCTTTACGGTGGGAAATACACATGTGGAGATCATCCGTTCACCCACACCGTGTATCACAAAGACACATCGTTTGGAACCAAAAATCTCCAACTTTGACTACAGACCAAAGGACAAATTTCCACGGTCTAATGTCCATTGCTCGTGTTTCTTGGCCCAAGCAAGTCTCTTTTTCTTATTGGTGTCCTTTAGTAGTGGTTTCTTTGCCATTTCTGAGGCTGGTAACTCTAATGAACTTATTCTCTGCAGCAGAGGTAACTCTGGGTCTTCCATTCCTGTGGCGGTCCTCATGAGCCAGTTTTATAATAGCGCTTGATGGTTTTTGTGACTGCACTTTCAAAGTTCTTGAAATGATCCGCATTGACTGACCTTCATGTCTTAAAGTAATGACGAACTGTCGTTTCTCTTTGCTTATTTGAGCTGTTCTTCCAATAATATGGACTTGGTTTGTTACCAAATTGGACTTTCTTCTGTATACCACCCCTACCTTGTCACAACACAACTGATTGGCTCAAATGCATTAAGGAAAGACATTCCACAAAGTAACTTTTAAGATGGCACACCTGTTAAAACCTCTTGGCAATAGGGGGTGCTATTTGCACTTTGTAATAATTTCGTTCCCAAATTAAACTGCCTCGTACTCAATTCTTGCTCGTACAATATGCATATTATTATTACTATTGGATAGAAAACACTCTCTAGTTTCTAAAACCGTTTGAATTATTTCTCTGAGTGAAACAGAACTCATTCTGCAGCACATTTCCTGTCAGGAAGTGAGATTTCTGAAATCGAGGTCCCTGTTCTAGGGTCAGTTTATAAGTCCCCATGTAAGCTATGGGGCTACATGCACTGCATACGCCTTCCTCTAGATGTCAGTAAGCGGTGAGAATTTGAATGGAGTGGATTGCACCATCTGGGGCCCTATATAAGACCGTGGAACGGAAGTACCGTTCTTTTCAACGGGGCGCCTGGCGCAAGAGGGACATCACAATGGCGTCCTGCAAAGCTTTCGTTTTATCAATTCTATATCTCCGGTCATGTTTTTATTCGTTATAGTTGTTAAAGACATCATAAGGTAGTTAATTTAAACCGACTTATAGCAGTTTATATCAGTTTATTGCGATTTTCTGGGATTTCTTTGTGACGCGCTATCAGGAGTTGGACACCTTTCCGGCACATAGCTAACGTTAGCGGCTATTTCGACAGCAGAAGAGGACATCTTTCAACCAAAAGACGATTGTTCTGGAGAAAGGACACCTTGCCCAAGATTCTGATGGAAGCTCAGCAAATAGTAAACAGTCTTTATGCTGTTAATTCGTATTTATGTTGACAAATGTCAAATAATAACTCCGCCATGAATTTCGGTGCGGTCTCGCTTTAGCGCACGCTGTATTGCGCAGTAACGTTAATTTTAAAAATCTAACACAGCGATTGCATTAAGAACTAATTTATCTTTAATTTGCTGTCCAATCTGTATTTTTTAGTCAAGTTTATGATTACTTATCGATTAGAATAGGTGCCTTTCCCAAGATTTCTCCTGACATTTTCTTTGCAGCTTGGCTACTTTTCTCATTGTATAACCACGATTTGTGCCGCTAAATATGCACATTTTCGAACAAACTCTATATGCATTGTGTAATATGATGTTATAGGACTGTCATCTGAAGAATTCTGAGCAGGTCAGTGAAAAAATTAATATCTTTTGCTGGGTTATACGTTATCGCTATTTTTGGCTTGAATCAATGCTGTTGTGTTTCTGGCTATTGTGGTAAAACACTTAAAAAATCTGAAATATTGGCTGGATTCACAAGATCTGTGTCTTTCATTTGCTGTACGCTGTGTATTTTTAAGAAATGTTTTATGATGAGTAATTAGGTAATACACGTTGCTCTCTGTAGTTATTCTAGTCGCTTTGGTGAGAGTTGTGATGGTGGCTGCAATGGTAAACTATGATTTATACCTGAAATATGCACATTTTTCTAACAAAACATATGCTATACAATAAATATGTTATCAGACTGTCATCTGATGAAGTTGTTTCTTGGTTAGTGGCTATTTATATCTTTATTTGGTCGAATTTGTGATAGCTACTGATGGAGTAAAAAACTGGTGGAGTAAAAAAAAGTGGTGTCTTTTGCTAACGTGGTTAGCTAATAGATTTACATATTGTGTCTTCCCTGTAAAACATTTTAAAAATCAGAAATGATGGCTGGATTCACAAGATGTGTATCTTTCATCTGGTGTCTTGGACTTGTGATTTAATGATATTTAGATGCTAGTATTTACTTGTGACGCTATGCTAGGCTATGCTAGTCAGCTTTTTTACTGATGGGGGTGCTCCCGGATCCGGGTTTGGGAGGAATTAGAGGTTAATTGAAATGCATTCCAGCTGACTACTTCATGAAGCTGATTGAGAGAATGCCAAGAGTGTGCAAAGCTGTCATCAATGCAAAGGGTGGCTATTTGAAGAATCTCAAATATAAAATATGTAATTTTCTTTTGATTACTACATTATTCTATATGTGTTATTTCACAATTTTGATGTCTTCACTATTATTTTTGTAGATGTATAAAAAAGTAAAAATAAAGAAAAACCCTTGAATGAGTAGGTGTTCTAAAACATTTGACCGGTAGTGTATGTCTACTTCATCATCTGCCCATTTTAATGGTAAACTACAAGGTAGTGTAAAAAAAGTGTAGCGATCCAAAACGTAATATGGTACACTTGTCATAATTAGGTTTTAATCCAGAGACGCTAGAAAAGGGATCAAGATCTTCAATGAGACTGTGCAGGGATCCAGATTGCGGATTTAAGAAAAAACTCCCCTGGATTTCTAACCCCTTAATGTTCTTGTTGGATCTAATTCTAATAGCTAGCATTTCAATGGCCATAATAAATAGATATGGAGACAACGGATAGCCTTGTTTCACTCCTCTTAAAAGCTCAATACTTTCTGAGAAGTTATTTACATCTGTTGTTTCTGTACATAACTTTAACCCATTGTATAAGCAATTCACCAAAATTATTAAAGTAATCCAGGCATTTATATATAAATTCTAGTCGTACGCCATCAAACATTATTTTCATAATCTGCTAAGAAGACCAGGCCTGGTGTCTTCGATGTTTCATAATGTTCAATTGTTTCAAGTAATTGTCGTACATTATCTCCAATATATCGTCCATGTAAAAAACTGAAATCAGACCTTCTTGTTGCGTACCTGAAAGTCTACCATTTGTATAAGAGTAATTAAAACATGCTAATGATGGATCTTTGAGTACATCAAAAAAGGTCTGATATACCTCTACTGGTATACCGTCAAGCCCTGGTGTTTTTCCAGACAGGTCTTTCTGTAAATGTGTTATTATTATTAACATTATTATTACTAGGAAAGATATCCTAACAGTTAACATCATTCAGTTGAAATGGAGGAGCCTGAAAAGAAAACATATGCTTAAAATATTTTGCTTCCTCTTTCACAATATAATTTGGTGAATCATGGATAACTCCATTTGTAACAAGTTCTTGTAAATTATTTTTGGTAGAATTTCTATGTTGAAGAAACATTTTGTGCATTTTTCACCATTTTCCATCCAATTCGCTTTATTTTTGTAATACTTTACACTTGATCGTTCTTGATGTACCTCCAATTCTTTTTGTTTTTCCTCTAACCTATGTTGTGGCTCTATAGTACAGTTACTTACCATCTACCTGTGCTGTTACTTACTTTCTATTTCCTTTATTAGTCTAATCTCTTGACCTGAATTGCTTTCATTTTAATGATGAGTATTGTATTTAATGGCCTCTAAAAGTACATTTGAAAGTGTCCCATACAATATGGGGATCTGCTGTACCTATGTTGTACAAAAAAAGTAAATTATGAGTTATTTTGTATTAGTTAAGAACAAATTGTCATCCAATAGGCTTTGATAAAATTTCCAATGTTCCCGTCCACGTGGGAATTCTGTAAGAGTTATATGGAGGCCAATTAGATTGTGGTCTGATCGTATTCGGTTTCCTACTAGTACTTTGACTTTTTTGATGCCAGCAAGAACGAGACTAGGAGGTAATCAAGACTGCAAGCTTGATGAAGCCTCCATATATATCTCACTAGGTCAGGGTTTTTCAACCTCTATATATCTACTAGTTCTAATGTATCCATGATCTTTGATCTCCTTCAGTGCTTGAGGGTGATAGTTTGTAGAGTGATTTCCTTTACGATCTATTGAGGTACTTAAAACCGTTTTATCATCTCCCACCATAATAGATTCATACGTTGCTTGTGAGCTCAATAGATTATTATATATATATTTTCAAAAAGTGTGGATCATCATTATTTGGCCCATTTCGATTAATTAGCCAGATCTGTTTTTGGTTCAATAGCATATTTAAAATAATCCATCTTCCTTGCGAATCTGTTTCCACAGTTTGCACAATCGGATCAAAATTTGTATTAATTAGTAATCACAACTTTTGAGTTTCTTTGTACATGACAAAAATATATTTCTCCCTCCGAGACCTTTTTCCACCCAACCTCAACTATATTTGTAGAATGAGTTTCCTGTAAACAATAGATATTATATTCTTTCTCTTTTAGCCATGTAAAAATGTATATTTTTTTATCATCTGCAAAGCCATTACAATTATAACTTGCTATACTTATTTCCCCACTTACCATAATGGTACCCACGTTTCAATTATACTTACCACAACCAATGTTTGTAAACTTACCATTAAAAAGCACCATGATGATTAAGTGTACATATAGCTGTACCATAATAATTTTCACTGTTAAGCATACTGTAGCTGCAACTGTGTAAACCTCCAATTGTCCTAATATTCCACCCACTAAAACCTCCCCCCATATCTAGGTCTGTTGTCACTAAGACCATCAGACCATCTCCCTGACTATTGACGCACATTTGCGTCCTAAATCAAACCCTTGGCCGACAATTGGCGTTGGCCAATTATATATGAAATATGAGCAGTCCCATGAAAACATAAATATCTGAGGCTGCTTACGACAACTAACCAAATAACATGGAAACTTGCAGAAAAAAATAAATAGTTCCAACAATAGATAATATGAATAGAAATAATAACAGTACAATATTATAAATGCATGCTCATATTAGCAAGTCCTAGCAAGGCTATAAGCATGTCAGCCCAGTCTGCTCAGTTCATTGGATTCAATTGTTAGAACATTTTGGGATAAAATGAAGACAAAACGACCTAAATATATCGCAAGACCAGTCCTTTTTTATGTCCATTACATGCAAGACATATGTCACGTAGTCCTCATTATATCCTGTTGTATTCCGACCAAAAAAAGGAAGAAGGAAAAAATATTCTAACGGCCGCTAATGACTGCAAGTAAAAATTCGTCTTAGGCATCACATTATATCCTATTGTATTCCTGTTGTATCGTGCCATGGCTGTGCCAGAGCCGACTGCAAGCCAAATCTGGGCACCCCTTCATGGAAAGGCATACCTAAGTTCAACTCACAATCGACTCCAACACAGCCATCGCACAACAGCCAAGAACACATGCAGTACTGACAATCCAGAGCGAGTAAACCTGTAAAACCAACCCTCTCTCCACCCATACACATTTTGTTTTTTTATTCCAGGGTCGTTGCTCTATCAGCTCGGTTGTTTTACACCTAGGCCTATATCATTAGGATAAAGAAAAAGGTAGCATAAATAGCTTATATAGAAATATATAATATACCTTTCTCTCGCTTAGAGAAGTGCTTCCATAAGCCAGTTACCGTTAACTTTAATCACTTGATCACAGTGTTAACCATCCCGCCACACACCAGAGACAACAACCCTGTTGACAATACCTAATCCATCCATTTGCCTGTGTGTATCGGAATAATAATAATTTACATTTTTTAAATTGAGAATTATTTTTTAAATGTAAAAAGGTAATAACAACAATTATTTTAGGATCATATAGGCCTATTCCAATAGAGAACCTATGCAGGTTTGTAATTATATTATAATTTAACCTAACCCTATAATATATCTATTCATATTTATTACATTTTATCTTAAAAGATCCGATTCACATCGGCGAACAAGGGCTGCACTATATAACAGCTTTTAAGTCATAATATACCCGACCTCTACAATTAGGCCATATCATATTCAACTAAAAAAAAAAACTTGGTATTTCTAATGTACAATCTTCAAATTAAATAAAAAAATCATAAAGAAAAAAGGTCAGACTTACCCATCTTCGCCTTCCCCTAAATCAAAACCTGATATTACGTCCATATAGTCCAGAGTTCCATATTGCCTAAATAGAAAAAGGTTAAGTTCATCACACCCATTCTGCATTACCATAAATCAAACTTTATTTTAAGTCCACGGCTCCATACTGCATGAATGTACAACATTTATATTAAAATAATAATAACCTAGTATTTGCAAAAAAATATTTGGGTAAAAAAAACGAATTCATCCATATTTGTACTGTGTAATGCGGTGCAAATATGGAGGTAGCTATCATCACTCAGCCACGTTGTAACCCCCGAGTCCTTGAACATTTGGTTGTTTACATATAATTTATCGAGGACTAGACGAACTAAGGCCTCAACCTCCCCCAGTAGTCCAGGCAATAGATCCAGTTTTTTTAACTGCTCGCTCATGCTTGTAAGCAATGCTTCATCTTCTGGAGAAATGGTTATAAAATCAGTCCCCCTCCAATGTTAAGTTTGACATTTTAGACCACTGCTTCCCTCCGGTTTCGCTCGCAGAACTCGAGGAAAGGTCACGCTGCCACCTGATCAACCCATGACGTCTTAACCTTGTCTTAGCAAACCAACTGACTAGCCAGTCTATGATATGTTACGATAACCACTGTTTGCCTGGATTTAATTAGTTATCGTTTTTCTAGAGCTCCGACCTGAAGATCACTGACGTCATGATTAGACCAAGTTCCCAGTTGTCTTGACCTCACTGAAGTAATGCTGGATTGACAGCATGGCCAATGTATTCCAATTTTTCTGAACCATAGTGTTGCATGTTTATCCAGAGAACGCCAGACTTTGATGACAAAATTTGCCCACAAGGACCGCTGCCCCAACTTCCTGTTCAAGTGAGCACAACACAACAAGTCCAACATGTCTTGTATTTTACTGCATAAATTATGTAATATGCCAGGGAGATATGTATACTGTAGCTAAGAAAGTAATACTAAGTGTATGTTCTGTAGTAAGTTGTTAGTAGCCCATGTGCCTCACCCAAATCATTTGGTCGCTATCCCCCTCATAATTTAGCCTACTGTTCTGACTTGGTGGTGCACATGTAGCCTATATACCCTGTTTTAGAGAAATGTAATCATCAAATATTGTAAGAGCTTTCATTGTCTGATTATATGCCCCCTTTATTTAAGTGCAGCTTGACTAACAATGGTTTTAGGAAACTGCTCGAAGATTTAACGATGCTCCTACGAAGGTTCTAACAATGAATTTAAGACTAAGATGCTTTTGGGAAACTGGGCCCAAGTGCCATACAGATGCCAACACAAGGCCTATAGGATAAAACCCATCAGTGCGCCCTCTTGTGGACTAATAGGCCTACATAACCTGAGTTGACACGTTTCCCTTTTCACTCACAATATCAACGCAGTTTGTTTTGAAAAGCACCAGTCTAGAGGCAAACGTCAATGTTGAGTCTCAATGCTTTTTTATTACTTGTAAAACATCGGAGACAAACCTGCTAGGCTATCCCCTCTGTGTTGTACAGTAACAATATTGTACATTAGGTAAGGCATCGGAGGATAGCTGAAGACTGCCGGTACAGTCACTGTTAAACAATGTAATCTCATTTTATCATCAAAACACAAACATTCTGCCCCTCACATTTCTATGCTGAGAGGTTCACAATTCATAAATAATAATGTTGGGAGGAAACGTTAAAACAAAACGTGTACAAAATCAGTTAACATTTCAGCCCAGCTATTCATTAATACGTCATTGACATACACCCCACCCCTCTCTTTAGTCAATCACAGAATCAAAATTACCTGTAGCTTTGGAAATGGCAATCACGCCTGAACGAGAGAAGTCCAGAAGGCAGACACTGTCACTGTTGACAAGGGTCGCGTTCAGGAGGGTGCCACGTTCTATATAGCCGACAACGATTCCCTATTCTTCAGGACAAAGTTGCATGTCTGTTCAATAAATTCTTATCTGAAGGTCCTGTAAAGTTGCACGCCACCTGGGTAGGTGGATGCACGTCAAAGGACTGAACGCGACCCAGACGAATAGCAGAGCTCCAGTTTGAAGGCACGTGTGGCCTTAACCTCTCCCTTCTCATGACATCCCTACGGGAGAGGGTTTTGCACTGTGGGGGCTGCGTCTCAATAGTGTAAAGTAGTAGGCCTACCAACCTTCCCTACTTAAGACAGTTGATAAGTAAAAGCAAAGTTGTCAAAGAAGCCCAATCTATCATTGAGCCGATTGGACTTTCATTTCAGTAAATGTTCAATTCTTTCAGATAAGTGCAGATGAGGGCAAGGAGACGAGGCGAGGAAGGCTGTTTAGACTACTGAGACACAGCCCAGGTGTAAAGGGAAGAGAGTGAGCGGGGGGAATTCCACTTCTATTCCTGGATAAGCCTTCCTGTTGGATATTCCAAATGTGGAAATAATCTGTTGTAATTATTAAAAGGCAGGGTTAAAGTGTGTAGTGTTTAACGGAGCATACAGAGGCTTGAGTCCCAAATGCTATGGGCCCTGGGCTCCATAGTGCCATTCCTATGTAGTGTACTACTTTTGACCATAGCCCCATCTATGGTAGCGGTTCCCGAACCTATCCGCAGGGACCCCCAGCCATTCTATGCATTTGATCTATTTCACACCTAGCACACCTGACTCAACTTGTCAACTAACCATCAAGCCCTTGACTTTGTCAATCAGGTGAGCTAGTTCAGGGCTACAACACATTTGTGAGATGTCTGGGGGTCCCCAAAAAGAGGTTTGAGAACCACTGCCCTATGCAGTCTGATCAAAAGGAGTGCAATATGTAGGGAATAGAGTGCCATTTGAGGCCAGCAGGGCTCTCCTCTCTCAGACTACAGACTGGGCAGAGGGACATTTGGTGGCTCACTCTCTCTGTAAATTAGTCTAGGGCACAAGCTGCAGGCTCATGAAGCCATAATCCTAGCGCTAAGCAGGACACACAACATGTGTGCAAACAGTCAATAGATGGTTACCTCTATTCATGAAGTGCATGCGCACACACACATATACAACATTGTCGTCCTTCCCAGACAGGCTTCAAAAGGTTAGCTTACAAAAATCAGACTCAATATATAAATACGCATTTACAGTGCATTCAGAAAGTATTCAGACCCCTTGACTTTTCCACATTTTGTTACGTTACAGCCTTAAATCTAAAATGTATTAAATAAAATGTTTTCCTCATCAATCTACACACAATACCCCGTAATGACAAAGAGAAAACAGATTTTGGGGATTTTTTTTGCAAATTAAAAAAGAAATACCTTATTCAGACCCTTTGCTATGAGACTCGAAATTGAGCTCAAGTGCATCCTGTTTCCATTGACCATCCTTGAGATGTTTCCACCTGTGGTAAATGAAATTGATTGGAAAGGCACACACCTGTCTATATAAGGTCCCACAGGTGACAGTGCATGTCAGAGCAAAAACCAAGCCATGAAGTCGAAGGAATTGTCCGTAGAGCTCAGAAACAGGATTGTGTCGAGGCACAGATCTGGGGAAGGGTATCAACAAATGTCTGCAGCATTGAAGGTCCCCAAGAACACAGTGGACTCCATCATTCTTAAATGGAAGAATTTGGGAACCACTAATAGTCTTCCTAGAGGTGGCTGCCCAGCCAAACTGAGCAATCAGGAGAGAAGGGCCTTGGTCAGGGAGGTGACCAAGAACCAGACAAAAGCCACTCCTTAAAAAGGCACATGACAGCCCGCTTGGATCCTCTGGTCTGGTCTGATGAAACCAAAATTGAACTATTTTGCCTGAATGCCAAGCGACACATCTGGAGGAAACCTGGCATCATCCCTACGCTGAAGCACAGTGGTGGCAGCATCATAATGTGGTGATGTTTTTCAGTGGCAGGGACTGGGAGACTAGTCAGGATCAAGGGAAAGATGAACGGAGCAAAGTACAGAGAGATCCTTAATGAAAACCTGCTCCAGAGCTCTCAGGACCTCAGACTGGGGGCGACGGTTCACCTTCCAACAGGACAACGACACTAAGCACACAGCCAAAACAACACAGGGGTGGCTTTGGGACAAGTGTCTGAATGTCCTTGAGTGGCCCATCCAGAGCCCGGATTTGATCCCGATCTAACATCTCTGGAGAGACCTGAAAATAACTGTTCAGCAACGCTCCCCATCCAACATGACAGAACGGGAGAAACTCCCCAAATGCAAGTGTCAAGCTTGTAGCGCCATACCCAAGAAGACTCGATGCTGTAATCACTGTCAACGGTGCTTCAACAAAGTACTGAATAAAGGGTCTGAATAGTTATGTTTTCATATTTTTAATACATTTGCAAAAATGTCTAAAAAAAACAGTTTTTGCTTTGTCATTGAGGTATTGTGTGTAGATAGATGAGAGAAAAAAACGATTGAATACATTTTAGAATAAGGCTGTAACGTAACAAAATGTGGAAAAAGTCAAGGTGTCTGAATACTTTCCGAATGCACTGTACACACACAGTGTGCATATGTGTGTAACTGTGTGTGCATGTGTATGAACCCGGTGGTCTTTTGTCACTCACTGTCAGTCTCAGTCAAGCACAGATGATGTTTGGCTGAAACTGCAGTCATTTCAAGTCTTACAGTTCTTCACCTTTTCAACATGCCACCCCCTTCTCTCTCTGTCTCTCTCACAGTGTATGTATGTCTCTCTTCACTTCTACCGGCCGCTCAGGCGGACACGTTGACGTCACGTAGTGCTATAGTACCAGTTGTGGGGGGGTCGGCGGGCCCCAGTTGGTCACTGGGGGTGGGGCTGGGTGAAGAGGGGGTGGGGTGTAGTAGGGAGGGGACAGAGCCTGTGGGAGTGGGTAAGGCGCTGGTCTGGAACAGGATCTGCTGGAGTGTCCGTCGGAGGTTGGGGTGGAGGCGGGCCTGTGTCTGGTAGAACACCTCAGCTGCAAAGCACTTCATCACCCCGGAACAAAGGTCCTCGTACAACGGGACCGTGTACATCCTCGACGTCTGATGAGATAAAAAATACCAGCTAAGGTTTAAATTGTATTGCTGTTACATATTTTTTTTTAAAGTCATTTGTCTTTGGCACTTACAGGTAGGTAAAAAGTGACATAAAAGCTCTGCCGTCTAGAGGTCGACACGTAAGCTTGAATACATATTTTTATAAGATACTGGCAAGATATTACCAAATTACTCCCATGCACCTGCTAAAAGCGGACACAGATGTGCAAGTGCTTAAAAAAGATATATATATTAGACATACAACATACATAATAGCATTACACACAGTGTCATTATATACAGATTAGTCCAGCAAACTCTTATAGAGAATGTTAACAGCTGAGGGGAGACGCCATTTGGCCATGACACGAGTATCTGGCCTGCTCCACTAGACTCCTAACTTCTGCAGAGTGTGAGACTCCCCTATTCATTTCAATAATTCCTGCCCTGCTTTTCTAAAGTCTTCGAAAGCCAAGTGAACAAACAGATCACCGACCATTTCGAATCCCACCGTACCTTCTCCGCTATGCAATCTGGTTTCTAAGCTAGTCACGGGTGCACCTCAGCCACGCTCAAGGTACTAAACGATATCATTACCGCCATCGATAAGAGACAATACTGTGCAGCTGTATTCATCGACCTGGCCAAGGCTTTCGACTCTGTCAATCACCGTATTCTTATCGACAGCCTTGGTTTCTCTAATGACCGCCTCGCCTGGTTCACAAACTACTTCTCAGATAGAGTTTAGTGTGTCAAATCGGAGGGCCTGTAGTCCGGACCTCTGGCAGTCTCTATGGGGGTGCCACAGGGTTCAATTCTCGGGCCGACTCTTTTCTCTGTATATATCAATGATGTCGCTCTTGCTGCAGGTGATTCTTTGATCCACCTCTACGCAGACAACACCATTCTGTACACATCTGGCCCTTCTTTGGACACTGTGTTAACAAACCTCCAAACGAGCTTCAACGCCATACAGCACTCCTTCCGTGGCCTCCAACTGCTCTTAAATGCTAGGAAAACAAAATGCATGCTCTTCAACCGTTCGCTGCACGCACCTGCCCGCCCGAAAAGCATCACTACTCTGGACGGTTCTGACTAAGAATATGTTGACAACTATAAATACCCAGGTGTCTAGTTAGACTGTAAACTCTCCTTCCAGACTCACATTAAGCATCTCCAATTCAAAGTTAAATCTAGAATCAGCTTCCTATTTCAAAACAAAGCCTCCTTCACTCATGCTGCCAAACATACCCTCGTAAAACTGCCTATCCTACCGATCCTTGACTTTGGCGATGTCATTTACAAAATAGCCTCCAACACTCTACTCAGCAAACTGGATGTAGTCTATCACAGTGCCATCCGTTTTGACACCAAAGCCCCATATACTACCCACCACTGCGACCTGTATGCTCTCGTTTGCTGGTCCTCGCCACATATCCGTCGCCAAACCCACTGGCTCCAGGTCATCTATAAGTCTTTGCTAGGTAAAGCTCCGCCTTATCTCAGCTCACTGGTCAACATAGCAACACCCACCCGTAGCACGCGCTCCAGCAGGTATATTTAACTGGTCAACCCCAAAGTCAACGCCGCCTTTCCTTCCAGTTCTCTGCTGCCAATGACTGGAACGAATTGCAAAAATCACTGAAGTTGGAGACTTATACCTCCCTCACTAACTTTAAGCGTCAGCTGTCAGAGCAGCTTACCGATCACTGCAGCTGTACACAGTCCATCTGTAAATAGCCCATCCAACCAACTACCTACAGTTGAAGTCAGAAGTTTACATACACTTAGGTTGAAGTAATTAAAACGTGTTTTTCAACCACTCCACCAATTTCTTTTTAACAAACTGTCATTTTGGCAAGTCGGTGAGGACATCTACTTTGTGCATGACACAAGTAATTTTTACAACAATTGTTTAGACAGATTATTTTACTTATAATTCACTGTATGGCAATTCCAGTGGGTCAGAAGTTTACATACACTAAGTTGACTGTGCCTTTAAACAGCTTGGAAAATTCCAGAAAATTATGTAATGGCTTTAGAAGCTTCTGAAACACCTGAAGGTACCACGTTCATCTGTACAAACAATAGTATGCAAGTATAAACACCATGGGACCACGCAGCCGTCATACCGCTCAGGAAGGAGACGCGTTCTGTCTCCTAGAGATGAACGTACTTTGGGGCGAAAAGTGCAAATCAATCCCAGAACAACAGCAAAGGACCTTGTGAAGATGCTGGAGGAAACAGGTACAAAAGCATCTATATCCACTGTAAAACGAGTCCTATATTTTTTACATTTATTTAACTAGGCAAGTCAGTTAAGAACAAATTCTTATTTTACAGTGACGGCCTACCCCGGCCAAACCATCCCCTAACCCAGACGACGTTGGGCCAATTGTGCGCTGCCCTATGGGACTCCCGATCGCGGCCGGTTGTGATACAGCCCGGGATCGAACCAGGGTCTGTAGTGACATCTCTAGCACTGAGATGCAGTGCCTTAGACTGTGCACCACTCGGGAGCCCGATTAGTTGACTTACAAAAATCTAGCTGCAGATTCTACCTTATTGAATTAATTACAGATCTTGAATGGATTATGGTCATCGTAGTTAATTACCTTTACTGCGCTAAACTGTGGACACCCCTTCAAATGAGTGGATTTGCCTATTTCAGCCACACCCGTTGCTGACAGGCAGGGGGTGAAACTTTCACATTCTGAAATTGCATTTTTGTCCCGCCCAGTTTTATCATTGGAATGTGGTACAAAACTAGGCAACGGTGTGCTTTAGGACCATGCGGATGGCTCCGATTGGTCGGGAAGGATGTTTGGAGTTTTGATCCGACTGGACACACCTACTCATTCAAGGGTTTTCCTTATTTTTACTATTTTCTACATTGTAGAATACTAGTGAAGACATCAAAACTATGACATAACACATATGGAATCATGTAGTAACCAAAAAAAGTGTTAAACAAATCTAAATACACTGCTCAAAAAAATAAAGGGAACACTTAAACAACACAATGTAACTCCAAGTCAATCACACTTCTGTGAAATCAAACTGTCCACTTAGGAAGCAACACTGATTGACAATAAATTTCACATGCTGTTGTGCAAATGGAATAGACAAAAGGTGGAAATTATAGGCAATTAGCAAGACACCCCCAAAAAAGGAGTGATTCTGCAGGTGGTGACCACAGACCACTTCTCAGTTCCTATGCTTCCTGGCTGATGTTTTGGTCACTTTTGAATGCTGGCGGTGCTCTCACTCTAGTGGTAACATGAGACGGAGTCTACAACCCACACAAGTGGCTCAGGTAGTGCAGTTCATCCAGGATGGCACATCAATGCGAGCTGTGGCAAAAAGGTTTGCTGTGTCTGTCAGCGTAGTGTCCAGAGCATGGAGGCGCTACCAGGAGACAGGCCAGTACATCAGGAGACGTGGAGGAGGCCGTAGGAGGGCAACAGCCCAGCAGCAGGACCGCTACCTCCGCCTTTGTGCAAGGAGGTGCACTGCCAGAGCCCTGCAAAATGACCTCCAGCAGGCCACAAATGTGCATGTGTCTGCTCAAACGGTCAGAAACAGACTCCATGAGGGTGGTATGAGGGCCCGACGTCCACAGGTTGGGGTTGTGCCTACAGCCCAGCACCGTGCAGGACGTTTGGCATTTGCCAGAGAACACCAAGATTGGCAAATTCGCCACTGGCGCCCTGTGCTCTTCACAGATGAAAGCAGGTTCACACTGAGCACATGAGCACATGTGACAGACGTGACAGAGTCTGGAGACGCCGTGGAGAACGTTCTGCTGCCTGCAACATCCTCCAGCATGACCGGTTTGGCGGTGGGTCAGTCATGGTGTGGGGTGGCATTTCTTTGTGGGGCCGCACAGCCCTCCATGTGCTCGCCAGAGGTAGCCTGACTGCCATTAGGTACCGAGATGAGATCCTCAGACCCCTTGTGAGACCATATGCTGACACATGCACATTTGTGGCCTGCTGGAGGTCATTTTGCAGGGCTCTGGCAGTGCACCTCCTTGCACAAAGGCGGAGGTAGCGGTCCTGCTGCTGGGTTGTTGCCCTCCTACGGCCTCCTCCACGTCTCCTGATGTACTGGCCTGTCTCCTGGTAGCGCCTCCATGCTCTGGATACTACGCTGACAGACACAGCAAACCTTTTTGCCACAGCTCGCATTGATGTGCCATCCTGGATGAACTGCACTACCTGAGCCACTTGTGTGGGTTGTAGACTCCGTCTCATGCTACCACTGGAGTGAGAGCACCGCCAGCATTCAAAAGTGACCAAAACATCAGCCAGGAAGCATAGGAACTGAGAAGTGGTCTGTGGTCACCACCTGCAGAATCACTCCTTTTTTGGGGGTGTCTTGCTAATTGCCTATAATTTCCACCTTTTGTCTATTCCATTTGCACAACAGCATGTGAAATTTATTGTCAATCAGTGTTGCTTCCTAAGTGGACAGTTTGATTTCATAGAAGTGTGATTGACTTGGAGTTACATTGTGTTGTTTAAGTGTTCCCTTTATTTTTTTGAGCAGTGTATATTTTATATTTGAGATTCTTCAAAGTAGCCACCCTTTGCCTTAATGACCGCTTTGCACACTCTTGGCATTCTCTCAACCAGCTTCATGAGGAATGCTTTTCCAACAGTCTTGAAAGAGTTCCCACATATGCTGAGAACTTGTTGGCTGCTTTTCCTTCACTCTGCGATCCAACTCATCCCAAACCATCTCAATTGGGTTGAGGTCGGGTGAATGTGGAGGCCAGGTCATCTAATGCAGCACTCCATCACTCTCCTTCTTGGTCAAATAGTCCTTACACAGCCTGGAGGTGTGTTTTGGGTCATTGTCCTGTTGAAAAACAAATGATAGCGGCACTCAGCGCAAACCAGGTGGGATGGCGTATCGCTGCAGAATGCTGTGGTAGCCATGCTGGTTAAGTGTGCCTTGAATTCTAAATAAATCATTGATAGTGTCACCAGCAAAGCACCCCACACAATCACACCTCCATGCTTCATGGTAGGAACCACACATGTGGAGATCATCCATTCATCTACTCTGGGTCTCACAAAGACACGGCAGTTGGAACCAAAAATATCGAATTTGGACTCATCAGACTAAAGGACAGATTTCCACCGTTCTAATGTCCATTGCTCGAGTTTCTTGGCCCGAAGCAAGTCTCTTCTTATTATTGGTGTCCTTTTGTAGTGGTTTCTTTGCAGCAATTCGACCATGAAGGCCTGATTCATGCAGTCTCCTCTGAACAGTTGATATTGAGATGTGTCTGTTACTTGAGCATTTATTTGGGCTGCAATCTGAGGTGCAGTTAATTCTAATGAACTTAACCTCTGCAGCAGAGGTAACTCTGGGTCTTCATTTCCAGAAGCGGTTCTCATGAGAGCTAGTTTCTTCATAGCGCTTGATGGTTTTTGCAACTGTACTTGAAGAAACTTTCACAAAGTTCTTGAAATTTTCCTCATTGACTGACCTTCATGTCTTAAAGGAATGACGGTTTCTCTTTGCTTATTTGAGCTGTTCTTGCCATAATATGGACTTGGTCTTTTACCAAATAGGGCTATCTTCTGTATACCACCCCTACCTTGTCACAACTGATTGGCTCAAATGCATTAATGAAAGAAATTCCACTATTTAACTTTTAACAAGGCACACCTGTTAATTGAAATGCATTCCAGGTGACTACCTCATGAAGCTGGTTGAGAGAATGCCAAGAGTGTACAAAGCTGTCATCAAGGCAAAGGGTGGTTACTTTGAATAATCTGAAGGAAAAAGGAAACCGCACACTGCTCTTGATAGTATCACCGATATTTAATAAGCTTACGTATCGGCCTCACGGCCTTCGTCAGAGCTTTTGTGATTTTTTGAAATTTGCACCCTTATGTAGACCTGGCCCCACCCACATCCGTTCTATACATCGAAGGGGGTTGGAGGCAAAGGAAAAACAAATAAGTGCAACCAAATATAACAATATGCATTTCATAAATATTACAAAGGTGTATAAATAAGGCGTATTGAACACGTCTGTAAAACCTCAATGAGGACATAGCAAGTTTTCATTAGTCATTGGGTACATCATCCGAAAAACGTCAGAGTAATCTACAATAGACACATATTTCATGTTCAAATTCACAACATAACATACATAGGCATTTCATCATTAAGTCCTTTAGGAAATAATGTCTGGAGGGTGAAAATCCAAAAACATTCTCTTTTACTCGAGTATTATTAATATCTCCTCCCCTGTCTGATATCTTAACTTTCTCTATGCCACAAAATCTAAAGGTGGAAATGTCATGCTTCAGGTCATTGAAATGTACAGCGACTGGATAATCCCTGTCGTTTCTCCTGATTGAACTTTTATGTTCACTGATTCTCTGTTTGAGAGGACGAGAGGTTTCACTTACCATGCGCTGTGCGAGTACCCTTTCGTTCACACAAGAAGAAGCCAATAAGATTCTTTTTCCTACCTCCAACATGGACAACCCAGTTCCACACTCGACTGTCGAACTCAAAATCCAACTCCAGAGACTCCGAGAGAAAGAAACACGTTTGTTCCTGCATGGCACCACTCTTAGCGAGTATTGGCGCAACAAGCGCATTCCAAGAGGACTGAGAATACAGAAGGAGCCTACAATAAGGGAAAAACAACAAAACTTTCGTTCAGCAAATGGGGTGAAATACTCAACAAATGCTCATTAGATTTAATGCTATTAATCGTTGAACATGTGTCAAAGGAAGTGACAGAAGTTGAAGTTAAGATTAGCGAACATGAGGCTATAATGAAGGAGATTCTAGGCCCTAATTTTACAGCCATAGACGACACGATCAAGCAGTCCATTGGGAAATACAGAGACTCTCTACAAGCAACAAAGATCAAGAAATACCAGCGAGACACAGAGGACTACCAGCTCAACCAGGTGTACGCATGGGAAGGCCCAAGGACAGGAGCACGGAGGCGCCGACGGAGGGACGCACCACTGATCGGGGGACGCAGATACGCAGCAGCGGGAGGACATGGAAACTTGGACACAGAGGCATCCACCGAGTGCGAATTCCCTACAGACAGTGACTCCAGCTACCATGGCACACAGTCCGTTTTTTTAGCCCGGAAGCAACAGAGGGCTCCATGAAAGAAAATAAACGATGCAGGAGAGGCAAGCAGTCGAAGAGGAGAACAGGAACACAGGCCGAGGACACGGAGCTACAGCGGGACGCGGTAATTAACCTCTCCCCAAAAAATACCTTACTGACGCTCAAGTCTCAGTCTTATCTAAGGGCCTCTCTTTTGTACCTACATGTACAGATAAACCATTCGATACGAAAGTAGATCTGTTTAAATTCTTTCGCAAGATTAAACTTAAGCATGTGTTTTCGCAAAACAGTGATTCGGGCCTAGTAACACATCAAAGAACTGGTACCCATTATAAGCCCAAAAGTAAATTCTGTCCCATGGTTAACAACTCCTCGATTAATACCTATTGTAGGTTAGTCGAACAAGAAGCCATGTCAGTATATACGAGACAAACAAACCATATTCAGAAGAATCTCACTAGAACAGAAGAACTGGCACTCAATGAATTAATGAAAGATTCATCTTTGGTTATAAAACCTGCAGACAAGGGGGGTGCTGTGGTTGTTTTAGACTATGAAAAATACAAAGAAGAAATTCAGAGACAACTCAGCAATGAACGTTTCTATAGAAAACTGAGTGTTGATCCCACACAGGTGTTCCAAAGGGATATATGCTCTAATTTGGAGCAAGCCCTATTAAACAACCTTATCTCAAAACCTGACTATGAATATCTGTGCTGCAAATGTGCCATACGTCCATGCTTATACATTTTACCGAAATTACACAAACCTAGAACACAACAAGGCAACTATCCAGGCAGATCAGTGGTTGCAGGAGTAGGCTCAATGCTAGAGCCATTGTCAAACTTTGTAGACTATTTTATTAAATCTCATGTGCAATCATTTCCATCATATGTAAAGAACTCTATAGACTTCATAAACAAGATCTCACCAATAACGGGTTTAAAAGAAGACTGTATTTTGGTCACATTAGATGTCGAGAGTCTATATACCAGCATTCCCCATGTGGGGGGGCTGGCAGCACTAGCACACTATTTGGGAGACAGAGATACTAATGAATATCCACCAACAAACTTCATTCTAGAGCTGGCTGAATATGTTTTGACGTACAACTATTTTAGGTTTGATGATGAATACTACCTCTAAACGAATGGAACATCGATGGGCTCTACATTTGCTCCGAGCTATGCTAACCTCTATATGGGTCTTTTTGAAGAACGTTTTGTAAATAATGAAATCGAGAATCCATTTTTGAATAAAGTCCTGAAGTGGTATCGATATATTGACGACATTTTTTGTATATGGGAAGGAACTGAAGGAACTTTTTTTTAATTTTTTTTATATTAAATTTTATCCCCTTTTCTCCCCAATTTTCGTGGTATCCAATCGCTAGTAATTACTATCTTGTCTCATCGCTACAACTCCCGTACGGGCTCGGGAGAGACGAAGGTCGAAAGCCATGCGTCCTCCGAAGCACAACCCAACCAAGCCGCACTGCTTCTTTAACACAGCGCGCCTCCAACCCGGAAGCCAGCCGCACCAATGTGTCGGAGGAAACACCGTGCACCTGGCCCCCTTGGTTAGCGCGCACTGCGCCCGGCCCGCCACAGGAGTCGCTGGAGCGCGATGAGACAAGGATATCCCTACCGGCCAAACCCACCCTAACCCGGACGACGCTAGCCCAATTGTGCGTCGCCCCACGGACCTCCCGGTCGCGGCCGGCTGCGACAGAGCCTGGGCGCGAACCCAGAGACTCTGGTGGCGCAGTTAGCACTGCGATGCAGTGCCCTAGACCACTGCGCCACCCGGGAGGCCCTAGAACTGTCAGATTTTATGGCACTACTCAGACATTGACCCTAATCTCAAATTCACTATTGAACGTGACACGCAACGCGTTCATTATCTCGATATGTGGATTGAGAAATCAAATGGAACCCTGTTTACAACTCTGTATAGAAAAGAAACGGACAGAAATACTCTATTACAGGGTGACAGCTTCCACCCTGAGCCATTAAAAAGAGGACTTCCAAGAAGCCAGTTTTTCAGACTGCGCCGTATATGCCACTCCACAGAGGATTATCTAGATAAAGCAGCGGAGATGCACATTAGGTTTCTAAGAAGAGGCTATTCGTCACAATGTGTGGATGAAGCTCATAATTTGCCATTGGAAAAAACACGAGATGAACTGCTACAAAAAAGACCCGCTAAAGCTAAAGAACACTCAGTAATGTTCACAACTACATATACTTTGAATTCGCGAAAAGTGGGAGGTGTGGTCAAGAAACACTGGCATATTTTATCATCTGACCCAGTTTTGCCGGCTGAATTTAAATATCCACCACTTATTGTGTATAGGAGAGGTCGCAATTTACGCGATAAATTGGTTCATGCCAACTGCCAGCCACAAAAGAAAATCAGCCAAGTTTTTTTACGCCCTCTACCAAATGGTAGCTATAAATGCAGAGGATGCGCACAGTGCAACAATATGATGAAGTGTGAATATTTCTGCCACCCACACACAGGAAAACGGTTCCAAATAAATGACATTATTACGTGTTCCACCACCCATGTTATTTACATTATTAAATGCCCATGTGGGCTCTGCTATGTCGGTAAAACCTCAAGTCCTCTCAGAGAATCAGTGAACATAAAAGTTCAATCAGGAGAAACGTCAGGGATTATCCAGTCGCTGTACATTTCAATGACCTGAAGCATGACATTTCCACCTTTAGATTTTGTGGCATAGAGAAAGTTAAGATATCAGACAGGGGAGGAGATATAGAAGATTATTTGCTTCCAACTTTGTGGTAACAGTTTGGGGAAGTCCCTTTCCTGTTTCAGCATGACAATGCCCCCGTGCACAAAGCGAGGTCTATACAGAAACAGTTTGTCGAGATTGGTGTAGAAGAACTTGTCTGGCCTACAGAGAGCCCTGACCTCAACTCCATTGAACACCTTTGGGGTGAATTGGAACGCCGACTGCGAACCAGGCACTAATCGCACAATATCAGTGCCCGACCTCACTAAATGCTCGTGGCTGACTGGAAGCAAGTCCCTGCAGCCATGTTCTAACATCTAGTTGAAAACCTTCCCAGAAGAGTGGAGGCTGTTATAGCAGCAAAGGAGGCCCATGATTTTGAAATGAGATGTTCGACGAGCAGGTGTCCATATACTTTTGGTCATGTAGTGTATGTAGAATATTGGCCTGTTGGAAACTAAAACTCCCTACTACATTGCTCAGTTTGGAATTTGTTCAGATTTCTCTCTAGAGAAACTGCACATTGAGCTCACAGAAAAAAACAGAATGAAATGGAATTCAAATAATTGAACCGACTAGGAATAGGGTGCTATTTGGGACGGGCCCTCTCCGTCGTTCAGTCACCACTCACGTGTTTGTGCAGGAAGCCGCGGATGCGGGGCAGGTCCGGGTAGAAGCTGTTCCGCACCACAATCTGCAGCCAGCGGATCCGCACCTCAGCGTTCATCTCATCCAGCTGGGCCGAGTAGCAGCGTGACAACTGACCCATAACCTCTGACACACACAAACATCCCATCACTCCCTGGGGTAGCTTGATTTACGCAACATTTTACTTGGAACCAATGGAATAGTCCCAGAAAATGCAGAAATTCATGTATTTGAAGCCAGGGCCCATATAAATAAAGCGTAGGAGTGCTAATCAAGGATCAGGTCCCCCCTGTCTATGTCTTACTTATTATTATCTGAAAGGAAAAGCATATCCTAAAATCAGCACTCCTACAGTAACACGCTTGATACATATGGCTCATGGTCTGGTACCTACCGTGTGAGAGGGGCGAGCGGTCCAACAGTCTGTCCAGGAAGAGAACGGTCTGGAAGGTGCTCCAAGAGGAGAGGTTAAAGTTTGCGATGGCCTCAGGGTCCGGGGGTTCGCTGGCCCACAGGTCACACAGACTCTGGACGGGACCGGTCAGAACCCCCCCGGCCGAGAGGTCCGGTTCGCACAGAGGGGGGCCACAACCGTTCAGCCACCGCTCAAACTCCAACCCTGAGAGGGAGAAGAGAGAGGAACAAGTATATACCTTCTCAGTTCTGTGGGTTCACACAAAAACAGAGAATAATCTGACAATTCTATCCAGCACTTGAACAAGTTGGGTGGACGTAAATGTCCTTTTCCCATGAACTGGTAATGTGAGTGACAGACTCACCCTCTCTCTGTGCCACACAGCTCTCCTTCAGCTCCGGGAAGAAGCCCAAGAAGAAATCGAGCAGGTCCTGGGCCACAACACTGCTGAACTTAAACTGCTCTATGTAGGCCTGAGAGAACATGACACACTTTCAAATTATGTGGTGTGTCTGTGTGTGTGTGTGTCTGTGTGTGTGTGTGTGTGTGTGTGTGTGTGTGTGTGTGTGTGTGTGTGTGTGTGTGTGTGTGTATCTATGTGTCCATGCGCTTACCCTCAGGAAGCTGTCGAAGCGCTTGACATTGCCACAGAGTTGAGAGAGGTACGAGACGAAGCAAAAGCCTTTCTCATAAGTGAACAAGTTCATCAGACTACTGGGATTAATACCTAAGGAAAGAAAAGAAACAGACGAGGGAGAGAGGAATGAAAGACAAGAAAACAGAGTCGTCCTCATTAAAAAAAATTACATATTATTTGTGAAGCACAATTACACAGACTATTTGTGCGTTTATCCATCTTTCACCCGTACCTGGCTCAAATTTGACCTGCAGCTTGCTGACAGGGTTGTTGTCTCCTAGGAGACGCATCTGTCTGTGCAGGGCGTCTAGACGGAACACCGTCTCCAGACAGGTGAAGGCCTCACCTTGGGAAACACAGGGACGAGGGATTAGCTGTTGGCATGTATGTATGTATGTATGTATGTATGTATGTATGTATGTATGTATGTATGTATGTATGTGTGTGTGTGGTGATACACCTCTGTACTTAGGTGTGTATGCTGTATATACACACCATATGCACCATGTGGTGCGGCAGGTAGCCTAGTGGTTAGAGCGTTGGGCCAGTAACCGAAAGGTTGCTGGATCGAATCCCCGAGATGATAAGGTAAACATAGGTCGTTCTGCGCCTGAACAAGGCAGTTGACCCACTGTTCCCTGGTAGGCCATCATTGTAAATAAGAATTTGTTCTTAACTTAAAAGGTAAAAAACAAAAATATATATATGCCTTTGTGCCTAGATGTGTGTGTGAGCGTGCGTATGTATACACACCGTAGGCCTCGGTAGTGATGCGTCTCTGTGCGTAGGTGGCCAGTCCCTCGCTCAGCCACATCTCTTCCCAGGTGGCGTTGGTGACCGCGTTGCCGAACCAGCCATGGGCAATCTCGTGGATGACGTCGATCAGCAGGAACTCCCGGCTCTCCAGGATGGAGGAGATGATGAAGGTGAGGCAGGGGTTCTCCATGGCCACGATGGGGAACGACGGAGGCAGGAACACTATGTCGTACCTGTGTGTGACCAGGGTGGCGGAATGATACGAGGGTTGTCATGTGGTCCATTCAGGGCTGCTTCCCAAATTACACACTATTCCTTATAGGGTGCAATAGTTTTGATGTCAAACGAAGTGCACTATACAAGGAATAGGGTGAAAGTAGTGCACTATATAGGGAATACGGTGCCATTTGGGACACAGACCGGGAAGTGCATTGAAATTCAATTCATGAATTGTACAACTCTCATTAGGACATAACAGAACTTTTTCAATGTATGAGTTGACATGGAATGTACCTCCTCAATTGACTGAGTGGGCCAATTTTCTGGTCTGTTCTCTTTTATAGCACGTTTTGTATGGTTTCAGTTCCATCTTCCCTCTCCCTAGCATGACTTAAAAGCCCTGTAAAGTTAACAATTCGTGTAAACTTGTAGATATGGAGAATTTGTATCTTTAACTGCGAACACTGTACAATTTAAATCTGAAGACTGTCTAGCCATGTGAATTTGGCTCTTAAGTGTATTTTGGGGATTGTGTGTGTTCTGTCTGTACTCTATATTATTAATTGGTATGGCTAGCTAACCAAATCAACCAAATACGACAGAGGCCGTGGACAAATATAGACACTCCAACTCACCCAGGCCTAAGTGACAGAGTATCTAAAGTGTGTGTATGCATAAGTATGTCACATAAACTTGACCTGTACCCTCATGCATTGTTCTATATTTGATGTTGAGATTCTTGTGTGAGGCAAAAATAAATGTATTGCTCTAACCTTCCCCACACATAGGGTCCGAAGAGGTCCTCGGCCACATTCAGCCAACGCTCCACGCTACCCCCTAGCTTGCTCACAGCACAGGTCAGTATACACGGCTCTGCCCACACCCGGCTCCTGCCAGAGGGAGATAGCAGGGATGTATTCATTAGCGCAAACCATAGCAAAATACTTTGCAACAAAAACATTTCTTATTGGACAAGTTCAGGTAGGTCCCTCCCAGTTTCGGACCGTTTGCTTCCATTTGGTTCCTAGTGAGGTGAAACATTTCCCCTATAGATAGATAATAAAAATGACATGCTAGTTGGGTGATTCCACGCCAGCCCACTCTGGAGATGTGATGTACCTGTAGAGTTTACCCGTTATAAACAACATGTCTAAAAATTAACAAAATCAAAACGGGTAGTTGAGATGTTCCTATTTTTTTTTTTTAAGTTGAATACATTTGTGAAACATTTCAGGATCTAGACATACTCCATATTTTAGAGCACACTATAAGGAGTATAACGACTCCAAGATGTTGTCTGTATCATGTACGGTTCACAGATCATAGGGTCTTACAGTATAACGACTCCAAGATGTTGTCTGTATCATGTACGGTTCACAGATCATAGGGTCTTACAGTATAACGACTCCAAGATGTTGTCTGTATCATGTACGGTTCACAGATCATAGGGTCTTACAGTATAACGACTCCAAGATGTTGTCTGTATCGTGTACAGTTCACAGATCATAGGGTCTTACAGTATAACGACTCCAAGATGTTGTCTGTATCATGTACGGTTCACAGATCATAGGGTCTTACAGTATAACGACTCCAAGATGTTGTCTGTATCATGTACAGTTCACAGATCATAGGGTCTTACAGTATAACGACTCCAAGATGTTGTCTGTATCATGTACAGTTCACAGATCATAGGGTCTTACAGTATAACGACTCCAAGATGTTGTCTGTATCATGTACGGTTCACAGATCATAGGGTCTTACAGTATAATGACTCCAAGATGTTGTCTGTATCATGTACGGTTCACAGATCATAGGGTCTTATAGTATAATGACTCCAAGATGTTGTCTGTATCATGTACGGTTCACAGATCATAGGGTCTTACAGTATAATGACTCCAAGATGTTGTCTGTATCATGTACGGTTCACAGATCATAGGGTCTTACAGGAGGCGTGTATAGGTCTAAAATGCCACTTACATCGTGATTTAAAAAAAATGGTTTGTGATACAGATGTAAAAAGCATATTGAACATCCTTCCTCCCAATTAAGTTTTTATGTGAGAATTACCAGAACAATCTGAGATACCAAAAATATTTCCCGTCCACGCTGGCGTGGAATCGGCCCCTTGCATGTGAAAATCTCATGTGATGCTGCTGATTAGAGCACTACGGCAAATATGTGAAGGTCTGGACATTGTCACATGACAATATGCAGAAGCATAACACCAGTACAGGGGCGTCAAACTCAAGTCCTGGAGTTTCACAGTGTCAGCTGGATGTTGTTCTTTCCTTTATAATGGTGTCCGATTTAGACCTAGGAAACAATGGTGTGTGGACTTCCTCGCTAACCAATGACTTAGTTGATCAATTAAAAGGTAAGGGAGGAACGACAACCAACAGTAACTGCAGGCCTCAAGGTCTGGAGTTTGACACATTCATGACAAAGGTTGCATCACAGTAATATCTCTAATACAGTATCTTTCTCCTGAAGTCTCCACTCCTCATTCACTACTTCGCACAAATCTTAAAGCTTTGGATTGATTGGTGGAGGCATTGGCTATTTGGAATGTCCACTATATATGCCAGTCATTTCCTTTCAAATCAGTGAAGGGATGGGAAATACTGCTGCTTTATTATTCATGTACTGGACCTAGGTCAGGTCACTCCCACTGACCTGGGGCCGATGTCGACGTGCTGCAGGTCTCCTGCCACCAGTGCCACCAGGTAGGCTGGGACGGGGTACTCCATGGAGAACTGGAACACTCTGTCCTGCTTGGAGTAGGCACTACGGGAGGCACTCATCAACACCGTCACACCTTCCGGGACCTGCACACACACACAAACAGGCTCACAGACATGTACATAAACACACAGACATGTACGTATACACGCTCGCACAGAAACATATTATGAAACTCATTTCGACAAAGGGAGATTATGTTAAAGCAGGCGTTTCACAGAAAAAGGGGTGCTAAGGAGACTACAGAAGGGAAAGTGAGATGTAGATTGTGAAAAGCAGAGTGAGATTAAAGAAACAGTGGTGTAATTCTATGAAAGCCATTTTATTTAGACAAAACAGATTAAAATGGAGAGAAACCAAGACAGAGGGTGAGAGCAAATAAACCAGATTAAGATTACAACAAAGTGAGATTAACGGGGTGGAAGGGAGATTATAACAAGAGATTATCATTGAGAATTATATTAAAATGCCAAGTGAGATTTACAGTATTTTTTTTTCTTGATTGAACTTTTACTTATTTAGGGAAACCCATTGAGACCAGTGTCTCATTTACAATGGCGCCCTGAGAACAACAATACAACAAATATAAAATTATCAGCAAAAATGTAATAAACTACAAATTACAGAATCAACACTACAGTTTGAAACACCACAAATACAATTATTTTAATAATAAGTAAAAGTTCAATCAAGAAAAAAAAAATGTAAATCTCACTTGGCGTTTTAATATAATTCAATCAAAAACAGTGGGGTGAATGAGACTGAAAAACGTAGAGAGAGACAGGCAGACGAGACAGAGACAGATCAATAGAGCAATGCAAAGCTGATATCACCGAGCCAGGGTTTTCTTCCCAGTGATGTAGTGGTAAAAAAAGGTGATTGACCACCCCAGTGTCCCACCAACAAATTCTTAGATCTGATAGGTCGCCTCTGAATATATTGATCATTTTGACCAAGATGCACACCGACAGCAAGACTCAATCTCACCAGAGCGAGTGAAACAGTGCCCCTCCGTCTTAGTATGTGTAGCCCATGTATCTGATGTCGTCAGATGCATGGGCTACACATACTAAGACAGAAGGGTGCCGTTTGCCTCGCTCGAAGCTTTCTCTGGTGAAATAGATTCAGCCTCTTGCGAATTCAAGGAAAATTATGAAACACAGAGAGACACAAATAAGAATTTTTTTATACTTGTATTTTTATTCTTAAGTTTTGGAGAAACCTGGCTTCCCTTGGCATTCATTAATACACACCACTTTGTAGGCTGAATATCATCATGGTATTTGTAATACAGTTGAAGTCGGAAGTTTACATACACTTAGGTTGAAGTCATTAAAACTCGTTTTTCAACCACTCCACGAATTTCTTTTTAACAAACTATAGTTTTGGCAAGTCGGTTAGGACATCTACTTTGTGCATGACGCAAGTCATTTTTCCAACAATTGTTTGCAGACAGATTATTTCACTTATAATTCACTGTATGGCAATTCCAGTGGGTCAGAAGTTTACATACACTAAGTTGACTGTGCCTTTAAACAGCTTGGAAAAAATCCAGAAAATGATGTCATGGCTGTAGAAGCTTCTGATAGGCTAATTGACATAATTTGAGTCAATTGGAGGTGTACCTGTGGATGTATTTCGAGGCCTACCTTCAAACTCAGTGCCTCTTTGTTTGACATCATGGGAAAATCAAAAGAAATCAGCCGAGACCTCAGAAAAAAACTTGTAGACCTCCACAAATCTGATTCATCCAATTTCCAAATGCCAGGTACCACGTTCATCTGTACAAACAATAGTATGCAAGTATAAACACCATGGGACCACACAGCCATCATACCGCTCAGGAAGGAGACGCGTTCTGTCTCCTAGAGATGAACGTACTTTGGGGCGAAAAGTGCAAATCAATCCCAGAACAACAGCAAAGGACCTTGTGAAGATGCTGGAGGAAACAGGTACAAAAGTATCTATATCCACAGTAAAACGAGTCCTATATCGACATAACCTGAAAGGCCGCTCAGTAAGGAAGAAGCCACTGCTCCAAAACCGCCACAAAAAAGCCAGACTACGGTTTGCAACTGCACATGGGGATAAAGATCGTGCTTTTTGGAGAAATGTCCTCTGGTCTGATGAAACAAAAATAAAACTGTTTGGCCATAATGACCATTGTTATGTTTGGAGGAAAAAGGGGGAAGCTTGCAAGCCGAAGAACACCATCCCAACCGTGAAGCACGGGGGTGGTAGTATCATGTTGTGGGGGTGCTTTGCTGCATAGATGGCATCATGAGGAGGGAAATTATGTGGATATATTGAAGCAACATCTCAAGACATCAATCAGGAAGTTAAAGGCTTGGTCGCAAATGGGTCTTCCAAATGGACAATGACCCCAAGCATACTTCCAAATTTGTAGCAAAATGGCTTAAGGACAACAAAGTCAAGGTATCGGAGTGGCCATCACAAAACCCTGACCACAATCCCATATAAAATTTGTGGGCAGAACTGAAAAAGCGTGTGCGAGCAAGGAGGCCTACAAACTTGCCTCAGTTACACCAGCTCTGTCAGGAGGAATGGGCCAAAATTCACCCAACTTATTGTGGGAATCTTGTGGAAGGCTACCCTAAACGTTTGACCCAAGTTAAACAATTTAAAGGCAATCCTACCAAATACTAATTGAGTGGATGTAAACTTCTGACCCACTGGGAATGTGATGAAAGAAATAAAAGCTCAAATAAATCATTCTCTCTACTATTATTCAGACATTTCACATTCTTAAAATGAAGTGGTGATCCTATCTGACCTAAGAAAGGGAATTTTTACTCGGATTAAATGTCAGGAATTGAGTTTAAATGTATTTGGCTAAGGTGTATGTAAACTTCCGACTTCAACTGTAGATGTCCCTTTCCATTCAAATGTCAGGTGCACAGTGCACTGTTCGAATGCTGGACTTATTTTGGAGTAGATGAACATGAGGAGGTAATCTACTTAACCTACTTTTTGAAGTGATTTGTTTGACAATCAGATGAAGGCATCATGACTGGTTGTCTTCATATCTAATTAAAAAGGTAATACATTTTTACAGTTAAATTTCAGGTTTTTAGTATAAAGCCCATAAAAATTGTGAGCACACATAAGAGGTCCCATTAAAAGAATAATTATCACTTTGAATAGCACTCTCAAGTGAATTTACTGCTGTGTGCTAATAATACCCTTATATTGAGTCCTGACCTTGAATGCAAACACTATAAGAAGACTTGATTTAGAATTGATTTATAATGTATTTGAACAGGGGAATGTACCAAACCTAAACTGAAGCATTTAATGGGTTGAAACATTATAATTATATTGCAAAAAAATCCATCATGCATCGATTAAGGTTCAACATTTTATGGCCCCTCTAAACTGAGTCAGTGCCCCACTTTGGCCACCCCATTCAAAATGTTCTGGACACGCCACTGCACTACACCACTGTTTCTTCCATAGGCACAAAACAAGAGAACACATTTAAATGACACAAGGTATTAGTTGAACAAACAAATACTTTTTTGTTTTATTTTTTCCCACTTTTATGCCTATTGTACGTAACGCCTTGGTTAATTCCCGGTATGACCAACCCTTTGTCGTAGTTCAGGTCTCAGGGACAATGACGTCATGATACCGTGGGCTAGCAAACAACACCCTAGCTTTCTCACATCTGTTAGAGAAATGGACGTCAGTGTGCTGCTAACAGCATAGCTTCCTCGAACCAGTGATCCTCTGCTTGCAAACACACGTTACCGCCCTCCGTGACAACTTTGAGCTATCAAATTCGATAGCTCCATCGGGGACATTTGAAGCTAGCTGTGGAGTGAGCTTATGGTATGTTCTTAACTATGTTACGTTACCCAATAAATTTGAGATTCTGGTTGTAGACGTGTCCATAAACTTGAATACACATGTATTTGTTGCTGGGATTTACCGCCGCCACTGCTGCCATGGAGGATGCTATATCTGAGTGTTTAACCCCTTTTCTGTCCCCCAGGTTTTTTAGGGGATTTGAATCGGGATTTACTATCCCCGGGCCCAGATCAATTTAAGGGTATATGCATAGATTTTTATCTGACTCAATTGATCTCAAAACCCACATGGTTAAATGTGACAGAAAAAAACTTCTTCATTGATTGATTTAATTCCTACTAATAACCCCCATAAATATTTGTCTAGTGGAGTATTTTCATATAATCTCAGTGATCATTGTCCCATAGTATGGTATTAGATACGAAACAGCAACATACTAATCCTCATTTAATTAAGAAGACACATTTTAAAAAGATTCTACATGTTCTACTCTGATCTCTGATTTAGCTACTGTCTACTGTATTCCTGACCTTGGGAGTTGGGTCTAGAAAATGTATCCTCCATATTTATTCCTCTGGAAGATAAACATGCCCCTTTTAAACAATTCAGAGTCAAAGATAGATTGAACCTTTGGTTTTGTTTGGAATTATCTGTGCTCATTCAGAGGAGAAATCAGGCCTGGGCCAAAGCAAAGAAAACTGACTGTAGTGAACTGGCAATCTTTCAGACAATTTAGAAAAATATGTACCATCTCAATTAACAATGCTAAATCAAGCTTATTTTTAAGCTCACTCTCTGACTCTGCAGGTGATCCTTCTAAATTTTGGAAAACAGTAAATGCACTGAAGAGTACAAATTCCTCTTCTTACCTGCCTAAGCAAGTTCTGTCTGACTCTGGCATCATAACTGAGAAGAAATAGATAAAATGATGATTTTAAAAGCATAACTTATCTCTGCAGGCTTTCTATTTGAGAGAAACGGTGGTGTAGTTCACTCTAGGTCAGTCAATCGACTGCTCTACCCTCTGCCAGCCTCTACTAGATGGTTCAACGGTTAACCTGTCAACTTCTAGTAAATCTTTGTTTTCATTTCAACAATTTACTATCTGTGATGTGCTAGATGCCTTGCTTAAGATTGATGTAAAAAAAAAAAAATCCACTGAAGCTGATATGCTTGATCCATTTTTGCTGCAACTCTCTGCCCCCCAATTGATGAATCATTAACCAATGTTTTTTACCTGACGATTATATCTGGTACTATCCGCAAGGTTTGGAAGGCGGCCTATGTCCTCCCCCTTCACAAAAAGGTGCTGACCCCTGTGACCTAATAATTATCGGCCTATTTCTAAACTTTCTTGCCCAGCTAAAATATTAGAATCTTTGATTAATTCTCAGCTAAGATCTTTCTTATCTTTGAAATGTATTGTAAATGTACATCAGTTGGGTTTTAGACCAGATCGTAGCACTATCTCTGTTGCCTCCCTAGTTTTAAATGTGGTTTTAGTTTCAACTGTGCTGCCCTCGATACTGTTGATCCCTCACCGCTAATTCAGAGGCTTTCCTTAAATGGCCTAGAACAGACTGCATGTAACTGGTTTAAAAATGACTTGACAGATAGAACTCAATATATATCTACTTATGGTGTTAAATCAGGTTTCCTGGATATTAAAAAAAGGTGTCCCACAGGGGTCAATTCTGGGTCCTGTACTTTTTACTATTTACATTAACAATATCAACTTGTCTGTAAAAAACAATGTACCTGCACTTGTAGGCCGATTTCATTCCTTTACTTTAGCTTTGTGTGCATTGTTGTGAAATAGTTAGATATTACTTGTTAGATATTACTGCACTGTTGGAGCTAGAAACACAAGGACTTTGCTTCACCCGCAATAACATCTGCTAAACACGTGTATGTGACAAATACATTTTGATTTGATGCCGATAATAGTGTTGTGTATGCTATTGCTCCCACGGTTTACCAGGCTCTATCTGAACTATAGTCTGCCTTAATTGTATTACAGAACTGACCGGAAATTAGTACTGAATACAGGTAAAACTAAGTATATGTTATTCTCTACAGTGCATACAAATAATTCTGATGATTGAAACATATGTACTTTGGATGGTGTCCATATTGATCATGTCCGTGCTTACAGATATCTGGGCATCTGGATCGATGAAAAGCTGTCTTTTAAAATGCACACTGATGAGTTAGTTAAGAAGCTGAGAATAATAATGTGCTTCTTCTATAGAAATAGGTCCTGCCTCTCGCTAAATAATAGAAAGCAGATTATTCAGTCGACGTTTCTATCGGTCCTAGACTATGGCGACGTCATCTATATGAACGCAGCTGCCACTTCATTAAAGCCGTGAGATGCAGTTTATCGTAGCGCACTGTGCTTTATTACAGGTGACAATTTTAGTACTCATCACTGCATTCTCTACCAGAAAGTTGGTTGGCCCTCTTTGATGTCACGTAGATAGATACATTGCTATGTTTTCATGTATAAAGCCCTTTTACAAAAAGTCCCACTGTACCTTGCGTCATTACTAAACTTTAGACATAAGGAGTTACCACACCTGGTCTCAGGGATGGCCAACTCTGGATATTCTTTTGGTACCTACTGAGGTAGGTAAATCAGCTTTTCGTTTTCATGCACCTTACTTGTGGAACAATCTTCAAAATGTTTTTAAATGTGATATTCTGGTGCCTCTAGGGCAATTCAGAAAGCTAATTGAGGACCTTATGATGAATGTGTTTTATGACTGTTTTTTTCTTTCTTTCTGCTTGCATTTTGTATTTATATTTTGATGTGTGTATTTTCAGTCATTTCTGTAATTCAGGGCTCATCTGTAAAAGAGACCTTGGTTTCAGCTCCTGATAAAAATAAAGGTTAAATAAACAATATCTACATCAACACAACCCAGGTTTGAGAGGTGACTTGCCCTGACAGTAGCGGTGTAGGTGCTCTTGACAGATGATGTGTATTACATTAACATAAACCTGTGTGTTTAAAATGTTATGTCAATATCAAGACAATAGGGTCAGGTTTCTCTGGAAACCGGCAATAGAGGTGTGACAGTTGACACTCACTCTGACAGTAGCGGTGTAGGTACTCTTGACAGCGGGGGTGTCGAAGCAGGGGAAGAAGGATCGGTTGCAGACAGAGTGGCCCTGAGTGAAGACGAGCGGGCGAGTCTGACCACACGTCAGCTCTGCGTCCAGCCACCAGATCTAGAGGGACCAGGAACCAATCAGAAACATCAATTTGTTAAACTTGATAGTACACTCTCAAAGTCAATGTTTGGTCGAACGTTGAGATGTGTCCAAATTCCAAGCTTTGTGTATTTCTAGCTATATACTGAAAATATAGACACTGAATTAAATCAGGAAATTAGACTACAAGCTTATCTACAAGCTTCCATTTCATTTGGCATATAGCTCAATGCAACAGATGCCGTGCAACATGGACATGTATCAACATTAGACCACTTCTGATGTCTGAAAATGCGTGACAGACTTTGATTTTAGAGTGAACTGTTCCTTTAAAGAGGCATTGCAGACGACATTAAGAAATTTGTAAATTAAGGGTTCTAGGCTGACTACATTGCAGAAGCATGCAAGATCTCACAATCCTTGATAGATTTCTCCACAAATTTCTTGTTAACAAACTATAGTTTTGCCAAGTCGGTTAGGACATCTACTACAATTTTATACAGACAAATTATTTCACTTATAATTCACTGTATCACAATTCCAGTGGGTCAGTTTACATACACTAAGTTGACTGTGCCTTTAAATCTCCACAAGTCTGGTTCATCCTTGGGAGCAATTTCCAAATGCCTGAAGGTACCACGTTCATCTGTACAAATTATAGTACGCAAGTATAAACACCATGGGACCACACAGCCGTCATACCGCTCAGGAAGGAGACGCGTTCTGTCTCCTAGAGATGAACGTACTTTGGTGCGAAAAGTGCAAATCAATCCCAGAACAGCAAAGGACCTTGTGCCTTGTGAAGATGCTGGAGGAAACAGGAACAAAATGATTTATATCCACAGTAAAACGAGTCCTATATCGACATAACCTGAAAGGCCGCTCAGCAAGGAAGAAGCCACTGCTCCAAAATCGCTTTAAAAAAAAGCCAGACTACGGTTTGCAACTGCACATGGGGAAAAAGATCGTACTTTTTGGAGAAATGTCCTCTGGTCTGATGAAACAAAAATAGAACTGTTTGGCCATAATGACCATTGTTATGTTTGGAGGAAAAAGGGGGAGGCTTGCAAGCCGAAGAACACCATCCCAACTGTGAAGCACGGGGTGGCAGCATCATGTTGTGGGGATGCTTTGCTGCAGGTGGGACTGGTGCACTTCACAAAATAGATGGCATCATGAGGAGGGAAATTATGTGGGTATATTGAAGCAACATCAAGACATCAGTCAGGAAGTTAAAGCTTGGTCACAACTGGGTCTTCCAAATGGACAATGACCCCATGCATACTTCCAAAGTTGTGGCAAAATGGCTTAAGGACAACAAAGTCAAGGTATTGGAGTGGCCATCAAAAAGCCCTGACCACAATCCCATATAAAATTTGTGGGCAGAACTGAAAAAGCGTGTGCGAGCAAGGAGGCCTACAAACCTGACTCAGTTACACCAGCTCTGTCTGGAGGAATGGGCCATAATTCAACCAACTTATTGTGGGAAGCTTGTGGAAGGCTACCTTAAACGTTTGACCCAAGTTAAACACTTTAAAAGCAATCCTACCAAATACTAATTGAGTGGATGTAAACTTCTGACCCACTGGGAATGTGATGAAAGAAATAAAAGCTCAAATAAATCATTCTCTCTACTATTATTCAGACATTTCACATTCTTAAAATAAAGTGGTGATCCTATCTGATTTAAGAAAGGGAATTTTTACTAGGATTAAATGTCAGGAATTGTGAAAAAACTGAGTTTAAATATATTTGGCTAAGATGTATGTAAACTTCCGACTTCAACTGTATGAATCTGTTTTAAGCAATCAATTCAATATACTTGTGATGACTATAATATTTTATAAAGAAGCAAAACATTATGTGTAATTCCACAACAATTTATGTGGTAAAAATGTGAGCTTGTATAATGTAGTAACTGTCCACATTGGGCAAATTGGTGTAATATAAAATAATGAATGTACCACAAGCAGACATTCACTTTTTTTACTGAAAGACGATCCCCAGCAATTACCCACGATGTTGCATAACAATTGAATTCAATAATTCATTGTTTGAGATGACTGTACAACCATCAAGATTAGGGATGCACGATATATCGGTAAGCATATCAGAATCGGCCGAAATTAGCTGAAAATGCCAACATCGGCATGGGCCCAATGTCTAGTTTAACTCCGATGTGCAAAACCGATGTCAAAGCTGACGTGCATACCTATATAACGTAGGTAGATGACGTAATGACACCACCAAAAATATAGCTCCACACATGCAACACAGCATTCCTAACCTAGCCCACAATTTCTGCTGTGTGGATCGAGTAGTAAACAAGTCGAGCAGTCATTTGAAAGAGTAAGAACATTTCAGCGAGACACCTCAAAGTTGAAATCCATTAACGCCAAGGTAATAGAATTCATTGCCCTTGACAATCAACCATTCTCTGACGTGAATGATGTTGGGTTTCGCCGACTGGTCGAGCACCTCGAGCCCCGGTACACACTACCAAGTAGGTGCTATTTTTCTGATGTTGCCCTACCGGAGTTACACGGTATTGTTGAAACGCACAGCCGTGAGCTATTTGCTATGGGCGTCACTGCTATTAGCATCACTGCTATTAGCTTCACGACTGACATTTGGACCAGTGATGTCAGCCCCATGTGCATGCTGACAACTGCCTCGAGAAATAAGCTCATCAACTGCATCTACATCAGACGTAATACCCTCTGTCATGGCATTGAAACACCTGCTCAACAAAACCCCACTGTCTATGTCGGAAGCTAACTTGGAAAAGTACTCTACTAGAGGCTGTGAACAAGCAATTCGGTGGCATTCTCTCTGAGCTTCTACTGTGTCGCCACCATGCTTGATGCTATGTACAAGGACCGCTACTTCGATGCAGACAGGAAACAGGGTTTAAGTGAAATGTTAGACACAGCTGGACAAGACGGAAACGGACACAGTGACAGTGCGTACCGAGGAAGAGAGGCCACAGACAGACAGAGCTGAAACTTCACTGCTTGATATGTATGATGAAATCCTGGTTGAGAATGAACCGACTGAACAAATGAACAACGAAACAGCACAGCAAGTAAGTAAAATAAATAGGTTTTGATTATGTTTTACTGGTAATGGGGACATACGTAAATGCCAACAAAATAACTTTTTGGTCAGTGTGTGTGTATGTTTCAACTATTTAACTGTACTCGAATGCTTAAAAGGCTGCTAAAATTGTAAACATCGGTCATCGGTATCAGATTTTTTTGTCAAGGAAAACATTGGATATATCGGTATCGGCCAAAAATGTCATATCGGTGCATCCCTAATCAAGATTAATTGTCAGATCCAACAGCAGATCTCTTTGTTTCGTGGGACCTGGAACTAGTATCTCTGTTTTGTCCGAGTTTAAAAGTAAACTCGGACAAAACAGAGATGCTAGTTCTAGGTCCCAAAAAACAAAGAGATCTTCTGTTGAATCTGACAATTAATCATGATGGTTGTACAGTCGTCTCAAATAAAACTGAAGGGCCTCGGCGTTACTCTGGACCCTGATCTCTCTTTTGACGAACATATCAAGACTGTTTCAAGTACAGATTTTTTTCCCATCTATGTAACACTGCAAAAATCTAACTTTTTGTCCAAAAATTATGCTGAAAAATTTATCCATGCTTTTGTCACTTCTATGTTAGACTACTGCAATGCTCTACTTTCCGGCTACTTTGATGGTTGTACAGTCATCTCAAAAAAACGGTGAAGGCCCTCGGTGTTACTCTGGACAATGATCTCTCTATTGACGAACATATCAATATTTCATGGACAGCTTTTTTCAAATTTCGTAACATTGCAAAAATCCTAAACTTTTTGTCCAAAAATGATGCAGAAAAGCTAATCCATGCTTTTTTCACTTCTAGATTAGACTACTGCAATGCTCTACTCTTCGGCTACCCGGATAAAGCACTAAATAAAATTCAGTTAGTGCTAAACACGGCTGCTAGAATCCTGACTAGAAGCAAAACATTTCTAAGCAAACAGCTGGAGGCAGGGCTTTCTCCTATAGAGCTCCATTTTTATGGAATGGTCTGCCTATCCATGTGAGAGACGCAGACTCGGTCTCAACCATTAAGTCTTTACTTAGGACCTACCGAAGAGATGAGTCTTTATGATTGAGTGTAGTCTGGCCCAGGGGTGCAAAGTGAACGGCAATGCACTGGAGCGACGAACTGCCCTTGCTGTCATTTGCAAAGTGTATCATGAGAAAAGTTATTGTATGCCTATCATTTCACTTCCCCTGTGAGAACCCTGAACACGGGCTGACTTTGCTGTACTGCAGAAAAGCCTGCCAGCAGTCTACCTACTAAAGGTGGCGCCTTGTCCATTACAATGTAGAAAAACACATGCATCTTATGGAATATGCCAATACTTTGGAGATAACAATAAATGGCAAAGCTAAATATACTGGTTTGGTTTCCATCTATGGCAAAGTTTTCGCTAAATGCTTATGACAAATCCAGCTGCAGAACCAGCCTAGCCAGATAGATAATCTTTTGAATACGGTGTCATAAAAAAAAGAAAACAACAATAGACAATATTGGCTAACTAGATAAGTTTAGGAAGATAGCTAGCTAAGCATGCTAGCTAGCTACAGGACAGCTGTCAGTTCCCTATTTGTTGATGTTTCTCCACGTGGAAATCACCATGAAGTTCTTTCCCCACCCCAATTCGTGAATATGTATAAGTAGCCTACGTCATTCTTTGGAAGTCGAACCTAAACAAGCATTTCCGTTCTAGGGCAAAAAATACGTTGAAATTAGGGGCGGCATTGCCCTCTGGTGGGCGCCTTTAAAATATGACAATGAAGCACAGTAAATAGAAAACTCAACTCTTGGCAAACTCATTCAATTGTTAAAAAAAATACAATTACATCTATTGCTTACTTAGTAAGCCTTACTACTTTAACAATGGAGAGTTTAAAAATGCTCCTAAGTTAAATTTAACTGTGCGCTCTAGACTGTGCAGTAGCCTGAACCTTTAAAGTGACCTTACCGCAGGACCGTCTGTCGTTGTGTAGCGAACCGTGATCTGGAAAGCCCGATGCGGCCGTATCACATAGGCTGGGAGGCTGATATTCAGCGAAGATCCATAGTCTGTGAATGGGTCTACCCGGTAGGTGAGCGACGGGGAAATGTTCTGGGCACCGGTGGTGCCAGGCACCTTGCAGTCTATGGAATGAATTAGCAAGGATGGGTGAGTGTCCAAAACCAAAGTCTGCACTCCTGGTTGGATAGCCACAAGTTCCAGGACTTGCCACCCAGTGATCTCCTTTACGGCAAAGTTGAGGCGGAGGTCGAGATGAAAGTGGCGAAGCTTGAAGCAGTGGAAGTTGGACGCAGAGGCGATGTCGACAAGGCGACACTGACCCAGACCTTGGCCGCCCTCACACGACTTGCTAGGCACTGTGAGCACTTTGCGGCAGCAACACAGTGTCGGACGCTGGAATTGGGCCATTATAACCTCCAGGGAGGAATAAATGAACGCGCAAAAAGGAACAACAACCGTAGTTGAAGCGTATAAAATGTGCAAATTAGCTAGATATGTCAGCTCCAGAGTAGCTGCCACATAGCTAATGAGCTAGCTGCCGACATGTTACTTTGTAGAAAAGGGCCTTTGGTTGGGCAACTACTTCCAGAGTGACATTACGAACAAAAAACATTAGAAAAAAAGTGTTTTAGAAAAAGGACATCAAAACAATATGTAAAATCCATCGGGACCGAAGTTGAACGAGTTCTGCATTTCCAAGTCTTAGACTTACGCAAAGAGAGAAGATTCTGGGCGCCTGTTAGACAGACTTGTGAGAAACAATGTAGCGCGAATAAATAAAAAGAAAAGGGTGAACATACAGAAGAGGGGAGACGTTGAAATGAAAGGAGCTTGGGCTATGTGACTCCCGTAGAAAACAGGAAGTAAAAAAACAGGGAGGAAATATTTGAGACAGGAAAGTTTTAGAGCTGTAGAATGTAGGGGGGCGCTACAGAGACGAGTGGACTCAGCAAGGTAGCCTATACATAGCCTATAGCAACATGTAGCCTAATTAGCCTTAGCATCAGCTCTAACTCGACGTTAACAAAACGCATATATTTCGGTAGCCTTCTTCCACGGAGCGAATAGTCATTGAATGTAAAACAAATTGGCGTTGCACAAGTGACATGCATTATGCAGGAAACTGCGTGAAACTGATACATATTTCACACTCATGGCAGAGAAAGGTAGACAGCCATAGTGTAAATGTGATACTTTGTATCAATGGGTGTCCGTTTGCATAGCCGGAAACCACCATCCCCTGAGAGTAGTTACAAGTATAACCTTTATTCGTAATTGTTTCCTCGTTGCCCTGGATATGTTGTTGGTGTCCTTGGCTTGCGCTCAGCGGTTTGTTGGGGGCAAGCGGGGGGAGGGGTGTTCCCGACCCGGAATTCTACAGGAGGACGATGGAGGGGAAGCCGCTGGTGTGATGCCGCGGTGCGCATGACGACAAACGTGAACCAGATGATGCCCCAGTTTCTCCACAATCCACATTCAAACCCATGTTTGAACATTTTCAAGGCAAACAACATATGGAGGTTGTTGTATCGATATTGCTACTGTAGCTGTGATGAAATGTGAGACCCCTTTCAGACGTCCCAGCTAATTACAATAGCTAAAATGTCACATGGACCATATTGATAAATTACACTGAACAAAAATATAATTGCAACATGTAAAGTGTTGGTCCCATTTTTCATGAGCTGAAAAAAAAGATCCCAGACATTTTCCATATGCACAAAAAGCGTATTCTACTTTTAAACTCGGACAAAACAGAGATGCTAGTTCTAGGTCCCAAGAAACAAAGAGATCTTCTGTTGAATCTGACAATTAATCATGATGGTTGTACAGTCGTCTCAAATAAAACTGTGAAGGACCTCGGCGCCCTGATCTCTCTTTTGACGAACATATCAAGACTGTTTCAAGTACAGAATTTTTTCCATCTATATCATTGCAAAAATCAGAAACGTTTTGTCCAAGAATTATGCAGAAAAATTAATCCATGCTTTTGTCACTTCTATGTTAGACTACTGCAATGCTCTACTTTCCGGCTACCCGGATAAAGCACTAAATAAACTTCAGTTAGTGCTAAACATGGCTGCTAGAATCTTGACTAGAACCCCCAAAAAATGATCATATTACTCCAGTGCTTGCCACTCTACACTGGCGTCCTTTTAAGGCTAGGGCTGATTTCAAGGTTTTACTACAAACCTACAAAGCATTACATGGGCTTGCTCCTACCTATCTTTACGATTTGGTCCTGCTGTACATACCTACACGTTTGCTACGGTCACAAGACGCAGGCCTCCTTACTGTCCCTAGAATTTCTAAGCAAGCAGCTGGAGGCAGGGCTTTCTCCTATAGAGCTACATTTTTATGGAATGGTCTGCCTATCCATGTGAGAGACGCAGACTCGGTCTCAACCTTTAAGTCTTTATTGACGACTCATCTCTTCAGTAGGTCCTATGATTGAGTGTAGTCTGACCCAGGAGTGTGAAGGTGAACGGAAAGGCACTGGAGCAACGAACCGCCCTTGCTGTCTCTGCCTGGCTGGTTCCCCTCTCTCCACTGGGATTCTCTGCCTCAAACCCTATTACAGGGGCTGAGTCACTGGCTTACTGGTGCTCTTCCATGCCGTCCCTAGGAGGGGTGTGCCACTTGAGTGGGTTGAGTCACTGACGTGATCTTCCTGTCTGGGTTGGCGCCCCCCCCTTGGGTTCGTGCCATGGGGGAGATCTTCGTGGGCTATACTCGGCCTTGTCTCAGGATAGTAAGTTGGTGGTTGAAGATATTTACATTTTACATACATTTTAGTCATTTAGCAGACGCTCTTATCCAGAGCGACTTACAGTAGAGTGCATACATTTTATTACATGTTTTACATACTGAGACAAGGATATCCCTACCGGCCAAACCCTCCCTAACCCGGACGACGCTATGCCAATTGTGCGTCGCCCCACGGACCTCCCGGTTGCGGCCGGCTGCGACAGAGCCTGGGCGCGAACCCAGCCCAGCCTGGGCGCGAACCCAGAGACTCTGGTGGCGCAGCTAGCACTGCGATGCAGTGCCCTAGACCACTGCGCCACCCGGGAGGCGATAGATATCCCTCTAGTGGTGTGGGGGCTGTGCTTTGGCAAAGTGGGTGGGGTCATATCCTGCCTATTTGGCCCTGTCCGGGGGTATCGTCGGAAGGGGCCACAGTGTCTCCCGACCCCTCCTGTCTCAGCCTCCAGTATTTATGCTGCAATAGTTTATGTCGGGGGGCTAGTTATAGTCTGTTATATCTGGAGAATTTCTCCAGAAATATCCCGTGTCCTGTGTGAATTTAAGTTTTTGCTCTCTCTGAGCCCTAGGACCATGCCTCAGGACTACTTGGCCTGATGACCCCTTGCTGTCCACCTGGTTGTGCTGCTGCTCCATTTTCAACTGTTCTGCCTGCGGCTATGGAACCCTGACCTGTTCACTGGACGTGCTACCTTGTCCCAGACCTGCTGTTTTTAACTCTCTAGAGACAGCAGGAGCGGTAAAGATACTCTGAATGATAGGATATGAAAAGCCAACTGACATTTACTCCTGAGGCACTGACCTGTTGCACCCTCTACAACCACTGTGATTATTATTATTTGACCCTGCTGGTCATCTATGAACATTTGAACATCTTGGCCATGTTCTGTTATAATCTCCACCCGGCACAGCCAGAAAAGGACTGGCCACCCCTCATAGCCTGGTTCCTCTCTAGGTTTCTTCCTAGGTTCTGGCCTTTCCAGGGAGTTTTTCCTAGCCACCGTGCTTCTACACCTGCATTGTTTGCTGTTTGGGGTTTTTGGCTGGGTTTCTATACAGCACTATGTGACATCTGCTGATGTAAGAAGGGCTTTATAAATACATTTGATTGATATTTATCTCAAGTTTTGCACACATTCTTTTGCATCCCTGTTTGTGAGCATTTCTCATTTGCCAAGATCTATCCACCTGACAGGTGTGGCATCTCAAGAGCTGATTTAACAGCATGATCATTACACAGGTGTACCTTGTGCTTGGGACAATAAAAGGCCACTTAAGCAGTTTTGTCACACAACACAATGCCAACATCGTTGGCAGTATGTACAACTGCCCTCAACACCGCAGATCATGTGTAACCACGCCAGCCCAGGACCTCCCAAGTGGGTGGGCCTACCTATACCCTATACCCATCCATGGCTGCACCCCTGCACGGTCATGTGAAATCCATAGATTAGGGCCTAATGAATTTATTTTAATTGACTGATGTCCTCATAAGAACTCAGTACAATTGTTGAAATTGTTGCATGTTGTGTTTATATTTTTGTTCAGTATACATCAAACATGGATACAGGCACAACTGTCTTCACCGGCATAAGGAATGAGGCACCAAATATTCTGGGCATTCCTCGCAAAATATTTCTTCCAGCACTTGGGCTTTTGTTGCATTGCATGCACTATCACAACAGCTGTTCATCACTTGATTTAGGAAAATTCCTTGATAGATCAAATGATGATGTGTGAAAATATGGCGTAACTAATCAGCTGGACACCAAATGCACATCCAACAAGTATTATGCATAATTATTAAAGAACCACATTAATGACAGTATCAATTTATCTTTTAAGCATCAAGGTAAGGTGAGTGGGGCCAAGCTTCCTGCCATTCAGGACCTCTATACCAGGCGGTGTCAGATGAAGGCCCAAAAAATTGCCAAAGACTCCAGCCACCCTAGTCATAGACTGTTCTCTCTGCTACCGCACGGCAAGCCTAGGTCCAAAAGGCTTCTTAACAGCTTCTACCCCCAAGCCATGAGACTCCTGAACAGCTAATCAAATGGCTACCTGGACTATTTGCATTGCCCCCCCCACCCCCCATTTTTACGCTGCTGCTACTTTCTGTTTATTATCCATGCATAGTCACTTTACCTCTACCTACATGTACATATTACCTCAATTACCTCGACTAACCGGTGCCCCCACACATTGACTCTGTACCGGTACCCCTGTATATAGCCTCGCTACTGTTATTTTATTGTTGCTCCTTAATTATTTGTTATTTTTCTTATTTTTAATTTGATTTATTTTTTACTTCAGTTTATTTTAGTAAATACTTTAAAAAAATGTTCCTTAACTGCATTGTTGGTTAAGGACTTGTAAGCATTTCACTGTAAGGTGAAATGTTGTATTCGGAGCGTGTGACAAATACGATTTGATTCTTTCGGTTAGAAGCATTCAATTTTGCAATCACATTTATTATTTTGGATTTGTATGCCCATTAACGTTTTCTCACCCTGTAACATAAGGAGACACAATGTTATCTAGTTACACTGCATTTCTGAGATCTCTAAACAAAAAACTGTCCATCAGCTAGATCCAGGATTCTTACAGGGTTCAAGTTCAATATCTTATTTAACTGATTAATGCTTGATATATGATATAATGCCATCTTACACTGACGTACAGTGGGGCAAAAAAGTATTTAGTCAGCCACCAATTGTGCAAGTTCTCCCACTTAAAAAGATGAGAGAGGCCTGTAATTTTCATCATAGGTACACTTCAACCATGACAGACAAAATGAGAAAAAAAAATCCAGAAAATCACATTGTAGGATTTTTAATGAATTTATTTGCAAATTATGGTGGAAAATAAGTATTTGGTCACCTACAAACAAGCAAGATTTCTGGCTCTCACAGACCTGTAACTTCTTCTTTAAGAGGCTCCTCTGTCCTCCACTCGTTACCTGTATTAATGGCACCTGTTTGAACTTGTTATCAGTATAAAAGACACCTGTCCACAACCTCAAACAGTCACACTCCAAACTCCACTATGGCCAAGACCAAAGAGCTGTCAAAGGACACCAGAAACAAAATTGTAGACCTGCACCAGGCTGGGAAGACTGAATCTGCAATAGGTAAGCAGCTTGGTTTGAAGAAATCAACTGTGGGAGCAATTATTAGGAAATGGAAGACATACAAGACCACTGATAATCTCCCTCGATCTGGGGCTCCATGCAAGATCTCACCCCCTGGGGTCAAAATGATCACAAGAACTGTGAGCAAAAATCCCAGAACCACACGGGGGGACCTAGTGAATGACCTGCAGTGAGCTGGGACCAAAGTAACAAAGCCTACCATCAGTAACACACTACGCCGCCAGGGACTCAAATCCTGCAGTGCCAGACGTGTCCCCATGCTTAAGCCAGTACATGTCCAGGCCCGTCTGAAGTTTGCTAGAGAGCATTTGGATCATCCAGAAGAAGATTGGGAGAATGTCATATGGTCAGATGAAACCAAAATAGAACTTTTTGGTAAAAACTCAACTCGTCGTGTTTGGAGGACAAAGAATGCTGAGTTGCATCCAAAGAACACCATACCTACTGTGAAGCATGGGGGTGGAAACATCATGGTTTGGGGCTGTTTTTCTGCAAAGGGACCAGGACGGCTGATCTGTGTAAAGGACAGAATGAATGGGGCCATGTATCGTGAGATTTTGAGTGAAAACCTCCTTCCATCAGCAAGGGCATTGAAGATGAAACGTGGCTGGGTCTTTCAGCATGACAATGATCCCAAACACACCGCCCGGGCAACGGAGTGGCTTCGTAAGAAGCATTTCAAGGTCCTGGAGTGGCCTAGCCAGTCTCCAGATCTCAACCCCATAGAAAATCTTTGGAGGGAGTTGAAAGTCCGTGTTGCCCAGCAACAGCCCCAAAACATCACTGCTCTAGAGGAGATCTGCATGGAGGAATGGGCCAAAATACCAGCAACAGTGTGTGAAGACTTACAGAAAACTTTGACCTCTGTCATTGCCAACAAAGGGTATATAACAAAGTATTGAGATCAACTTTTGTTATTGACCAAATACTTATTTTCCACCATAATTTGCAAATAGATTTATTAAAAATCCTACAATGTGATTTTCTGGATTTTTTTTCTCATTTTGTCTGTCATAGTTGAAGTGTACCTATGATGAAAATTACCGGCCTCTCTCATCTTTTTAAGTGGGAGAACTTGCACAATTGGTGGCTGACTAAATACTTTTTTTGCCCCACTGTAAATGCAAGGACAGAAAAGTAATGTTTTATGTCACATGATTTTGGAGAAATTCATTAAGACACCAACCATCATAATGGGATAAACATAGGTTTTAAATCAACTCGGGAATTTGATTGAATATAGCTAATGATTGTGTGTGTGCATTTGTGTTGTCAGTATTAATGTGTGTGCATGTTATGTGTGTGTGAGCAAATGTCTGTGTATTGGAGTGTCTGTGTGAGTGTGCATCACCACCCTCTGTAGCGTTATACGATCGAGGACGGGGCAGTTGCCATACCAAGTAGTGATGCAGCCAGTCAAGATGCTAACAGTGGTGCAGCTGTAGAACGTCTTGAGGAGAAAGAGGCGCTGTCACACCTTCATGACTGTGAATGTGTGGACCATTTTAAGCCCTTAGAGAAACTTGAAGCTCTCGCACTGCTCCACTGCAGCCCCGTCGATGTGGATGGGGCATGCTCGTTTCCTGGAGTTCCCATATATGCTGAGCACTTGTTGGACGCTTTTCCTTCACTCTGCGGTCCAACTAATCCCAAACCATCTCAATTGGGTTGAGGTCAGGTGATTGTGGAGCCCAGGTCATCTGATGCAGCACTCCATCACTCTCCTTCCATGTCAAATAGCCCTTACACAGCCTGGAGGTGTGTTGGGTCATTGTCCTGTTGAAAAACAAATCATAGTCTCACTAAGCACAAACCAGATGAGATGGCGTACCGCTGCAGAATGATGTGGTAGCCATGCTGGTTAAGTGTGCCTTGAATTCTAAATAAATCACAGACAGTGCCACCAGCAAAGCACCGTTACACATCCTCCTCCATGTGGAGATCATCCATTAACCTACTCTGCGTCTCAGAAAGACACGGTGGTTGGAACCAAAAATCGCAAATTTGGACTCAGAGAAAAGGACAGATTTTCACCGTTCTAATGTCCATTGCTCGTGTTTCTTGGCCCAAGCAAGTCTCTTCTTATTGGTGTCCTTTAGTAGTGGTTTATTTGCAGAAATTCGACCATGAACACCTGATTCACGCGGTCTCCGAACAGTTGATGTTGAGATGTGTCTGTTACTTGCACTCTGTGAAGCATTTATTTGGGCTGCAATTTCTAAGGCTGGTAACTCTAATGAACTTATCCTCTGAAGCAGAGGTAACTCTGGGTCTTCCTTTCCTGTGGCGGTCCTCATGAGAGCCAGTTTCATCATAGCGCTTGATGGTTTTTGCGACTGCACTTGAAGAAACGTTCAAAGTTCTTGACATTTTGCGGATTGACTGACATTCATGTCTTAAAGTAATGATGGACTTTCGTTTCTCTTTGCTTATTTGAGCTGTTCTTGCCATAATATGGACTTGGTCTTTCACCAAATAGGGTCATCTTCTGTATACCACCCCTACCTTGTCACAACACAACTGATTGGCTCAAACGCATTAAGGAAAGAAATTCCAGAAATGTACTTTTAACAAGGCACACCTGTTAATTGAAATGCATTCCAGGTGACTACCTCATGAAGCTGGTTGAGAGAATGCCAAGATTGTGCAAAGCTGTCATCAAGGTTGCTATTTTGAACTATCTCAAATATATTTAGATTTGTTTAACACATTTTTAGTTACTACATGATTCCATGTGTTATGTCATAGTTTTGATTTTTTCACTAGTAAAAAGAACAAAAAAATTTGAGTAGGTGTGTCCAAACTTTAAACTTTTACTGTGTCAATATATTTATTTTAAGACCCCCTGATTGGGTAGGCCAGTATTCAATCTGGAAGGACCTGGATTCGCCTCTTATTGTATATCTTATGTTCTCCCTTCATCAAGCATAGCCTAACACCCCTCTCCCACATTCCCAGATATTCTTTGTTTAAGTATTGCAAATTTCAATATTCAAATGTAAGTGTGTTGCTATTCTTCCCCAGGACCACTATCTTGCTCAACATGTCTCGGGAATCTGAAATTCTGGCTGCAAATTCCCAGTTCTGATCCCGACTGGAATTCTGACCCTCCCATACGCTGATCTCAATTCAGCATGTTGCTGCCACTTGTAAACAACCACCCCAAAAAATGTTTTCTCCTTTTCTCCCTCACCCATCAACAACACTGACAAAGAACACACAGGTAAACCTAAAATAGTTTTATTGACAGAATATTTAAAAGCGATCCCTTTCCACTTCATCCTACCCTGTTAACAAGGCAATAATGAAGTCATGCTAAGGCTATAAAAAGTAATAGAAATGACATAACGACACACATTCTGCAAGGCTTGCCGAGGTTATTCGTAGTTACAGTATGAGCATCACCTCAATACTGCAAAGACAGGATAGAGGTTCCCTACTACACCCAGTGCAGGAGTGTTATAATCTGTGTGGTTCTGGTCCAAACAGTGTCAATGAGCGGATTGACAACACACACATAAAAGATTCACTGGGTCAGGGCAAAGAGAATGCAATCTTGTTCAAATCACAAAGACCTTGTGCTCAACAGGCATCTTTTATGTCACCATAATAATAATGTAGAACAGTCGCAGGACCTCCCCTCCCCAACAGCAGATGGCACTGGCGACCCCCTGTAGCTTCACCATCAGTGCAAAAGGGCTGTGACAAACAGTAACAACAAACTGAAGTTAACAGCAATCAAAAGAATCATGATAATAAAAAGTCAGAAGAAAGAGAGTTAAGAGAGGGACTAGGCTGTAGACATACAAGGCCTTTAAGAAGGGGTGATACCCTCTACCTTTAAGCAGGGTTATTTCTACCTTGAAGCATGTCCTTTTGATTGCCCAGTGAAAACACTGAGCAGCACCATTTCCCTCCTAGTAGAGTCTTATGTCCCACTAGGCCCCAGATCCACCACTTGTGCCAGGGTCCAGGGTTTAAGGGCTCATGGGTTCAAGTCACAAGAGAAAGGATTACAGATGTTTCAAGCCGCAAAAAAAATCAACAGCAAAGTTAGACAGCAATGATGGTAAAACACGAGTGAATATACAATAATACATTTCATACAACTACGTTGTACATACAGAGTCAGTAGAAAATAAAGCATATTTTACCACTGTAAATATATGTATATATAGATATATTCTATAAAACAGACCAGTTATGCTATGAATATAGCTACACATAAAGCTTTATTTCTTATATATTACTAAAGACAGTACAGTATCAGTGGTTCCCTGACCATTCCAGCTGAAATGGCTTCTGAGCAAGCATCTCCTCGGGGCAGCCCTTGCCTTATACCAAGGACATGATGCAACAGTAGAATTCTAATTCCATGGTCCGATGCTGCACCCCTCTACAGGCTGAGCGGTAAACTCAGGGTGGGTAAGCAGAGGAAGAGGGTGAGACCACGGAGGGAGCGGTCGGATGGCTGGACCCCTTTGGGAGCGTCCTCCCCTCTCCTCATCTCCAGGGCACGTCTGTGCCTCCTGTACCCATTTTAGCCTTTCACAGAGATCTTGTTCTCCACGGCAGCCAGCATGGAACAGAATCGAGAGTTCTCATTGGCCAGCAGGATGGACGGCTCGTCAAACTCCACCACCTAAATGAAATGGACAAAACAAAACAAGGCTTTAGGGATTCCTTGGAGCATAAATATGGGGTATCACTACATAAATGTTGATTTAGTAAGACCTAAAAGCCTTCCAAGCCCATTAGCCTGTTGTAGAGACAAGAAATGTGAATGTATGCAACCTCATTTTCCGTCTCTGTATGACCGACCCGAGATTCGAACCCTTGTTTAAAACAACTTTGCGACCACAAAGCAGCTTCCTGCACCTACAAAAACCATTTCTTGTTGAGCTACAGGGCAACACAGCTTCTGGACTCACTAGCTAGCTAGTTCCGCTACACAAATAGTACTAGGCGAGTGAGTGTACAATAGATGAGCTTGTGTTGTGTGTACCTGTCCCTGGTTGAGCACCATGATGCGGTCACAGTTGAGTACGGTGTGCAGCCGGTGGGCTATGGTCAGGGTGGTGCAGTCCTGAAAGGCATTGCGGATTGTCTCCTGGATCAGAGAATCCGTCTCCGAGTCCATTGCTGCCGTTGCCTCGTCCAAGATCAAGACCTGAGAGGGGAGGGGGCACCGAGAGCTAAGTTAGAAAAGTGCTGTGACCATAGAAGACTAAAGTTCTCTTTCTACCCACAAGGTTGACTACCCAGAAAACGATTGGACGTCAACACACATGAAAATTACAATTCTCTCAATTCCCATTTTGAAGGGTACCTTGCACTGTCTGAGTAGGACTCTAGCAACACAGAGCAGCTGTCTCTCTCCCATGGAGAAGTTCTCTCCGTTCTCCACCACCTCTGACTCCAGCTTCAGGGGCAGCTGAGACACCTGGAGGGATGGACAGAGAGAGGGAGTGAGTACTGAGTCAAAGACAGGAAATTAAACATGGATCTCATTTCTCAGTCCTGTGTTACCTCTTCCCTTCTGAGCCTCTGTGCCCATAACTCCACCCCACCTACTGGCACACAAGCATCTTTCTAAAAACCAGTCATCTAGTATGAGCATACTCTCTCGTGTAGTCTCTTACTCTGGACAACCGAGTTCCGGATACTCACACACTCTTTCATGTGTGTCCGCTCCAGAGCGTCCCAGATCAGCTCCTCGGCGTATTGGTTAAAAGGGTCCAGGTTTGACCTGGGGGGTGGATACAGGACAAGGACAACTTCAAGACAACTTTAAGTAACATCGACAGTCACCAGAATACATTTATCAGTGGATGGGACTAAAGGAAAAAATCCCTTGTGCCAACTCAGCAAAACCACATCTGGGACCACCAGGCGAGTGACAGTGTTCATTTACAGTCACAATAGTACAGTGATGCGTTTGAGTGGCGTGCCCACCTGACTGTGCCGCTGAACAGCACAGGCTCCTGAGGGATAATGGACAGCTTGCTGCGGAGGTCGGCCAGGCCGATGTCGCAGATGTTGATGCCGTCCATCGTGATGGAGCCGCCACAGGGCTCCACCAGACGGAACAGAACTACACCCAGAGAAGACTTCCCTGGGGACAGAGCAGGGCAGGGGGGGACATACTCTGTAAAATTAGAATGATGTAACAATCGCGAGCCATAAAATAAATACAAGAGCTAGCTAAAACGACATTTAAAAATGTGAAATGTAGGTTTCAATAGGAATTAAGTGAAATTGACCTCGGTCCTGGATATATAACACAAATGATATGATGTATAAGTAGGATTTTCAGATACATGATCAAACAGCGCACGGCTTCGAGAGATGTTTCACTGACTGTTTCCACTGACCTGAGCCCGTCCGGCCCACTATGCCAATCTTCTCCTTGGGACGGATGGTGCAGGACACCTTCTTGAGAACAAGCGGCAAGTTGTCTCTGTACCTCATCTCCGTCCCGTCAAACACCACCTCGCCCTCCTGCGGCCAGTCTGGCGGGGGTGCCTTGTTCTTGATGCGGGCCGGGGCCTCCAGCGCTAGAGACTGGGGGAAGGCAGGAGAGACCGCTTTAGGGTTCATTATAATAATAATACTGCACTTCATTTCTTTCGCACCTTTCGGGTGCTATACATTGCTTTCGGGTGTATACATTGCAGCCCAAAATGCGTTAAAAAAAAGTGCAGTAAAAATAACTCTGAAACTCTAGGCCTCAGCTATAAGATGTGTCTTCTTAGGGTTTCCTAGTTTTAGAATGACGAAAACACGCAGCAGCTCACAGTGGTAGTGAGACAACATATGCAGTGAGAGTGCAGTGCCATGTATTTGTAGTGCAGTAACCTCAATGTAGTGGTGAATTCTCTCCACAGAAGTGAAGCGAGCCTCGGTTTCAGAGGCTAGTCTGACTGTGAACTGGAACAGCCCTGTGAGCTGAGAGAAAGAGGGGGAGAGGAATAAGACATTTATCAAATTAAATGCATTAATGTCATCTATACTACTGTAACCGTGTAACTCCTCTTTTAACCAAGTATGTATAATATAATTTGTCATTTCATATAATGGATCTACGCAGCTGTTTAGATATATAACAACCAATCAAGGGAAAGACGAGGGAGGAGTGGAAGGGAAAGTGGAGTGACAGAAACAGAGGAGATGAGAGGAAGTAACAGAGAGTACGGGGGATAGACAAGGGGAGTAATACCGGTAAGTGAAGAGAAAAGTGATGGGAAGAAGGCAGAGGAGAGCTGTGATGGTAAGAGAAAAGCATGTATTTTATAATATATCTGCCACTTAAGCAGACACTTTTACCCTAAACCATTTACAGTACAGTGAATGTACTGCATACTGTACTGTAAATGTGATCCCTGCATGAATTTAATGTACAACCTAAGCATTGCTGGTACCAAGCGGTTACCAACTGAGCCACATCATGTGTATAAAGTGATAAGGGCATCAGGGCAATGTAAAAAAGAATAGGGGGGAATACCAAATCACCTTTAAGTAACGTCAAACCGAACATTATTTCAGTTGATTTGGCCATGAAATTGGGAAAATTGTATGGATGCCCCCATCATTCCCCATTGATTTTTAGATAGCTGGCATCTAACGAATTTAAGTGAAAGTTAAGATTCCCCCCTCCCGTAGTGACAGATTTGTTAATAGGAGGAGCACTGACCTGCACGGCGTAGGAGATGGCCAAGCCGGCGTAGGCCGTAGGGATCTGGCCATGCATGAGGACTATCATGAGCGCTGTGATGCTGATCAGAGCCACACTGATGACGTCCAGCCGCACGGCCAGCCAGCGCATGGCACAGCTGAACAGGTAGAAAGGAGCCTGGTTCTGATCCAGGAGATCCTGATACCTGGAGACCACAACCAGACAGACAGATGGGAACCTTGAGAAAAAGTTAAACTTTTGGATGCTTGGTTTCTTGCTTTAGTCATCAAGGAACTAGGATACTTAAAAAGGGCTATTGTAGAACTTTGTCTCTGGGGGTGCTCTTGAGCCAAAACTGATGCCCTAAATGGACAGAAGAGACATAAAGGACCTCACTGTACAGAAAGAGAAAAGCCTCCCCATACTCACGAACAAAGGCATATCGGTTTGCCTAGAACTAAGGATTTGTGTGATTTCATGAGATAATAAATGGATTAATATGACAACATATATGAACCACAGAGACAACATTCAAGCGAACATGTGACGTGAACAATTATAGACTAAACTTCCATAGTGCATCTTTAACGAGATTGATCCGAGGGGTTTGGTGGAGCATGTTTTCCAGTACAGATCTAGGATCAGCTTCCACTCACCCCACACTGACCTTTAACTTCTCCCCTGAGTCAGATTAACTCGTGGACACAATTTTTATGTCTCAGCACCCAGTATGAAGCAGGGATGGGACCAAGTCACAATTTTGCAAGTCCTAAGCAAGTCTCAAGTTTTAACCTTCGAGTCTTAATTCAAGTCCCAAGTAATAATGGGCAAGTCTCAAGTAAAGTTCCACAGCTCAGGTCGAGTCAAGTCACAATTCCCTAATTTTGAGTTCCGAGTAATCAACTCAAGTGTTTTATGCCAATTTTAATGCAATTTTTTTATTTCCTGTTTTTCTTACACTACTAGTACACTATATAACAAACTTGAGTCAAAGATCATGTTAGATTTTTTATTTTTTATTACTAGTACTGATAGAAAGGCAATACAAATGGCACCAATGGCAATAATTTTAGTCTAAAGGCTCTTAAGTTTCCAACAACAACAAAAAACGATCCAAAAAGTTGTATTGTGACTATACAATAACGACAAGTGCAACCTTCAGAGCAGTATGGTTGAACACAAGCTCCACAGGAGCAATTGATGCAGGAACTGCCAAGACCCACATCGCCACTCAGAACAGTGGAAGAACTGTGTTTCTGAACAGAACGGTTGTTCTGTCCTTCGCAAATGTCAAGGTAGTGGCTGAACTGAGATGCTGGAGTGGCCACACACTTCTCTCCTTTGTCTTTAGCGATATGCTGAAAACACCCCTGACTCCTCTCCCAGAAAACAGTCCTCCTCCTCAGTGGTGGTTGGATCCACAGGTTGCCCAGTCTCTGAAGCCTCTTGCAGAATTAAAATATAGATTTTTTAAAGACAGAAACAAAAAAGGTTAGTCTTACTATTTTTAGTAGTTTACCATTTAAATTAAAATGTTGTATAAATTCAATTAATTAAGCTAAGTATTAGTTATATTGGTAAACTTTGACTGTTCTTATGATAAAAAGACACGCACCTTTCACCATTTCAGTCACCTTGTCCTTAATTCCATCATCCACCAGAACGTGTTGTTCCAGGCACATCAGTGTAAAGGATGGATCTAGCACAGCTGCTTGAAGATGGACTGATGGTCTGAGAAGGGTGCCATCTTGGCATTGATGAAGATTCAAAGAAATCTCCTGTGCAGTGATGCTTGGAGACTATGAACCAGGTCAGTAGCTCACTTGTGGTTCCTGCATCTCCAGATGATGGTGTAGGGAAAGAATGCAAGGAACCATCGCACCGATTGTGACAACTTCTGTGCTTGGGTAATGTCTGTGGTTTCTGCAAAAGGCTGAAGAAAGTAGGCCAACTCTTTCAGTAGTTTCAACACCTGTCAATGAAAATAGGACTTGCTTATGCTCCTCCTCTTCAAGCATCCGACAACTTGAGGTAGTTGTAATGGGAGCACTGCTGTCACCTGCCTCAGTCTGGAGTTCCAACACGCTCACTGCAGCAGGAGTTCCCCCTCACTTCACCCTCAAACGCCTCTGTAAAAGTTGTGCTAGTGTGGAGGTTTTTTTTAGATATTTTTTTTATTTCACCTTTATTTAACCAGTTGAGAACAAGTTCTCATTTACAACTGCGACCTGGCCAAGATAAAGCAAAGCAGTGCGACAAAAACAACGACACAGAGTTACACATGGGATAAACAAACGTACAGTCAATAACACAATAGAAAGATCTGTATACAGTGTGTGCAAATAAAGTAAGGAGGTAAGGCAATAAATAGGCCAATAGTGGTGAAGTAATTACAATTTAGCTATTTACACTGGAGTGATATGTGCAGATGAGGATGTGCAAGTAGAAATACTGGTGTGCAAAAGAGCAGAAAAACAAATATGGGGATGAGGTAGGTAGTTGGTTGGATGGGCTATTTACAGATGGGCTGTGTACAGCTGCAGCAAATCGGTAAGCTGCGCTGACAGCTGACGCTTAAAGTTAGTGAGGGAGATATACAGTGGGGCAAAAAAGTATTTAGTCAGCCACCAATTGTGCAAGTTCTCCCACTTAAAAAGATGAGAGAGCCCTGTAATTTTCATCATAGGTACACTTCAACTATGACAGACAAAATGAGAAAAAAAAATCCAGAAAATCACATTGTAGGATTTTTTATGAATTTATTTGCAAATTATGGTGGAAAATAAGTATTTGGTCACCTACAAACAAGCAAGATTTCTGGCTCTCACAGACCTGTAACTTATTCTTTAAGAGGCTCCTCTGTCCTCCACTCGTTACCTGTATTAATGGCACCTGTTTGAACTTGTTATCAGTATAAAAGACACCTGTCCACAACCTCAAACAGTCACACTCCAAACTCCACTATGGCCAAGACCAAAGAGCTGTCAAAGGACACCAGAAACAAAATTGTAGACCTGCACCAGGCTGGGAAGACTGAATCTGCAATAGGTAAGCAGCTTGGTTTGAGGAAATCAACTGTGGGAGCAATTATTAGGAAATGGAAGACATACAAGACCACTAATAATCTCCCTCGATCTGGGGCTCCACGCAAGATCTCACCCCGTGGGGTCAAAATGATCACAAGAACGGTGAGCAAAAATCCCAGAACCACATGGGGGGACCTAGTGAATGACCTGCAGAGAGCTGTAACAAAGCCTACCATCAGTAACACACTACGCCGCCAGGGACTCAAATCCTGCAGTGCCAGAAATGTTTTAACAGTATGCCTACAGGTAAAAAAAACCTAGGTGTTATTTTAGATTCTGAACTCAATTTCAAATCACACATTAGGAACGTGACCAAAACAGCTTTTTACCACCTGAGGAACATTGCCACGGTGCGGCCGTTTCTCTCTCAGGCTGATACAGAGAGACCCGTCCATGCTTTTATTACAAGCAGGCTTGACTACTGTAATGATCTCCTGTCTGGTCTAACCAAGAAAGCCATTGGTCAACTGCAGTATGGGTACTGACCAAGACCAGATGGCGAGCACACTTTACACTTGCCTATTTTGGATGTTATTTTGGCATTAATACGTGTCACATAACAGTTTGCAAACAATGTTTAAAAAAATATATCATTAAGGTTATCACAGGTTAATAAAGCTGCATACAACCATGGTCTCTTTTTTGTTTTCTTGAGTAAAGCAGCTCCAAAATGCAGGTGTTTCAGCATAGCTCAGTGCTTTCTGTGGTGGTGGGGAAAGCCAGCAGGAAATGGGAACATTGCGCCGTGATTGGCTCAGTGTTCTGTCACTCATGGGGACACTACGTCACAGGCCAAGTGTAAGTCCTTAGTAAGAGTAGACATCGAACATTTCAGCCATTTGGGTCCCGCCATAGAGTTACATTAGAAGAGTCCTTCCAACAAGGCTCAAGGTCATTGGCCACGGATAAAATGACGTCAAATCATGTTATATGTATAGTACCTTAGATTGGACTGATCATGTCAACGTCTTACCTTCAAAATCTTAGCTTGCAGTCATCATCATGAATCATGTCAACAATCTACTGGCAAATACTTTTTAATCCTTGTCATATGAAGAGAAATAATGAAGAGAATTTATAGATAAAACGTATCGGTACTCATCGGCTATTGGACATTAATATTACACAACAAGTTGGAAATCGAAAATGTAAGAATGAGTGGTTTGGAAGGTATCAGTGGCTAACTGCAAGCATTGCAAAGCAATCAGTAACATTAGCCTGCTATTCAGTGGAGTAGCTGTGTGTGTGTCCCCCCCCCCCCCCCCCAGAGTTCCCACCATAAATCCAGAGAATGTCAGACTTTGATGACAAAGTTTGCTCACAAAGGACCGCCACTCCACCTTCCTGTTTAAGTGAGCACAGCACAAGGTGAGTCCAAAAATTTCTTATAACGTTATGCTGCTGCATAAATGGTACAATATGCCAGGGAGATATGTATACTGTAGCTAAGAAAGTAATACTAAGTGTATGTTGTGTTAGTAGCCCATGTGCCTCACCCTAATAATTGGGTCTATTTTCACCAACGTGGTATTGTGAATCGTTTGTGGCCGGTGTGTGCTAGTTTGCAGACTTTTTTTTGTTCCGCTTTGACAGTGCTACTGATAGTAGTGGTGGCACTTGGCTTGCACTTGCAAATTCAGCACATACAACATTCTATAATAGAATTGTGTTATTTGACGTGTCAAATTAAAAGCTTATTTAACGCGTCAAATAGTGTTATTTGACATATCTTTTGAGACACGCAAAGACCCAAACAGCGTTCAATGTGCCTCACCCTATTAATTTGGTCTATTTTCACCTCTTACTGTTCTGACTTGGTGGTGCACATGTAGCCTATAACCAGTTTTAGAGAAAGATAATCATTGAATATTGTAAGAGCTTTCATTGTCTGCTTATATGCCCCTTTTATTTATCCAATGGTTCTGACTTGGTTAACAGGGAGAACATTGTAAGAACAGCCCATGTTCTGAATTCTGTTGCTGTACATTTCAAAAGTGCTGAACAAAGTTATATTGACTACGTCCGTCGTCGCTCGCTCATTGTCTTAATCGAAATTACGGATTGCCGCTTGTCGTCCCCTTATGCCATAGTTTGTACATCTCAATTGTCAGTAGAAACCACATTCGTTTAAGCAAGTCAGCCATATCAGCTATGTTTTTTTAATAGACAGTAAATGAGGCTGAATGAACGGTTTCACTGCCAGACAAGGCTCCGCTGATAGCCAGGTGTAGCAGAGGTAAGGTGTTGGGACTACTGTTGCGACAGCTATATGTAAGCCCTAACAGTTTGTCGGCACCGTTTGTCACCGTTATAGTGCAATTAATGTATTGTTTAGTGTTTGTAGTGGCTTTTCTGGCATGCATCCCACTTTTTTTTTGTTTGTTTGTTTGTTTGTTTGTTTGTTTGTGTTTGTGTGTGTTTGTGTGTGTGTGTGTGTGTGTGTGTGTGTGTGTGTGTGTGTGTGTGTGTGTGTGTGTGTGTGTGTGTGTGTGTGTGTGCAGATAATACCCGGGATAGAACATTCACTTTCTTGGGTGAATGCCCAGAAATAGCCTCCGAGAACTTCATCAGGAGCAGTCTTGCTACACATTCTCTTTTGCACCCAAACCTCCTCCCTTGTGCTGAAGACTAATTGACTTGACGAGTCCTTGATGAATGCAACTTTATTGGAAATTACCATGTCTGAAATGTGCTGAATAAATAAAGCTTGATTTGATACATAGGGATGTTAAAAACAAAGATCTGAACTTGCTGTCCACTTCAGACACAAATGATAGGGGGGACCCATTGCAAGCTAGCAAGTTCGAGAACATTACCTCACTTTAGCTAAAAATCTCCAATTAGAGGTGAGTGTTGTTGTTTGCACCCCCCTGCCCACTGGATCCGCGTTGAAGTCTGTGGAGGTTGGTTGGCTAATAACAGAAGGTGCTGCAAGAGGATGAATGGAAGGTGATGCCCTTTTGGGATGGGGAAATCTAAACAAGTCTCCCGAGTCTCGAGTCATACAGCTCAACTTCAAGTTAAGTCCCGAGTCATAGATGCTCAAGTCAAAGTCGAGTGGCAAGTGCTTTTTCTTTTTGCAAAGTCAAAGTTTCAGGTCTCAAAATGTGTGACTCGAGTAGTATCAGAGTCCAAGTCATGTGACTCAACATCTCTGGTATGAAGTTATTTAGTTTAGCAACCCAATGTGAACTAGCATTAGCGTTAGCAATGCTAGCTGTACCCAACGACTTCCAGTCTTTGAGCTAAGCTAGTTAGCATTGGCTCTTGAAACTACCTCCAACTTCGTTCATACTGGACGCAGATAAATAAAAATGGTATCCACATCATCTGACTCTGGCAAAGTACTGTAGATAAAGGGCTTCATTGCCAAAATCCCAAACTATCCCTTTAACAATTAGTGGGAAAAATGTGAAACTGATCCAAGATTAGTGTCTAGAGGCAACTTCACCATACACGTCGACAGCTCACCTGTCCAGGAACTCGTGGCCCCTGTTGTAGGCGTGGATGGTGGACAGGCCCTGGATGCTGGAGGTGATGTGCGAGATGAAGGGCGACTGGGTGACGTTGTCCAGGCGCTTGAGCTCTCGGATGAACACGCGCGACACCATGTGGAGCATGGTGAAGAGCAGCACCAGGGGGCCCACAGCCACTAGGAACCAGGGGAAGATGCTGCCGATCACGCCCAGGCAGAAGAAGACCAGGATGACATTCTGGATGAACATCTCTGCCTGGAACGGCAGCCGCGTGTCCACTGGGAGGGAGGAAGCGGGGGGGGAGAGAGAAAAGACAAGAAGACAGATAGTTCAGTGACTATTACTTATTCCACTTGTGTAATCACTAAAAACACTCAACTTCATTACTATCATTACTGTTACAAAGTCAGTAGGAAATTGCTCTGTAAGGAACAATCTGTTCATATACATTGTTACAGTACAATAATAATGCACAAGAACAATAGCAGATTCATGTTAAAGTTATAGTTTGGGATTTTGGCAATGAAGACCTTTATCTACTTCCCCAGAGTCAGATGAACTCATGGATAACATTTGTATGTCTCTGCGTGCAGTTTGAAGGAAGTTGCCAATTAGAATTAGTGCAAATGCTAACTAGCGTCAACGCAATGACTGGAAGTCTATGGGAATAGCTAGCATGCTAGCTGTTCCTGTAGACCAGGGGTTTTCAACCTTTTCTTGCCCAGAGACAAAATAAATGAATAACATGCCTCTAGCCTATTAGCTAGAAAGGTAACTCGAAAAACATTTTCCCTAAGAGCATCTGTTAGCCATGTGTTGGCAAATTAGGGCTAACCCCATTTAATCGACTGGTCGATTGTTTGCTTGATAGGCTGTTGGTCGCCCAAGATTTTTTAGTCGAGCAGTGGCAAATATAAAAAAATATATACAGTGGGGAGAACAAGTATTTGATACACTGCCGATTTTGCAGGTTTTCCTACTTACAAAGCATGTAGAGGTCTGTAATTTTTATCATAGGTACACTTCAACTGTGAGAGACGGAATCTAAAACAAAAATCCAGAAAATCACATTGTATGGTTTTTAAGTAATTCATTTGCATTTTATTGCATGACATAAGTATTTGATACATCAGAAAAGCAGAACTTACTATTTGGTACCAAAACCTTTGTTTGCAATTACAGAGATCATTTCCTGTAGTTCTTGACCAGGTTTGCACACACTGCAGCAGGGATTTTGGCCCACTCCTCCATACAGACCTTCTCCAGGTCCTTCAGGTTTCGGGGCTGTCGCTGGGCAATACGGACTTTCAGCTCCCTCCAAATATTTTCTATTGGGTTCAGGTCTGGAGACTGGCTAGGCCACTCCAGGACCTTGAGATGCTTCTTACGGAGCCACTCCTTAGTTGCCCTGGCTGTGTGTTTTGGGTCGTTAGAGATTTTTGGTCTAAACTCCACTCGCCGTGTTTGGAGGAAGAAGAAGAATGAGTACAACCCCAAGAACACCATCCCAACCGTGAAGCATGGAGGTGGAAACATCATTCTTTGGGGATGCTTTTCTGCAAAGGGGATAGGACGACTGCACCGTATTGAGGGGAGGATGGATGGGGCCATGTATCACGAGATCTTGGCCAACAACCTCCTTCCCTCAGTAAGAGCATTGAAGATGGGTCGTGGCTGGGTCTTCCAGCATGACAACGACCCAAAACACACAGCCAGGGCAACTAAGGAGTGGCTCCGTAAGAAGCATCTCAAGGTCCTGGAGTGGCCTAGCCAGTCTCCAGACCTGAACCCAATAGAAAATATTTGGAGGGAGCTGAAAGTCCGTATTGCCCAGCGACAGCCCTGAAGGACCTGGAGAAGGTCTGTATGGAGGAGTGGGCCAAAATCCCTGCTGCAGTGTGTGCAAACGTGGTCAAGAACTACAGGAAACGTATGATCTCTGTAATTGCAAACAAAGGTTTCTGTACCAAATATTAGGTTATGCTTTTCTGATGTATCAAATACTTATGTCATGCAATAAAATGCAAATGAATTACTTAAAAACCATACAATGTGATTTTCTGGATTTTTGTTTTAGATTCCGTCTCTCACAGTTGAAGTGTACCTATGATAAAAATTACAGACCTCTACATGCTTTGTAAGTAGGAAAACCTGCAAAATCGGCAGTGTATCAAATACTTGTTCTCCCCACTGTATATGGCACACGAGATACCTGTCTGATCTGTCTCAGTGGACTAATCCATTGCGGATGCCGCGGGGAAGGCACACCAGTATCACCAGTAGTACATTTACTGTTAAATCCCATAATTTCGAATTACAATGTTTGTTGCTGTAATTTCAATATATTATTATTACAGTCTTACCGTTGGCGTGGACACGTTGTTTGCAGAGCACACAACCTAGGCTACACTCGTGAGCAAAGAGTTTGTTTATTTCATTCCATTTACGAGTTGTCAATTTATTAATTGTCTTTGGTTTGGAGCGCTCCAATCAAACTTGAGTAAGGACATGCACTTAATTACGCATAGAAGTAGGCCTAGGCAGGCCTCTGGAGTGTCACAGCCAGTCGTGACTGGGAGACCCACGAGATGGTGTTTCTTCCGACACATTGGTGTGGATGGCTTCCGGCGTTAAGCAAGCAGTGTATCAAGAAGCAGTGCGTGCTTGGCAGGGTCATGTTTTGGAGGACGCTCTCGACCGTCGTCTCTTCCGAGTCCATAGGGGTGTTGCAGCGATGGGACAAGACTAACTACCAATTGGATATCACGGAATTGGGTAGAAAAAGGGGTGGGAGGCCCCGGTGCACAACTGAGCAAGAGGACAAGAACATTAGAGTGTCTAGTTTGAGAAACAGATGCCTCACAAGTCCTCAACTGGCAGCTTCATTAAATAGTACCCTCAAAACACCAGTCTCAACGTCAACAGTGAAGAGGTGACTCCGGGATGCTGGCTTTCTAGACAGCCCTCTGCCTTCTAGCTGGCCCTCTGTCCAGTGTTCTTTTGCCCATCTTTTCTTTTTATTGGCCAGTCTGAGATATGGCTTTTTCTTTGCAACTCTGCCAGCATCCCGGAGTCACCTCTTCACTGTTGACATTGACTGCTCCAGGTGGTCCATACCCTCGTCCATGTCTTTAGAGAAGCGGTTGAGGATCCGTCCAGTGGGCGTGGTGTCAAAGAACTTCATGGGGCTGCGGAGAATCTTCCTGAAGAGCTCCTCGTGCAGCCTGGACGAAGCTTTCAAAGTGCCCTGAGGGTACAATAATATTAATAATAATGGGATTTTTAAAGCAAACTTTTTCTATATCACATAGCTCAAATGTTTTAGACAGATGTGACCATACTCCACTGAGCAGAAATATAAACGTAGCATGTAAAGTGTTGGTCTCATGTTTCATGAGCTGAAATAAAAGATCCATACGCACAAAAAGCTTATTTCTCTCAAATTTTGTGCACACATTTGTTTACATCCCTGTTAGTGAGAATGTATTATTTTACAAGATAATCCATCCACCTGACAGGTGTGGCATATCAAAAAGCTGGGGACAATAAAAGGCCACTCTAAAATGTGTAGTTTTGTCACACAACCCAATGTCACAGATGTCTCAAGTTTTGAGGGAGTGTGCAATTGGCATGCTGACTGCAGGAATGTCCACCAGAGCTGTTGCCAGATAATGTTAATTTCTCTACCATAAGACGCCTTCGTCATTTTAGAGAATTTGGCAGTACGTCCAACCGGCCTCAGAACCGCAGATCACGCGTATGGTGTCGTGTGGGCAAGCGGTTTGCTGATGTCAACATTGTGAACAGAGTGCCCCATGGTGGGGTTACGGTATGGGCAGGCATAAGCTACAGACAACGAACACAATTGCATTTCATCAATGGCAATTTGAATGCACAGAGATACCTTGACGAGATCCTAAGGCCCATTGTCGTGCCATTCATCCACCGCCATCACCTCATGTTTCAGCATGATAATACACGCCCCTGTGTCGCAAGGATCTGTACACAATTCCTGGAAGCTGAAAATATCCCCGTTCTTGGCCTGCATACCCACCTGACATGTCACCCACTGAACATGTTTGGGATGCTCTGGATCAACGTGTACAGTAGTGTGTTCCAGTTCCCGTTAAAATCCAGCAACTTCGCACAGCCATTGAAGAGTGGGACAACATTCCACAGACCATAAATCAACAGCCTGATCAACTCTATGCGAAGGATATGCTGCATGAGGCAAATGGTGGTCACACCAGATACTGACTGGTTTTCTGATCCATGCCCCTACCTTTAAAAAAAAAACAACAGATGCATATTATGCCCAGTCATGTGAAATCTATAGATGATAATGAATTTATTTCATTCAATTGACTGATTTCCTTAAATGAACTGTAACTCAGTAAAATCTTTGAAATTGTTGCATGCTGCGTTTATATTTTTGTTCAGTGTACTTTATACATGATCTATTTTAGTTAAGTAGTTTAGTTTACTAAGATTCATCCGTCAGTCCTTTGGCGTAATCTCTCTGGGGTTATACACAAACACACAATACCAGACAGAACAAGCACAACAAAATCAAATCAAATGTTATGTGTCACATGCGCCGAATACAACAGGTGTAGTAGACCTTACAGTGAAATGCTTATCTGATCCTTTACCTTGACAAATATGATGCCGCGCAGGAGTTTGAGCAGCAGCATGACACCCATAGACGAGGCGTAGACTCCAGCGTAGTGCTGCATCAGGGGGTTGTCCCTCATGCTTTCGCTCACCACCGAACTGTTCCCCACCAACACTGTGGTATTCTACACACACACAGGACAGCATATTCAATACTCAGATAAGGGAGTATTCTGAGGGGTGGTTGATGGTTCAAATCCCAGGTCAGTCAATAAAGGTGGGAGTTGACCTGGTGACAAAAAGGCTTTTTTTGGTTACTTTTTACCCCGTTTTTCTCCCCAATTTCGTGATATCCAATTGGTAGTTACAGTCTTGTCCCATCGCGGCAACTCCCATACGGACTCGGGAGAGGCGAAGGTCGAGAGCCATGCGTCCTCCAAAACACGACCCTGCCACACTGCTTCTTGACACACTGCTCGCTTAACCCGGAAGACAGCCGCACCAATGTGTCGGAGAAAACACTGTACAACTGGCGCCCATGTCAGTGTGCATGCGCCCGGCCCGCCACAGGGGTTGCTAGTGCGCAATGGGACAAGGACATCCCGGCCGGGCCAAACCCTCCCCTAACCCGGACGACACTGGGCCAATTGTGCGGCGCCTAATGGGTCTCCTGGTCACGGCCGGCTGCGGCACATCCCAGGATCGAAACCGGGTCTGTAGTGACGCCTCTAGCACCGCAATGCAGTGCCTTAGACTGCTGCTCCACTTGGGAGGCCCAGGCTAATGGCTTCTTTTTGACCCCAGGTATCTTCTGCTGTTGTGCCTTTGAAAGGCCCTTAACCCCTAAAAGCATTGAATGACAATTGTTAGAGGAGCATCTGGAAAAGCATTATATGAAACAAATGAATTGCTCTAACAGCCTCTCTCTCTGGCAGGTGAATGCATGGGGGAGGGGCTCTGGTAGAGGCATTGGGAAGTCCTTGGAAGAGCAGTTTGTCTACTGACCCTTAAGTTGCCCATCCAGCGAGCTGTTATTCAGTTCAAAGCGCAAGGTAAACAGTCTGTCTCCTCAGAGAGTGATGGAGTGCTGCATCAGATGACCTGGCCTCCACAATCAACTGACGTCAACCCAATTGAGATGGTTTGGGATGAGTTGGACCGCAGAGTGAAGGAACAGCAGCCAACAAGTGCTCAGCATATGTGGGAACTCCTTCAAGACTGTTGGAAAAGCATTCCAGGTGAAGCTGGTTGAGAATGCCAAGAGTGTGCAAAGCTGTCATCAAGGCAAAGGGTGTCTACTTTGAAGAATCTCAAATATATTTTGATTTGTTCCACACTTTTTTGGTTACTACATGATTCCATATGTGTTATTTCATAGTTTTGATGTCTTCACTATTATTCTACAATGTAGAAAATAGTAAAAATAAAGAAAAACCCTGGAATGAGTAGGTGTGTCCAAACCTTTGACTGGTAGTGTACACAGATAAGAATATACTAAACCTAACCCCCCAGCAACACCGCACACACACACAGTCAATGATCAAGGTCAAATTTACACATTCAATATTTAAGTATACCGCTCCCCTTACACCTGCTCTCACCACTGATTAGTTGAGTAGCTTATGTCCATATATCACTCACACACCAACACTAGTGTGTGAAGACTGTCAGTTACTAGTGTTGGGGAGTTCAACGACTACTACTCCTGAGTTATTGTCGTTACAGTTTCTAACAAAGACAAGTTCAGTTTGTACTTTTCTGGCAGTTTTCCAGAATGTTGAACTTACCCCCCCAAAAAAGTTGAGGCGTAAACAAAGTCTAAAAAACTAATCTCGGTAAGTAATCAGGCTCTCTCTTGAAGATTGGATTTGTCAACACATTCTCTTTCCAATTCTTAAAATGGAATTCCAATGAATCTCCTAATTTGACTGAATAGAAAAGGAATTGACCCACAACCAACGGCATTGGGGAAAACTGTGATCCGGAACAGAGATTCACATCACTGTCATATCGATTTAAAAATAAATCTAAACTAAATAAGACAGATCAAAGGCAACACCGTTGTAAACAATAAAGTTTATTTTCCAAATCAACACTTATGTTTTTTAAATGTTCCAACTCAAATTAATGCCCAGAGTATATAAAATGGATTCATTGAAATTCAAAAGTGCCATTCACTTTCCAGTCAGATTTTCTACTCTCAAATCTAATTCGCTTCCAGAATCGACAACTACACTGAAATTACATTGACCCTCCCCCAACCCTACCACTCGATGCAAACCCTGCCACCCAATGCCACCTGTGCCACTCACCCCGCTGCCCTGCTTGATCCAGTAGCTGAGCCACCAGTTGCTGAAGACCGTGCTGCCCACGTTGAGGACGAAGAGGGCCAGGATTAGGAGGAAAACCAGCGCTCCACCCGAGGCCTGGATGTAGACGCCGTACACAGACCAGGGAACTGAGCCCCGCCCACGCTCCTCCACCTGCATCAGCTGGCCTGGGGGACAAGGAGGGAGGGAGGTTGATTGAGAGAGGTTGCGCTGGGTGGAATCTCGTTCCCAGACACTTCCGCCCACCTAGCAGCTGGGGACGAGGTTATGGTGGATGACATTTTCTAATTGGCAGAATAGCACTGAACTCTGCGGAAAAGCGTTCATACCGGTACTAATTGTGGAAAGAATTATGAACTTCACTCATATGTCCATGACAGGACGACACATTTTTTACATAATAAACAAGTTGTGTATTAAATGCTGTCTTGTGTATTACAAGTGTGATGGTTATTTTGGTCAACTTTGCTCGTGGCTTTGTGAGGACGGTTTTGCAGACATAATGCATTGTCCTCTGTCTCAATACTCCTTAACGTTCTCCTTTTCTACTAAAGCACTAGAAGCTATAAAGGATGGATAACATTCCACCACATGGCTCTCATTCATCAAGCACTTCGTGGTTATGGCTGAGGACAGGAAGCCAATTAAAACATTTGAGATACAGCCCCACACATCCCCGAAGCACGAGCACACACACACCAGTAGTCTGCATGCATGCACACACACACTCTGTGGCTAGTACAAGGGTTCCGTACCGTTGTCTTTGCTAACAGGCTTGTCCTTCTTTACAGATCCAGACTTTGTGTTCTCTGGGGGTTTCTTTAAGGAGTTCCCAGACTTGTTAGTTGGCACCTTTTGAGGAACAATGACATGTTACAAGTAACGTGAACCACAATACAACCACAATATAGACCACACTCAATAAACATGACATATGCAAACTAAATTTAAACAAGACATCAGTGGTGGACATTTCTTTTAGCATAACAGTCTATACAGACACACACACTGTGCCTCTCACCTCCAGGAAGGGCGTCTCTCCCAGCTGTAGGTTGTTGAACATGGCTGCGTAGTCTCTATTGAGACGCATCAGGTCCTCGTGGCTCCCCTGCTCCGTGATGCTGCCCTCCCTCATGAAGATGACATCATCGCAGTCCACAAGGTACTACACACACACACACACACACACACACACACACACACACACACACACACACACACACACACAGTGAGATATAATTCCCCCTCCCTGAACATCATAAGTAAAGATGGGGCCCAACCTATCCATGAGAGAAGTCCTACCAAACAATTATATAGCAAATAATTGCTTCTTAAGGTTAATACAAGACCTTATGTAGCTTATCTAGACCTTCTGCTTATGAATCTTATGTAGTGCTTTGCAAACAATATAAAATGTATTAAGTATTCACCTGCAGCTGGTGAGTGACGAAGACGATGGTCTTGTGGCGGAGCTGCTTCTTGATGGCGTTGTTGAAGATGTGGTTGCCCACGTGGGCATCCAGTGCACTGAGCGGGTCGTCCAGGATGTAGATGGCTCGGTCACTGTACAGGGCACGCGCCAGGCTGATCCGCTGGCGTTGCCCGCCACTCAGGTTGGCGCCACGCTCTCCGATCTGAGGAGACATAACAGACTCATTGATCGATTAATATAATAACAATACATATGAAGGTGCAGGGGTGGATTGGCCATCTGGCAATTGTGGCAAATGCCAGATGGGCTGGACCATTTTTCAGTTGGGTGGACTGGTTAAAAATTGACAAACACGGCCTGCCGAGTGGCGCAGCAGTCTAATGCACTGCAGTGCTAGAAGCATCACTACAGATCCAGGTTCGATCCCGGGCTGTGTCGCAGCCGGCCGCGACCGGGAGACCCATAGGCGGCGCACAATTGGCCCAGAATCATCCGGGTTAGGGGAGTGTTTGGCCGGCATGTCCTTGTCCCATTGCACTCTAGCGACTCCTTGTGGCGGCCGAGCCACTTGCACGCAGACCTCAGTCGCCAGTTGTATGGTGTTTCCTACGACACATTGGTTTGGCTGACTTCCGGGTTAAGCAAGCAGTGTGTCAAGATCTGTTTTCCAATTTGTTGCTCAATTTCTCTGTTATACTAATCTATAAATGAGCCTTTGGCTGATCAGTAGGCAACACCCAGCCCACCTACCAAGATGGGCCGTCCCGGTCTTCTGATAGGCTGAGCTCACACAAAGTCAATTTCAAAGTCAAACACGGCATCAGCAAAAAGACCTGCTCCGACTCTAATCAGTTAGACAGCCAAGATCATGGACCGTAAAAAAAACGGAAAGGGTGCCTATGAACTTCGAAAAAGCACATTCTACATTGTCACCTCACTCAAATCGTACTATCGTTTGGGCAGCTAAAACCATGATTTGGTCACACATGATTGCTGTAATGAAAGATGGTGCCCTGCCCCTGTGCCTGTTTTGCTGTGGCCCTGCTGTAGATATATATTTTTCTCAACAGCTACTATTTTACAACCAAGATATTTGATATGGCTTTGAGATTTGGAGCGGCGCTCACAAGAAATGTGCAACGGCCATTGCGAGGGCATAGACCTATAGGTGTCATGGGTAGTAGCCTTCAACTGCAAAGTTTTATTCGGACCACAAATGTAATAATGGATGACCGCATGACTTCTACCAGCAGTGGGTATTATTTAGGAGTTAGCTATCTAGTTCATGTTTTGAATTTGACCTTCCTTGGGTGATGAACCCCGACCTAATTAGCCTATGATATTAGTTAGTGCACATAAAGATGTCGTCAAGTCAGTTAAAATGTTATTTCTTACGTGCGCCAAATACAACAGGTGTACACTTCACCATGAAATGCTTACTTAAGAGGCCTTTCTAAACAATGGTCCCATGTTTCATGAGCTGAAATAAAATATCCCGGAAATGTTCCATATGCACAAAAAAGCTAATTTTGCTAAAATGTTGTGCACAAATTTGTTTACATCCCTGTTAGTGAGCATTTGTCCCATGCCAAGATAATCCAGCCACTTGACAGGTGTTGCATTTCAAGAAGCTAATTAAACAGCATGATCAGGGGCCTCCCGGGTGGCGCAGTGGTCTAGGGCACTGCATCGCAGTGCTAGCTGCGCCACCAGAGTCTCTGGGTTCGCGCCCAGGCTCTGTCGCAGCCGGCCGCGACCGGGAGGTCCGTGGGGCGACGCACAACATTGATGTCAACATTATGATCAGAGTGCCCCATGGTGGCGGTGGGGTTATGGTATGGGCAGGCATAAGCTATGGACAACGAACACAATTGCATTTTATCAATAGCAATTTGAATGCACAGTGATACGGTGACGAGATACTGAGGCCATTTGTCCATGTCGGAAAGATCTGTACACAATTCCTGGAAGCTGAAAACGGCCCAGCCTGCATACTCAGACATGTCATCCATTAGGAATGTTACGGATGCTCTGGATCGACGTGTACGACAGCGTGTTACAGTTCCCGACAATATCTAGCAACTTCGCACAGCCATTGAAGAGTAGTGGGACACCATTCCACAATCAACAACAGCCTGATCAACTCTATGTGAAGGAGATGTCACGCTGCATGAGCTCGACACATCTTGGTCACACCAGACAACTAGTTTTCTGATCCATGCAGTGGTGTAAGGTACTTAAGTAAAAATACTTGAAAGTACTACCTTAAGTAGTTTTTTGGAGTAATCTGTACTTGACTTGACTATTAATATTTTTGACAACTTTTACTCTTAATTTTCTTCAGGAATGTGGTGAAGTATGTACTTTTAACTCCATACATTTTCCCCTGACACCCAAAAGTACTAGTTACATTTTGAATGCTTATCAGGACAGGAAAGTGGTCTAATTCACACACTTATCAAGAGAACATCCCTGGTCATCCCTACTGCCTCTGATCTGGCGGACTCACTAAACACATGCTTCATTTGTAAATTATGTCTGAGTTGGAGCGTGCCCCTGGCTATCCGTAAATACATTTAAAAAAACTAGAAAATGTGTCCATCTGCTTTGCTTAATATAAGGAATTTGAAATTATTTATACTTGTATTTTTGATACTTATTAAGTACATTTTAGCAATTACATTTACTATTGATACTTAAGTATATTTAAAACCAAATACTTTTAGACATTTACTCAAGTAGTATTTTACTGGGTGACTTTCACTTTTTCTGGAGTAATTTTTCTATTAAGGTATCTTTACTTTACTTTTGACAATATGGTACTTTTTCCACCACTGGATCCATGCCCCTACCTTTAAAAAAAAAAAAGGTATCTGTGACCAACAGATGCATATCTGTATTCCCAGTCATGTGAAATCCATTGATTAGAGGCTAATTAATTCATTTCAATTGGTTGATTTTCTTGTATGACCTGTAACTCAGTAAAATCTTTGAAATTGTTGCAAGTTGCATTTATATTTGTGTTCAGTATAAAAAAGGAAATATTAACACAATAAAATAACAATAAGGAGGCTATATACAAGGAGTTGTGGTACCGAGTCAATGTGCAGGTGTACAAGGTAGTTGAGGTAATATGTACATGTAGGTAGGGGTAAAAGTGACTAGGCAATCAGGATAGATAATGAACAGAGTGGCAGCAGCATATGTGAAGAGTGTGAAGGAGTGAATGTGTGTGGAGTCAATATATATATGTGTGTGTTTTGTGTTTGTGCTGCCTGTGTAAGTAGGGTTGTCTTGGGTCTGGGTGTAGGGTATATGTGTGGGGAATGGGTGTGTGTATGGGGGGTGAGTTGACAGCACGCGCAGTGATGTGGGCTGTTGTGGATAAAATGCCAGGGCCAGATTCTTGTCCCAGTCCGCCCTTATGAAGGTGCTCCAGTTGAAGATAATATCACATCCTTTAAAAACAATATTGAGTACAGCCAACATCCCTGATTGGCAGCAACCTTGATTTAGGCACCTGTTGCTCATTTGTGTTACATATAAATGCTGTTTAAATGTTGAACCCACACACTGAACGCTGTTAAGCCAAAACGTATGTGTATGCTACCCTGATGCAGTGAAAAACAACACATTTTATGGGACATTTCTAAGTGCAGAGTAGGGCTGTTGCGGTGACAGTATTACCGCCACACCAGCCACATGAGTCATGACCGCAGTAAAATTCCACGTGTTTATAATTTAAAAAAAAGGCTAATTGATCATTAGAAAACTTTTGCAGTTATGTTAGCACAGCTGAAAATGTGTGCCCGATTAAAGAAGCAATAAAACTGGCCTTCTTTACACTAGTTGAGTATCTGGAACATCAGCATTTGTGGGTTCGATTACAGGCTCAAAATGTCCAGAAACAAAGACCTTTCTTCTGAAACTCGTCAGTCTATCCTTGTTCTGAGAAATTAAGCTCTATTCCATGCGAGAAATGACCAAGAAACTGAAGCTCTCGTACAACGCTGTGTACTACTCCCTTCACAGAACAGGGCAAACTGGCTCTAATCAGAATAGAAAGAGGAGTGTGAGGCCCCGGTGCACAACTGAGCAAGAGGACAAGTACATTAAATGTCTAGTTTGAGAAACAGACGCCTCACAAGTCCTCAACTTGCAGCTTTATTAAATAGTACACGCAAAACACCAGTCTCAACGTCAATAGTGAAGAGGCGACTCTGGGATGCCGGCCTTCTAAGCAGAGTTGCAAAGAAAAAGCCATCTCTCTGGCCAATAAAAAGAAAAGATTAAGATGGGAAAAAGAACACAGACACTGGGCAGAGGAACTCTGCCTAGAAGTCCAGCATCCCAGAGTTGCCTCTTTGGACAAATCAAGATACCAAGCATGATAAACGCTTAAACCATAGGTTTTAAATCAACTTGTGAATTTGATTGAATATACAAAGCTATGACCCCTCTATTTTATTGTAATGACATGAAAAACATTTGCAGATTATTATCAATGACGTATCAACAGTTGTAACAAGAGGTCCAGTGTTGGAATTCCTCACTGGTGCCCTAGTTTATAGAAAGACCCATATATGTTTTGATTTCTAAGTCATTCTAAGGTTTGTATAATTCACTAAAGTTGCCAAATAACTCTAAATCTAGCGTATAGGACCTGTTTCAAATGATCACTTTTACACTCAACATAGCCACTTCATTTGCACAGTCGCTGCATAATGGGAAAATATCCTTTCTATTTAATTCTTCTTACTATAAAATCATATAATATACAATAATGGCACGGGACTTATAAGTATATCCTACCGGCTAAATTAACTAGCCTACAGCATGGCACATAGCCAGACAACATACATTTAAGGTCAACTCATATTCTGTTCTTCTAAAACACATTTTCCTCATCATGCTTCTTTAGATCTGCCTAAAATAAATAATGGATTTATTGTGATGGTGTATATTAAAATGGATTTATTAGACTTTTTAAAATATAGATGTTCCAAAAGGCCCTCATTAGTGGCTTGTATGAGGCTTGAATGCATGGAGGCCTGGAGATGCTAAAAGTGTTTATATTAATTAAACAATCAATTACTGTGATACCGACAGTCATTCGCATGACACCTACCGGCTGACAAAATGTCATGACTGCCACACAGCCTTAGTGTGGACTATAACATTTTTTCTCATCTAGACACAATAAAGCCCAAAGTAGTATTTCCATGGTGGATAAACAATTCATAATGCTCACCTCAGTCAGATCGGCGTTGGGCAGGATAGCCAGGTCAGGTCTCAGACAGCATGCACTCAGAACAGCCTGGAACCTGGAAAATACACAGTGGAATTATACTTCAGAGCTATATTGGGTAATGGATGACCGCCTTAGAAATCACTATGTACATTAATGCAAATCGATTCTCACAGTAGTATCATTCCTGTGGCCTGTGTGCTCCAGTGGTTAGTGCTGTGGACCCCAGCACACATGTACAGGCAGCCTAGGCTACCAGTGTCGGCATGGGTTTGAATACGACCCTCTGCCCTTTTGACTCGCAATCTCACCGAGCTTTCTGGTCTCCTCTTCACTGTCCTACTTCAATGAAATAAAGATATATTTGAACCCCCCCCCCCCCCCAAAAACTGTAGTTTCATTCCGTTACCTTTCCTCCTCGTACTCTTTCCCAAAGAGGATGTTGTCCCTGAGCGTGGCATTGAGGATCCAGGCCTGCTGGGCCACATAGGCAAAGTCCCCGTTCACCGCCACCTTGCCCTCCAGCAGAGTCATCTAAAGGTCATAAAGGTCACAGGTCAGAGGTCACTACAGGTCATCCTCCAATCATTCACTTTCTCCGCGGTGAAGTTTGTCCCTAAGTACAGATCTAGGATCAGCTTCCACTCCACAAATTTTAACCTTAATCATTAGTGGGGTAAATGCAAAACTGACCCCAGACCAGCATCTAGGGGCAACTTCACCCTAAAACCATTCAAACCTGGGGGGTTGTATTGAGTGAAGTGAAACGTTCACATAGAAATGTGAACGATAGAGCCGACAATTCCCCATTCTACCTGACAAGGCAATCTTGTGTTCTACATAACACAGTTACGTATAACGTTCAGTAAAGTTGCACCCTCTCCAACAGTCCCAGGGCATCATCCAGCTTAGTCAACAGATGTCTATAGAGTAAGGGAGGGCCACAGGGGCTGCAGTGTGTGCCTGTAATTAAATTGGTGTACAACAAGAGCCAACAAGAGTTTACACCATATCTCTTACAACAGGGGGCTGTTGCTAAAACAGTACTTTTTTCTACACTGGACGTGTATCGTTTGCCGTTTGAGCAGAGCGCATATCACTTTATTAAGTTCTCTCAGGCGTGAGCTGCACGTCGGATTCTTAAAAATAGAACCAGAGCGTAATTTTACGCTGAGCAGCTCGAGCCTCTCACGGAACTGTCCTGCTTACAGCCAGGTTTAATTTGAATGAATAGGAGCGCCTCACGCTCTGCTAAAATGACACGTCCAGTGTAGCAGGCCTGTTAAGAGGAATCTTACCTGTCCAAGGATGGCAGAGATCAGAGAGGTCTTCCCACTGCCCACACTTCCACAGATCCCAGTCAGCTTCCCCTGGAGACACAGGGTAGTATGGTGGGTATTTGTGTTGTACAATGTACACATTGGCAGTGAAAAGATGAATCGCAGTGCACAATAAAACTAACTCAAGTTCATGATGTTTTCTTACCCCTAGTTTTAGCCTATAAATAGAGGCCTGAATTTTCCCTGGTCAGTTAACCACAATAACTCTTCAAACTGTACGGCTCATTTGCCTTTCAACCATACATAGATACGAAGACCACAGTCTTATTTGACTTTTTGCTGAACATGGGATGCATTCCAAATGGCACACTATTCCCCACCTACTGTATGGGCCCTGGTCAAAAGACGTGCACTATATAGGGTAGCATTTGGGACGCATCCCATATTCTTTGACCTCCACCACCTGCTTCAAACCACTGAATGTGTGTTTACTACTGTACGTGAAATGTTTTCTGTCCTTTCACAACCACACACTCCTGTCCCATGGCTAGTTAGCTACCTGCCGAACGGTGAGGTCCACGCAGTGCAGGGTCCTCTGCAGCCGCTGGCTGACGGAGAGGATGGGAGGGATCTCCCCCACCTTCAGCAGACGCCCTGCCTGCTCCCCTGCCTCGTCCTCATGGGCGGGCCTCCGGCGCCTGTGCCTCTGGGTGGAGCCAACCGAGGGGGTGCCGCGGGGGGTGGGCTGGGCACTGTGACCCGCCGTCTCCCAAGCTAAGCTGGCGCCAATCATCTCCACGGCAACCTGGGGGTTCAGGGGCTTGTCCCGGATCATCTCCACCTCCGCCATCAGGAACAGGCTCTGGTAGGCATGGGAGAGAGGAGAGAGGCGTCAGAGAACAAACACACACATTACAGGCTCACATGCATGTCGGAGTCTAGTCACGATGACAATGTCCAGGTCATTGATGTCAAGGTTCAAGCAGCTCAAACCTATCTATTTGATTTACGTAAGGCTCTTTCATTCCACTGCATCTAAAGCCGCTTGGCACCGCATTGCCCCCTGCCCATAGTTCCGGGAGGTGCTGAAGTGTGTCTGTGTACGTGTGTTCTGAATTGATGTGGGTGTGTGTGTGTGTGTGTGTGTTTCTTAGAGGACCGAGAGGGGGATTAGGAGAAACACAGCCCCTTCCTGGTCCAGGACAAACACTTGTCCTGCCAACATACCCAGACTCAAACACATCCCACTTACATTGCACAGAGCCAACCAGACCAACAGACAGGCAGAACCAACACATCCCACTCACATACCACACAGAGCCAGATGAACAGACAGCGCCAGACAAACACGCGGTGGCAGACAAAGACAGAAAAAGGGAGAGATCTTACCTTGAACCTCTCCATGGCTACTGATGCTTCTGACAGGGACTTGACAGAGAAAGGGGTGACCTTCAAGGCAAAGGTCATGGCATTGAAAACAGTCACCACTGTAAATGCCTGCGAGGGGAAGAAAGATCCAACACCGTCCATGATTTGTTTCAGTAGGGCAGACCTAGTTGACCGGCTTCTGTCAGTCAAATCATCCATCATATCCTGTCCTGGAGAACCCCCCCCCCCCCCCCCCCCCCAACTATCTTAACGGACTCAACAACCCAACTACCAAATAACATACCCCGCCTGTTCATAATGTTGCTGTATTTGGGAGGTGAAAATGTTGGCTGTATCAAGCAATATGGTCATTGCCTCAACATGCCTTTCTTCTCACTGGCAGGGTTGGAGTGTTGCTTACACCTATTCAATACTCTCAGATCTACTGGAGTGTCTAGGGTGGATCAAACGGCACCTTATTCCCTATTTAGTGCACCATAGTAAAGCCCTGGTCAAGTCTAGTGCACTAAATAGGGAATAGGGTGCCATTTGGGAGGCAGACTGGGATTGGACCAGAGACCTGGTAGCTACCTGAGCGGCGGTGAGGTCGTAGCCCAGCAGCATGTGAGTGGAGAACGTGGCAACGCTGGCTATCACCACGACGATGGGAGCCACGCCCACTGTGATGCTCTGGAAGTAGCCAGTCCTCTCTAGGATGATGCGCTCCTCCTCTCGAATCCCTGCAGGGGCAAATATATCCGTCAGTCAGACAATCAATGAGTCAGTCCGTCAGTCAAACAACGAGTCAGTCAGTCAGTCCGTCAGTCAAACAACGAGTCAGTCCGTCAAACAACGAGTCAGTCAGTCAGTCCGTCAGTCAAACAACGAGTCAGTCCATCAAACAACGAGTAAGTCAGTTCGTCAGTCAAACAACGAGTCAGTCAGTCAGTCAAACAACGAGTCAGTCAGTCCGTCAGTCAAACAACGAGTCAGTCCATCAAACAACGAGTCAGTCAGTCCGTCAGTCAAACAACGAGTCAGTCAGTCAGTCCGTCCATCAGTCAAACAACGAGTCCGTTAGGCCGTCAAACAACGAGTCCGTCAGGCCGTCAAACAATGAGTCCGTCAGTCATCCAACCAGCCAGCCAATGAATAAGCCAGCCAGCCAAACAATGAATCAGTTAGTCAGTCAGTCAAACAATGAGTCAGATAGTCAGTCATCCAACGAGCCAGCCAGCCAGTCAAACAATAAATCAGTCAGTCAGTAAAATAATGGTTGTATCCCATGCATACGACTACAGATGGAAGTCGACAGGAAAGGTGCATTTTGCTAATTGTTTATCCCCATAATGCAACACAAATTTGCAAGGCGGTGACCAACGTTGGGCACAGACTTCACAAAACTTATCAGCTCGAATGCGCCCAATGAGTCAGCCAGCCAGTCCGTCAGTCACTAGTCTTCATCTAAGAAGATTGACCTGAGATTAAAACACCAGATCACATCTGATATTCTGCGCAGATGACTGCGAAAAAGTTTACATGGAATACCACTAGTCATTCAGTCAGTAATCAATCAACCAGCTAATTGATCAATTAAATCTCACACTCAGCACTTACTGCGCACATCCTGGGAGAAGGCCTTGACCCAGGCATACATCTTGATGAACTTGATGTAGTTGAGGATCTCGTTCATCTTCTGGACCCGACGGTCCGTCACGGCCACGCCCTTCCTCCTGAAGTAGGCCGTCAGCCTCGAACTGAACATCTGCAGCAGGGAACACAGAGACTGTTCTGTGTGTTTTTTGGTTTGTTTATATCCAAGTCTGCATGCATGTAGAGTACCAGTCAAAAGTTTGGACACACCTACTCATTCCAGGGTTTTTCTTTATTTTTACTATTTTCTACATTGTAGAATAATAGTGAAAACATCAAAACTATGAAATAACACATATGGAATCATGTAGTAACCAAAAAAGTGTGAAACTAATCCAAATATATTTGAGATTCTTCAAAGTAGCCACCCTTTGCCTTGATGACAGCATTGTACACTCTTGGTATTCTCTCAACCAGCTTCAACTGGAACGCTTTTCCAACAGCCTTGAAGGAGTTCCCATATATGCAGAACACTTGTTGGCTGCTGTTCCTTCACTCTGCGGTCCAACTCATCCCAAACCATCTCAATTGGGTTGAAGTCGAGTGATTGTGGAGACCAGGTCATCTGATGCAGCACTCTATCACTGTCCTTCTTGGTCAAATAGCCCTTACAGAGCCTGGAGGTGTGTTGGGTCATTGTCCTGTTGAGAAACAAACTATAGTCCCACGAAGCACAAACCAGATGGGATGGCGTATCACTGCAGAACGCTGCGGTAGCCATGCTGGTTAAGTATGCCTTGAATTCTAAATAAATTACAAACGGTGTCACCAGCAAAGCACCCCCACACCATCACACCTCCTCCATGCCTCACGGTGGAAACCACACATTTGGAGATCTGTAGACCTACTCCGCGTCTCACAAAGAAACGGCGGATGGAACCAAAAATCTCAAATTTGGACTCTGCAGCAGAGGTAACTCTGGATCTTCCTTTCCTGAGGCGGTCCTCATGAGAGCCAGTTTGATCATAGCGCTTGATGGTTTTTGCGACTGCACAAAGTTCTTGAAATGTTCTGGATTGATTGACCTTCATGTCTTAAAGTAACGATGGACTGTCGTTTCTCTTTGCTTGTTTGAGCTGTTGTTGCCATAATATGGACTTGGTCTTTAACCAAATATGGCTATTGTCTGTATACCACCCCTACCTTGTCACAACACAAATGATTAGCTCAAATGAAATAAGGAGGAAAGAAATTCCACTATTTAACTTTTAACAAGGCACACCTGTTAATTGAAATGCATTCCCGGTGATTACCTCATGAAGCTGGTTGAGAAAATGCCAAGAGTGTACAAAGCTGTCATCAAGGCAAAGGGTGGCTACGTTGAAGAATCCAAATATATTTGATTTGCTTAACACTTTTTTTGGTTTCTACATGATTCCATATGTGCTATTTCATAGTTTTGATGTCTTCACTATTATTCTACAATGTAGAAAATGGTAAAAATAAAGAAAAACCCTGGAATGAGAAGGTGTGTCCAAACTTTTGACTGGTAATGTATGTATGCATGTATGCATGTGGGCTGCTCACCATAGCAGGGTAGAAGAGGATAAAGACTGCAGAGCCCAGTAAGGAGGTGGGCCCCAGTATAGCCAGGTTGTAGCCCATCCCCAGCACAGCAATAAGAGGCCCACCTGCCAGCAGACTGCCCACCGCCGCAGCCTCAAACATCCGCTGGCCGTCGTTAGAACACATGTTGATCAACTGCAGAGAGAGCAACAGAGAAAGCGAGAGACACTTACAGCAGTACAGAACTACGCCATCGTTATCTCTTACTCTGCGTGCACATGTATTGTGTTGCAAATCATGTGTTTTGGCAACAATAGCAGACTGTTTTGCCTTTGCTAGCATTGTATTAAAGGTGTGTCTCAAATACAATAAAAGGAGTGCTTGGCACTTTCTCATTCACACTAACGATAAGCAACATCTGAAAACCCGAAACACGGTTTAGTCTAAATGGGAGCTAGCATTATTGTGAGGCTAACCATTATCTCACCCCTTTCCCCCCACCCCATCTCACCTGCCCAGTTCTCTTAAAGAAAAACATTTGCGTGAACGCTCTGTCTGGTGACCTCACCTGTCCCATGGATTTGTCTCGGATGCTGCGGAGCCGCAGGATCTTGTGGAAGGCCATGGTGAGGATGGCTCCCCGCAGGCGGGTGCCTGTGCGGTAGTTGAGGGCCCAGGTGAGCGCCAGTGACCAGGAGCGGACCAGCTCGGTGCACAGCAGCCCCACGACCAGCAGCAGGCCGTAGGGCAGGTCGGGCTCCGCCTGCTCTGTGTACTCCAACAGCCGCTTCACCACAAAGGCCTAGCAGGAGAAGAGAGGGCAGGAGAGGACGGGGATGAGGAGAGGGAAAGATAAGAGCACAGGCCACATGACTGACAGCAGCCCCATGTCCAAGAGACATCTACATCACCACCACTGCAGTCATTATCATGGACATCCACTAAATCAAGACTAGCTAAAGCAGTCATGCCACGACTACTGATAATCATCTGAAGAGGGAAACTAAACAGGATCTACTGCTTTGAGATAGAATACGATTTTTCTTTAGTTTCAGCTCTCACCCTTTACCTCTGTTGGCCTTTTGCTAAGATTTTGCTAAGATCCTTTAAAAGAGAACGAGAGAAACAGTGAAAGATTTTGACACTGCTGTCTTTTTTTGGCACAGACACAGAATCGCATTCCAACATATCATTTCCTATTGTTTGCATCATCGTGTAAGCGGATTCAAACATTCAGAGATGATACATTCAGACATTATACCTACAGTCACAGCGGTATTGGGGCCATTCAGTTGTTTAAATGTTTAAAAGGCCTGGAAGTTAACGTCAGCAGACTATACAGACGGAGAGCGACAAAGCATGACGAATAGGGGGGGGAAAAGTGTTGAATCTCGCACACACATACTGACACACACACACATACGATGTACCAACAATCAATTCCACATTAAAGTTAATCAGTCCACAAACAGGGAGTGTCAGCAAACCTACATTGTTGATAAATGCATGTTTTATTGAAATAGGCAAAAAGAAACCGTGAAACCATGTGTAAACTATTGTTTTAAATTGCACAAACAGCACTCATGTAAAAATAATAATTAGCTGATCAGATGCAACAGGAAAGAGTAACAAACGCAATTCACATTAGAGGCACAAGTTCAAGTCAACAGAGTCTTTTGTAAGGTTTAGCCTCAGTTTTTATTTTATTTTTTACGTTTCTAGTCCTCTGGGTTGAGATATGTGACATCTCATATTTAGTTGCGTCTCCCCTTAGGTGATTGTCCAAAGATCCAAAGAGGGGGAAGGAAGGCCGAAGCCCCTCTGCCCTGCCTCACTGGCACTGATCCGACAGGAATGGTGTTCCAACAACAGATCAGGACAACAAGGCTTTTAGTGAGAGGGGATTATGAGGCCCCAAAAAGGTAGAGTCTGTTGATACAAGTCAAGTATTTTTTTTCACCCCCCCCCCCCCCCAGCCTGAGAGGTTAAACAGTCCAACAACACCTCGCATTTAAGGGGAAAACCGGTCCGATTGTCTGAGGCACTAATATGGAAGTCTGACTGATCATTTGGGTGGAAGTTTCGGTTTAACAGTAGATTTTTATCAGCAATAAAACAAAACAGCATTGGACATTGGAAATAAACATCAAAATAAAAGCAATGTTAATAACATAGAACAGCATTTTACTGTGCATTGTGGTAACCTATCGATTCTTTTTATGAAGAGATTTTTTATGAGCGAGAGAGAGAGAGAGAGAGAGAGAGAGAGAGGGGAGAGAGAGCGAGCGAGAGAGAGAGAGCGAGAGACAAAAGCGTTTCAGAGAAAGATCACTTTTGATCCATCCCCGCATGAGAAACATGCCCTTACCTCTCCGGCTTTCTTCCCCCGGGGTCTCTGCCCGCTTCATTCTCTATTTCTCGCCGAGGGGTTTAAACGGACACCCTGTGGAATCTGAAGAACAGCCTCTGTCACACGCCACCTTGCATGGGGGGGAGCAGTGAGCACAAACACTTGTATGCCATGCCCTCACCCCACCCCTAACTGCCCATCCATATTATCTTCCCAGCTAACAAATTTTGGCTTACGTTCTAGGAAGAAAAACAATGAGGTTGTGGGAAGGTTCCTGAACCAACACAACGTTGCCAAAACGTTGTAAGCAAATTATTTTTCTAATTACCAAAGGAGAACCACGAGGAAACGTTACAGGAACATTCTGTGCTAGCTGGGTTGATTTAACCTGGGTGAGAGACACAGGTGTGTTGCTGTGCTGCTATAGTAAGAGCAGATGAGACAGTAGTTGGGTTGCAAAATTCCTGAAACTTTCCCAAAGTTCCTAGGTTTTCATGAAAATTCAGGTTCAGAATTTTCTGGAAAACATGGGAATTGTGGAAAAGTTTAGGGAATTTTGCAACCCTTCACATCATAGAGGTAGAGACAGCTCACTGTGTTCCCTGTGGAAGAGAGGAGGATGACAGAGGCTATCCTAGGAAAAATGGGACTGATTAACCCTAACACCTGGGTCGTGTTCATTAGGACTGAAACAGAAAACTAAAATTAGCATTTCTTATCGGGCAAGTCCAGGTAGTCCCTCCCTGTTTGTCCGTTTTCTTCCATTTGGTACCTAATGAACACAACCCTTCCCTCTAAAGCCCCTGTTCTCATCTAGGAGAGGCCTACAAACACCAGAATAACATTAAAAAACAGCTGTAGGATGGACAATTGCAACAAGTGTCATCTATCAATTCACAGAGACCCTCCAGAGGGTGACAGACAGGAGTACAGTTTCTGACTAAATGCTGTTAACTAAAGAACAAAGATTCACAATTTCCATAACCCAGAACATTTCCTTAACATCTCCATAAGCCACACAACGGATCCAAAATGACACCATTGAATGGAAAAGAAACAGAATTGAGTGGGACTGGTACAAACACAAAAACAATAACCTATCCAATAACTCTGCTCCAGTATCCAGTTCATTTGTTTCAAATGAGTCGTCAGTAAGGCAATTTTAAGACCCCAGTGTAGCCCTTTACACTCATAACCATATACGGGTTGAAAATGGCAGAGTTGGACACTGTTAAGCACCTAAATTGGAACGCAGTGGCTGTACTGTAACTGGATACAGCCCTTAGCCGTGGTATATTGGCCACATACCACAAACTCCCGAGGTGCCTTATTGCTATTATAAACTGGTTATCAAGTTAATTAGAGCAGTAAAAATAAATGTTTTGTCATAACCCTAACGTCATTTACAAACTGGGTGGTTCGAGCACTGAATGCTGATTGGCTGACAGCCGTGGTATATCAGACCGTAAACCACGGCTGTCAGCCAATCAGCATTCATGGCTCGAACCACCCAGTTTATAAATGACGTTAGAGCTCAAGCTCAAGCTTCCCAACGCTGTATGGGTTTTGACTGACTGCCTCTCTGAACTTGAGCACCGCTCACGACAAGAAGTTGCCCCCATCCCTCCCGCTAATTGCGCAACTTTTGATCAAATAAAATGGTTGTCTGAGTGAGGGGAATGCTGTAAATTAAGAGGACTCGGAGGACTATAAATACCGCTTTGATGTCATACAAGCAACCCAAACACCCGTGAGTCCAAATGTGCACTTCACATTTCAATATCATATATATAGTGTTTCGATTACTATGTTTGATGTACTGTTACAAGATGACACGACGTCATACCATGGGTTGTTCTGAACAGAATGAGCCTAAGTTTGTCTATTGTGGGAAAAATTCACTGCGGCATACGCACCTGGATGCACTCCTGACTCCTTTCAATGTACACTAAAATGACCATCCGTTTCTCGGAATTGCCTAGCGAAAGCCTAAAACTGAGATCTTATTTTATAACTTAGCTAGAACAAGCTTTCAAATTATGCCCACCTGACCCAGATTGCCATTTATAAAATGGGCCATATTTGGATTGTGTAAACAACAGTAATTGTGTGATGGCAGGGATGCAGGGTTGTGTTCCAAACAAAACAACTACAAGTGTGCTTGCTCTAGTGCATCAATGGCACAGCTAGGAAAGCTCAAAAATACTATTCTTTGAGTCATAAAAGTGCATTGAAATCATCTAGGAACTGCCCACTTTGGAGAGGTGTGTGGCCCCTTGGAAACACTAGTTAGACCCCTTACTCAGACCCTTGTCATTTTTTTCCTTATGTTGCATCTTCCCCACGAATATTCTTATCATGTTACTGAATGTAACCAGAGTTTTTTCAGACTTCGCTATCAACAAATATGAGTGAAAAATACAGTAAATATAAAATGCATATAAAAATCAACAGTGTAATGTTTGGATTCAGTCTTGTGTCAGGTGAAAGATTGTGTACTCAACTTTGGTCCAAACTCTTCCCTTTCAATAGCTACCGTGCTTATGCTTTTCATATTTCTGGAAGAAACATTTCAATTTAGCCCCATCCACATAGGCCAATTCCCACGGCGAGTGTAAAGGGTTAACATTGAGACGGAAGAATCTTAACACATGTAACACTCACCTGTAGGCCTCAGCCTTGACGGAGGGAAGGGGACAGAGGCAGGGGATTGACACACCCTGCTAATAACATTTGAGAGAGCGAGAGTGAGAGAGAGCGAGAGTGAGAGAGAGCGAGAGCGAGCTACTGAAAGACAAAGCCTCCACAGGGGAAGGATGAGATGACGTTACTTACTGGGCCACTGAAGCCGGCTAGCTGGGTGACCATGAGGCAGAGGATAGAGAGAAGCAGGCGCGTCCGACAGAACGCCCAGACCACACCGCACAGGGAGGCCTCGTCCCCTTTCGCCCTGCGCTCCTCCTCCCACAGCCCGGCCAACCTGCGCACACAGGTGATCACACCACAGTCGACCAACAATCACTCATTCTATTCTCCCTCTACTAAGAGTCAAGACTGGAATTGTCGTGCCGGAGTCAGGCACCACATATGGGTACGAATCCCGTCTCAGCCTTTTCTGTCTTCCTCTGAAACTGTCCCCCCTCTACAATCTGATTATCACATAAAACGAGACCAAAACTCAGGTGTAACAAAAAGAAGACCGTTATAATGTTGAAAAATAAGACCGAGACAGAGACCCAGGCCAAGCACAATCTTGGTATTTTTATATAAACTGTCCTTGGAAGGGTGACCTTTATGACCCCGTATATGCAGCGATCAGTACTGACCTGCGGTGGTTAACCTCGCAGCTCTCAAACTGGGACACGGACCACACATCCTCCAGCAGTAGCTGGCCTTTGCGGTGGGCGTGCACGGCCAACGGGGTCAGCCAGTTGAAGGTCATGAAGGAGAAGAGGCCCGCGTTGTCCACTGGGTGCTCGTGCCTGTGGGGAGAGTGGGGTGGAGTTGTGGGGGACAGATAATTTAGAGAGAGGAACGGCTACACTGGTACAGCAAGAGGAGTCTCCCTCAAGATGTCCTGCTTAGTTATTCCTTGCCACCATGTTGCTGCTTGCTCTTTGGTGGTTTAGGCCGGGTTACTGTAAAGAACTGTGTGACAAATATTATTTAAAAAGGGCTATTTCAATAGAGGTGAGAGAGCACCTATACCTAGGACCCAGTCTTTCCTGACCACTTGGCCTGACAAGGAAAAACTATAGGCCTTACCAACAGTGGTGGTGCTGCTTGCTTACTTGCTGGTGGATCGGATAGGTTTGAGGACGCCAACGCTGTGTTGGTATTTGCTCCGCACTGCTTCCTCCTCCAGCTCTTTCATGTAGGGAGTGCCACCGTCCAGGGACAAACCGCCCTCTGCCCTTGCTGCCGTCTCCAATGCATCCTGGGATTGATTGAGATAAATGCATTGTCGATAAGAGAAGATACATTTTAAACATTGACATGTTGAATTATCAAGAGTTGGATGCATTTAGCTTGTGGCGGACGTTACAGCCGTACCACTTTCTCCCACTGAGACTAGAACCTGGGACCTTTTCATCCAAACACACGTGACCACCCTCCTAAAACTCCCTTAGCCAGTTGCGCCACCAAAAGGGATCCAAATTAGCAACAAGTGGATACATCAGGCTCAGGAGTGAATTTACAAATCTCCATCCGTTATACTTGCACTAATTTATTTTTGTCGCATCAGTCCCAACTAGTTTGATGACAGTACATTTGCTAAATTCACTCAGACATGACTCGAGAGGAAAATACTGGTTTACAGTCATCAAGTATTAAGTAATCAGAGAGGGCAGAGAATGCAGAACATTGTGGATACATCCCAAAATGGCACCCTAAACCCTACATAGTGCACTACTTTTGACCATAGCCCTAGTCAAAAATAGTGCACTAGGTTCTAGTATTGTTGTGAGCCGTTCTTAAAAAGCCACACTGGCAGATTAAGCACGAGAGCCACGGTGCATCCACAACCACGGGTATGATAAAACATTTATTTTTACTGCTCTAATTACATTGGTAACCTGTTTATACTAGAAATAAGGCCTCCGTGTTGCGTATGAACAGCCCTAAGCCGTGGTATATTGGCCATATACTGTTAATTAAAGCTCCCAATTCACCGCTTTATTGACAACGTTTCGATCCGAAACGGATCAGGTCAAACAGTGTTCACATACCAAAAAATATTCACCTCACATGACCATAGCGGACATGTCGCACGGCGTGCGCAAAAAAAACGTTTGAATATCTCTAATTATTAAATAACAAAGAACATAATATATATTTACAAAATGACCAAGTGGGTAACCTGGAAGGCAAGACAAATCAAAGTCAAGTAACATATTCAGGTAAGAAACGGTCTGATATCAAACTCTTGGTTCAGGCCTCTAGGAAACATGGTACACAAACGGTGAATCCAATAAAATTATCTTCAAAATAATAGATTATCAGTATCTCTGCCTCTCCTAGGAGTCTTAACATGTTCGATGCCAATGCATCTCAAAGAGATAATGTTGTGACGAGCCTCCATGAATTGGCACCGAATTATGCTGAAGCGTTGTTTGTTTTTTAGAAGAATGTGATTATCAGCCCTAATAATCCATTCTTGCGCCATATCTGACTCTGGAAACGCTAAATTGATGACGTGGTTCTATTCCAGTGCACAGCAGGGGTACTTCATCATCAATGCTCTTTTGCACATCAGTATTTCTACTTGCACATCCTCATCTGCACATATCACTCCAGTGTGAATTGCTAAATTATAATTACTTCGCCACTATTGGCCTATTTATTGCCTTACCTCCTTACTTCATTTGTACACAAATGTTTCTATTGTGTTATTGACTGTACGTTTGTTTATCCCATGTGTAACTCTGTGTTGTTTTTGTCGCACTGCTTTGCTTTATCTTGGCCAGGTCGCAGTTGTAAATGAGAACTTGTTCTCAACTGGCCTACCTGGTTAAATAAAAAGAAATAAACCCACTTGGTCATTTTGGGAATATATAGTATGTTCCGGAAACATTACATGCACCCATCTCATTGTTATTTAATAATTAGAGATATAAAAATGATTTTTTTTGCACCCACCGTGCGTCATGTGAGGTGAGATGTGTATATTCTGGGATGTGAACACTCAGTGTGTTTGACCTGACGAAGATCCGTTTCGTGTCGAAACGTTATCATAAAGCGGTGAATTGGGAGCTTTAACAGTATGCGGGCCTTCTTGTTCAATACTAGTATTCTTTATTAGCCCAGCATCTATGTTTTTAATGTTGTGCGTACGACCACAAACTCTTTATACTGGTCATATACCACACCCCCTCTTGCCTTATTGCTTAATTATACCATGGCATTGTTGAATACTCGTTTCTGATTGGATTGAAAGGCATTATAGAGCGTGCATTTAACCCAAAACACACAGTATGTTAGCAGTGGAATTCAATGGCTATAGTTCATTCTTACATGTTTTTGGCTGCTTTTGAAAGCAAAAGTTAAACTGAAAACATGATTGGCAATGTTGAATTTTATTGTCATAATAGGAAGCTAGAACTGATGGTTTGGTTAACTAAACTAGCAAGTCAGTTTACCAAGGCAACTGCTGTCGCCATCTAGTAAACTTACTAGCTACTTTAGTGGAGCCACACATTTCTAGAGGTGAGGGGAGTACTTTACTAATAAGCAGTGGTGGGAAAAGTACTCAGTTGTCATACTTGAGTAAAAGTAAAAGATACCTTAATAGAAAATGACTCCAGTAAGAGTGAAAGTACCCCAGTAAAATACTACTTGAGTAAACATCTGAAAGTATTTGGTTTTAAATATACTTAAGCATCAAAAGTAAATGGAATTGCTCAAATGTACTTAAGTAAAATCATTTCAACATTTCTTATATTAATCAAACCAGACCACACTTTCTTTTTTTCTTTTTTTTTTAATTAACGGATATCCAGGGGCACACTCCAACGCTCACACATAATTTACAAACAAAGCCTTTGTGTTTAGTGAGTACCAGATCAGAGGCAGTAGGAATGACCAGGTATGTTCTCTTGATAACTGTGTGAATTCGACCATTTTCCTGTCAAAATGTAACAAGTACTTTTGGGTGTCAGGTAAAATGTATGGAGTAAAAAGTACATTATTTTCTTTAGGAATGTAGTGAAGTAAAAGTCAGCTAAAATATAAATAGTTAAGTACAGATACCCCCAAAAACAACTTAATTAGTACTTTACACCACTGCTAATTAGTGACCTTAATTATTCAAGCAAGTACAAGGGAGGAGCAAAAACCCAGACACTCAGCCCTCCGTGGATTGAGATTTGACAATGTTTTATGGTAACAAAAACACGCTTATTTGTTTTATGATTGCGAAATGTTGGAATTGGGCCATGTCAGTTTCTAAAATAAATTTTAATAGCAAATTTTATCACATTACTGTAAAGTTGTGGCCAGAATGGTTAATCCTTTGCAGTGACTTTTTCAAAACAAGAAACGCATGCCGTGGCCGCCTATAGTGATTTATTATCTATTCAAACAATTTAAAAAGTAAATGCTACAGCCCACACTTCTATGCAAAAGACAATCTTGTTTAATTCTTTATTAATCCATAGATGATTGTGTTTCTATCTCCTGTCTTGGCAACTTGGTCTCAAAGCATTTCGTATTATGTCCGTAAATCAAATCAAAATTTGTAATCAATTTATAAAAACATTCTAGCTAGGTGACTAACGTTAGCTAGGATAGGAGTTAAGGTTACATTTAGGAGATAGGTTAAAGGGTTATGGTTAAGGATAGGGGAAAGGTTTGCTAACATGTTAATTGGTGCAAAGTAGCTAAAAAGTGAGTAGGTGAAAAGTTGCTAATTAACTAAAATGCTTGAGTTGTCCGTGATGAGATCCGAACTGGGTTGCTTGACATGCACTTTATACGCCCACCCATCCACTCTGACCTACCACCCTACTTCGTTTTTGCCTTAAGTAACCATCTATCTTATGCAACCATACCAAACATAACTTGCTAATTTGAGTGTCTCGGATTTGCATTTACTATGTTACGTCTAGTCTATGAGACCAGGTTGGTCTTGGTATCAGCTCCAAGTTTAAATAGGAGCATGACATCATAGCCTATCTCACAGCAATAATGTAGCTTGGCCATAGCATCTAGGCTACCGGTCCACTTACTTTCGAGCTTGCTTAGCATTTGAATGAGTGATGGCGCAATGGTAACCTAATACAGTGCCCTCCTAATTATTGGGACAGTGAAGCATTTTTTCTTTTGGCTCTATACTCCAAAAGTTTGAATTTTAAATCAAATAATGACTGAGGTTAAAGTGCAGAGTGTCGCCTTTAATTTGAGGGTATTGTCATCCATATCGGGTGAACCGTTTAGAAATTACAACACTTTTTGTATATGGTCCCCCCATTTTATTGTAAATAAGATTATAATGTTTCTAAACACTTCTACATTAATGTGCATGTTAGTATAATTATTGATAATCCTGAATGAACCGTGAATAATGATTAAGTGAGAAAGTTAGATGCACAAATATCCCACCCCCCTCAAAAAAGCTAGCCACCCCTGTTATTGTAATGGTGAGATGTTAGCATGTCTTGGGGGTATGATATTTGTGAGTCTAACTTTCACTCGTTTATCACAATTCGTGTAGAAGTGTTCAGAAACATATATTCTTATTTCCAAAATAACAATACATTATTTACCATTCATTTCTATTGGGCACAAAATAATCTGAAACACAATTTAAACAAATAGCAAAAGCATCCAACAAGTTTGTAGAGTTGCAAGCGTGATGTAAACATTGCATGCTAGGAATATGGGACCAAATACTAAACTTGACTACTTTAATACACAGTGAATTTGTCCCAAAACTTTTGCTCCCCTAAAATGGGGGGACTATGTAAAAACAAGTGCTGTAATTTCTAAACGGTTCACACAATATGGATGGAAAATACCCTCAAATTAAAGCAGACAGTCTGTACTTTAACCTCAGTCATTGTATCCTTTCAAATCCAAAGTGCTGGAATACAAAGCAAAAACGTTTTTAAAAAATGTGTCACCGCCCCAATACTTTTGTAGCTCATTGTATTTGTTGGGTAGCAGGAATAAACCAGTCATGATGATTTAAGCTGAGATAAAAGTCAAAGAAACATATTAGGCTATGCAATCTGACCTCCTTACCACTGGAAAATTCATTTGCTTTATCATTACGTTTTAATGTTTTTATTAGCCTACCATTATTAGAATTCCTGTGCATCAAACACCTCCATTATCCAAAAAGAACAATATTTGATTGTGATACAATTCTTCAACCACTAGAAGTTCTGCGTACGCATGGCCGGAGCTGGGCGTGGAGATACGCACACTTTCCTCGTCAAGTCCAATATGAATAAATACCAACCTTTGAAGGAAAACTGACGCATGCAAGGTTTAGAGTATTTTTTGTGTGCGCACGCAGCTTTGATAAATGAGGCACCAGGAGACTATTTATGGCCACCAGGTCCTTATATGAAGGTCCATATGAGACCAGTTCTTCCTGTCCAGCTCAGAACAGAGCAGGGGTAGCCCATCTCGGAGAGCTATGGAAGTTTTTTAATATGTGACATTGTTGGTGTGCAAGTTGGGGTAAGAACCGGCTCAAAAAGCGGCCAAGCGGAGATGCAGAGGTCGTTCAGGCAGGCCGAGAGCAGGATGACAACAATGAGCTCGGCCGAGCATGAGGCACCCGTGCTGGAGTCAGCCGTACGAGGAGCGTACGTCTCAAACACACACACATTCACTAAAATACATGTCATGTAACGAGGCAGTATGTCACTTTTTTTTTTATACCAGCAGACACACAAAGACAAAAGGGTCATTTGTTGCGCCAGCTGAGCTATGACTCAGCCCTGATTGAGTAATTCTGTCACAGAGGCGGCCTGGGGAACGACTGAGGCACAGCAAAGATGTCAGCTCACACTGCTCAGAGGAGTGAGGGAAACAGAGGGAGGAAGAAATCAGATAGAGGACATTTTTAAGGATCAATTATTTCAGAATGTGGATTGTTTGCTAGATTTGAGCTTCCCTTTACAAATACTGTAGTCGGAAAATGCCTTTAATTAGTAAATTATATTAATACATGGCAGTGTTTCCCCTATAAGCATTTAGCAGCGGTGCATCGCCGCTGAGAGAGAGATCTCTCTATATACGTATACATACATATACTGTACATACGTATACATACATACATACATACACACAAATATACATACACATACATATATATATATCAAATCAAAGTTTATTTGTCACGTGCGCTGAATA